>NC_073694.1:203435454-203796704 GCF_029784165.1 Wyeomyia smithii | reverse complement strand
CGCCTATTGCAGCCAGCCCTCATCTTAGTCGTCTCGGTCCTGTAATCGGTTGGTGGAACGGGGTTTTCCCGCCTCACCAGGCAAGTATTGTAATTCGCGTGGACAGTTTTCGTTTCCTGATTTGACGATGAATTCTAGCAACCATGAACGAGTCAGCAGTGATCTTACTACCACCTTTAACGTGATGTCATCTACAACATCGGGACGCAATGTGCAAAGCTTTATGAAAGTCCTCCATTCGTTCGACCCAGTCGAGCCTATTACAGCCAGCGATCAACATAGCCGTCCCCATCCTGCGGTCGGAATGAGTGGTGGGATCTTCCAGGATGCCAGCTCCGGCAATTGACATTGACATTGATTTACTCTCTGAGGAAGCTTCATCTTCAAGTTGCGTTACTCTTCCACCATCTGCGCCATCTACACGTGGTACGATGAAGGATGATATATCGTGTTATTAAGTATTCATCGGTGTGGCTGAATCCGAATTCGACATCATCGTACTGACTGAAACATGGCTAGATGAGAAAATCTACTCAGCGCAATTGTTTGGCGGGAATTTTTCAGTGTTTCGTTGTGACCGGTTCAGAGTTCAGAGTTCAGAGTGAAGCTACCGCATCAATCACTGAGTGTTGGCGTCATTTATGTGCATCCCAACCGCGGAGGTAACCAAATTTTCATCAGGGACCATATACGATCAGTAGAAGCAATTACCTCCAACCTTAGTCTATGTGATCTGGTATTGTTATTTGGTGATTATAATCAGTCAGGTTTAGCTTGGAGCTTTCCGATGAATGCGCCACCAACAGTTGACAGTTTGAAGTCTCGTATATCTGTTGCTTATGCATCTCTCCTGGATGGTTTTAGTGAGCAGAGCTTCGTGCAGAATAATCATGTTACAAACAGTAATTCTCGCCTACTGGACTTAGTCTTAGTCAATGAATGTACGTTCCCGGTTTGCTGCGTTCGGGAAGCTGCTGAGCCATTGACTTCACTTGACGCTGATCACCCCGCAATTGAAATTACTGTTCAGCCCTGCGACAAGAAATAAAACAGCTTGCTAATTTCGCGTCCCTCAGTGCGGCACTCATGCGTGTCGATTGGCGTCGCTTAGAGTTGTTCGAAAATGTTGACGATGCGGTTAATCACTTCACACATATTTTGAAACAACTGATATCAGACACGGTACCTGTCCGCCAACCTCCTCGAAAGCCACCTTGGGGCAATTCACATTTGCGACGTTTGAAACGTCTCAGATCTTCTGCTTTACGTGCTTACAGTAGACTACGCTGCCAACTCTCTAAACAGCAGTTCAGCTTGGCCAGTAGTAATTACCGCTCCTACAATCGATTATTGTACCGACAATATACCTTGCACAAGCTGCTTGCTCGTAAAAACCCGAAACTGTTCTGGTCATTCGTGACTTCTAAGAAAAAAGAGGAAGGTTTACCAGTATGCATGTTCTTAAAAGACGAAGAGGCCAACACATCGCGCGAAAAATGCGAACTTTCTGCTCGCATTTCAAGAATACGTTTAATTCAGTCATTGCTTCAGACGCACAGATAAACGCTGCTATCGAAAACACTCCACGTGATCTCCTTCAGTTGAATATCTTCCACGTGACCGATCATCTATTTGAAAAAGCTATAAAAAAAACTGAAATATTCGTGTTCTGCTGGACCTGACGGGATTCTCTCTTGAGTTCTCAAAAAATGCATGGCTGCGCTTATTCGACCTCTAGTTATTATACCGAATCTTACCCTTCAGCAGAAAACATTTCCGACGATGTGAAAGAAATCAATAATTTTTCCAGTACACAAAATACTACAAGGTATACAGCCCTAGGGGTTGTATGAAATGGTGACGTAGGACTAAATATTTAATATATACTTTTACGAACTAATTTCATTTTGAAGTAGAATACTTCTCTGAGGAAGTTCGGCTACATAGGGATGTGGAATGAAAATCTAAAACCGAAAAAAGTGAAAAATATGTCCAATTTCAAATGCTAATAAATCGGTTAGTATTCGATGGATTTTCTTCGTTCTTGCAACAATAGATTGGAAAATCTTCTAAGATTCTTCCCAAAAGAAGATAATTGCAATTTTATAATTCTCATTATTGTACTATTAAAAATAGTCAAGCCTTGTCAAAACGCAAAATTTGACCTTTGATTGGTCGTTATATGATTGCTTCCCAAGCACGGTCGACAGAATCATATACCTTGCAATTGAAAACATGCTATTTGGCCTGTATAAGAGCCTGTTTCAGCCGAAGCCGCTCATAATAGTTCTAGACAGCGACGACAGCAGTCGTCCTTCCTTAGCAGCAGCACTAGCCCTGTGGTTGGTCACCACGTCTCAGGAGCAGCGCGGTTCTACTCAGCGTGTGTCGCCAGACTGCCATTATTCCCCCCGTGTTGGGGCAGCATGAAGATTGCCATCAGGAAATCCAATTTTGAACATCAAAATGCCTTTTTCAAGGCAAATAAACAATTCATTGAAAGTTAATAATTTTTGACAACGCAAGTAAGCATTCTGTGTTGGATCCTAGCAATTTAAATCTGTCGCGCCCGTTTAATTCACTGAATGTGCATGTTGTCCGTGTATCTTAATTCCCCCACTGTTAGGGCAGCTCAAAGGTTGTGATCAACAACCGATTTTGAACCGCAAAATGCATTTTTCGAGGCAAATAAACAAATAATTGGAAGTTAATAATTTTCTGGCATCAACACAAGCAGACATTCTGTGCGGGATGCAATCAATTTCTGTTGTAGTTGTCTCATTTTTACTTTATTGAGTTAACCCCCCACTGTTGGGGCAGCGCAAAGGCTGCGATCAACATAACCGACTTTGAATAACAAACTGCTCTGTTAGAACGCATTCACAAAAGCAGTTAGTTCGACTATGCAGAGCTAATATAAAGTCGATTCAATCAATCAGCATGAACAGAATTTCGTCGTCTCCCAGCTGCCAAGTCGCAACATGATGCAACACGCAACAGCGAGCAAACGAAATCGCTTGATGTTACAAGCGTAATACGGTTAGGGGTTAAATCGTTGCGTGTATGAGAGTACCATCGGTGTTTATTCGCTGGATACAAAAATCAAATGCAAATTGTGGAATAATTCGTCTAAAGAACATTAGAAAATGGTATAACTGAAAAGAAAGGCGTGGCTTATTTCGTAGCACCCTTCGGCTATAAAAGAGTGTTTCTGGAAAAACTAGCTACATTCATTAGTCGGAAGGTGAGCTGGATGGACCGTCCACAACGTTGACAGCAGTAGCAGCAAATATCAGCACTCAGCACTCAGCAGTAACAGAGGATAGCAGCGGGTTGCGCCTGTGGCTGCCTTCAAATTAAACAAATCACTTGCCCTGTGGTTGGTCACCACGTCTCAGGTCTCTGCCAGACTGAACACCAACGCGAGCGATCGGACGAGATTTTTGCCGTAAATCAGCCGGCACTTCGTCTAATGGAAAAGTTGGATCATTTTGTTCAAAAGAATATTACTATCGGTAATATTACAGAGATGCGATTGCATTATATCCGGTATGGAATTGAACAATTGTTCTTTTGAGGACAAATAGAACACTTAATTTGAAGAGTTAATAGCTTTGGGTACCAGTAGCAGTATGGTAACAGCCTCAGCGGTAGGTGCAGCCGGTACTTCCCTGAGGCCGATGTTATAAGAAAGTAAATGGAAGCGGCATTGCGAAACAGTTCAGATGTGCTTAGACGCGCGTCATTTTCGTTGTTGATATTATTCCCCAAATGAAACGACGCGCCTTCGTACGATAGCGGCGGTATTAGCGGTAGATGCATTTGACAACACTTGCTCCGGTAAAGCCGTGTCTAATTTTCATTATGAAAACACCTTTCTATTGTGTTGGCCGTGCACCTTAGTCCTCTGCCAGGCTAAACGCGAAAAGCGGCGCGAACCGATTCGCCCGGCCATACGTTAATGTACAGCCTCAAGTAGAGCTGTACATTAACCTACGGCCGGGTGAATAGAATAGAATCCCTAACTACGATGCCGTTCCTGAATGCGAAACCACTATTTTTCTGCTATCGGAGCTTCCTTGTCGGTTGAAGGTTTCGGCCTTCCTCCGGTGAAGCTCTGCCTTATTTTGGCAACTACACAAGCATTCTGGATTTTGGCAATCAAAACTTCTGCTGGCTTAACTTTGTTATCAGAGTGCCTGACTACGATTTAGTAATATTGTTTGAATTAAATGTTTACAAAATATTACAATATTTCTCTTTCTCCCATTTAATAAAACAAGTAATACGATACCTTCGTCATACGCAAGTTCACCATAACGCCCGCTATCGGCGTAACACAAAGATGCAATCAGCGTCATATCCGGTTTTTAGTTTCAATAACAAACTGTTCTTTTTAGGACAACCAATCAAATGAATTGAAGATTTAATATTTTATCGTTCTGAGCTTTAACCAAAAGTTAATTATCTTCATTTGCATTCCTATGTACATATACTCTGACTGTTGAAACTTGTTTGCGCCGCAAAGAGTTTGTACTTTTCCTGTTCAGTGAGGTCGTATTTATATGTGCAAACTGAAATTTAGTAGTACTTCAACTTCATTTGCACAGAATTTTCAATACTGCCAATGAGCGGTCAACATTTATTTACTAGGAAAAATGACTGACATGCCAAGCAGCCGGGTTAACTCTCTTGTAAAAGTATTCTACTTCAACCTTGCGGTCGTGGCTTTGCACACAACCCTCCTGTGATTTTTTGTCATATTGACTTACATTTTAAATTTTAGTAAAGCGGGCAATGTATGTAGTTTTTTCTAATTCTAGTCACACCTTCTATTCCCTTTCATCTTCGCATTCCCGCGAAACTACATACATTGCCCGCTTTACTAATTTTTAATATATGCTAAACTAAATATCATTATATGCTGCGCTTAACTGTTCATAGGTAACACTACCGTTTATTTTCGATAGTCGTTATTTTAAAATTAACGATGCATGAATACATGAAAATTTTACACTAGTAGTAGTTGCGAAAATTCTCATAACTCTTATCTTCAAGCATCTATAGTTCTGAAAAGAACCGATTCCATAATATTCAGTTAAAAATTCGTGCTACAGAACGCTGATAATCGCACCATGCATATTTTGAGTTGACTCGTATGCAGCTCTCGTTTCTCAATGTCGCGTACCTTTAACAGCTTCACTGCTCTCGCTTATGTGTAACAAACTAAACTGAAGCTGAATTTTCTACACGCAGTCTTTTGTATCGAGTTCAGAGCAGATTTTTGCAATTAAGGCGTGGCTACGTAGCTTCGAGAAAGAGGAACAAACCAAAACACCTTCGATACTGCTGAGTGATTTTCATTAGCATCAAAAGAAAGGTTTTGCTTTCCCGATGCGCAAATCACTCTGGTTCTTAGATTAACTAATTTTCGTTTCTAACATTTGACTGATAACGGTGTTCGAGTGAACACAAACAAACAATTAAACCGGAAAATCACTCAATTTAGCAGTGCAAATTCTTGAAATGAGGGTTATATCTTGTTATGATAAACTATTCATAGGCAACACTACCGTTTATGTTTGGTGCGTCCTGGTCGTTATTGTAAGAATGATTATTTAGAAATAGATAAAAATTTCCCACTAGTAGTAGTTGTGAAAATTCTCATAACTCTTATCTTCATCATCTTATAGTTCTGAAAAGAACCGATTTCATAATCTTCAGCTCGAAATGTAGCTACAGAATGCTGATGATCACACCACCACCGGTAGCATCGATTATTTTGTTGGCCGCGTATAAAATTTGCTCTCCGCTGTGCCCTCCAGCAGCTGTGCCAGCAAAATATCCTGCAGCGTACGATGGTTATTGTTGCTGCCGTGTGCAGAATACAGGTAACATGCTCCGCGGTGCCTGGAAGTTGACTCGTATGCAGCTCTCGTTTCTCAATGTCGCAAAGCTTTGACGGCTGCACCGCACTCGCTATTGTGGAACAAACTAAACTGAAGCTAAATTTTCCACACGCAGTCTTTTGTATCGAGTTCAGCGTAGATTTTTACCATTAAGGCGTGGCCACGCAGCTTAGACAAAGACAAACAAACCAAAACACTTTGTTGAGTCAAAATATGTAGGCAGTGGAATTTATTTCGTCCATTTTATTGTTATCTGTGCTTGGGAAGCAAGCCAAGAACAAGGGAAATGTATGGGAAAGCTTGACCTTGGAACTTTTCACCTTTTTCCACCATTAAGCAGTAAAGCAACAATGTTGAACATAATATCAAAAAATTGTTACACATTTTATCTATCCACCGAAATATAAATGACTAAGATGCATCAAGTCGTTCGCTTGCTATAACCGTTTGAAATCTGACGCAACATTTGCCAGTTTCATTTTCATTTTCACAAAGTGTAATCTAGTATAGAAAACAAAGACGTAGTCCTACGTCAAAAGGAGACAAACGTAACATCGAAAACTATCGCAGAATCACGTCACTCTGTACTTGTTCGAAGGTGTTTGAAAACATCGTCCATGGAGCGTTGTTTGATTGTAGCTCCCAATACATTTCCGTGGATCAGCACGGCTTCTTTCCCAAAAGATCTGAAGCAACGAATTTGACTCAATTTGTCTCTTTTTGTTTGAGCCGTCTGGGTGACGGGGAACAAGTAGACACTGTTTACACAGATCGGAAGGCTGCTTTCGATCCAGTCGACCACGGAATTCTACTGAGTAGGATAGAGAAACTTGGGGTTTCTGATGATCTCGTAAAATGGATGAAATCATACCTGACGGACCGAGATCTCTGCGTAAAAATTGGTTCGGAAGAGTCAGAATATTTCACGAATCTTTCCGGCGTCCCACAAGGAAGCAATTTAGGTCTCCTGCTTTTCACTCTTTTCATCGACGAAGTCTCCTCTTTACTGCCACCTGGGTGTCGCCTATTTTACGCAGATGATGTAAAAATATATACGACAAAGCCGATGAAGTCAAAGATGAGTTCTATGACAAGCTTGAGCGAATCTATGACGAGTGCCCAAAACACGACGTAAAAGTCGTCATCGGAGACGCAAACGCACAGGTTGGGAGGGAGGAATTCTTCCGTCCGGTCATTGGAAGGCATAGCCTCCACTCGTCAACCAATGAAAACGGCCTGAGGCTGATAAACTTTGCCGCGGCCAGAGGAATGGCCATATGTAGCTCCTATTTTCCACGTTTGAATATTCGGAAACACACCTGGAGGCATCCAAATGGAGAAGCCTGCTCCCAGATCGATCACGTACTGATTGACGGTCGGCACTTTTCGGATGTTACTGATGTTTGGTCTTTTCGGGGACCAATTATGACTCTGACCATTATCTCGTCGTCTGTAAGATCCGCGCACGGTTGTCGAACGTGCTGAAATCTCGCACAGAGAGGACGACGCGTTTCAACATTCAGCGGTTGAAAGCTGATGGCGTGGCAGCAGAATACGCCAGAGAGCTGGATCAACGGATCGCAGATCAGCAGGATGAAGGAGTGGAAGACATAAATGGGCTGTGGAGCAGTATTCACGGCGCCATCGAAACGGCTGCGAGAGAGGTGGTAGGTACGACGCGTGGAAGGCAGCCTAACGGCTGGTTCGATGCCGAGTGCCAGAGAGCGACAGATGAGAAGAACCGTGCCAGGAGCCGCATGCTCACTGCGGCTACGCGTCAGAACAGAGAGAGGTACAGGGTGGCAAGAGCTGCTGAAAATAGAACCCACCGTCGGAAGAAGCGCGAGTACGAGGAGCAGGTGCTCGCCAGCGCAGAGGACAGCTATGCTCAAAACGACGTGCGGAGATTCTATAGAACTGTCAACAGAGTCAGAAGCAGGAATTTCCCGGTGCCGGTCATGTGTAATGACAAGGACGGCAACCTGCTTACTGATAAACCGACGGTTGCAGCCAGGTGGAAGGAGCATTTTCAGGCGCTATTGAACGGTGAGGTACCGGATGAGCAGAGCAGGAACAGGATGACGATTATGAGTGACGAACAAGCTGTGGAGCCACCAACACAGGAGGAGGTGAAAAAGGCGATTAATGAGCTGAAAAACGGCAAGGCCGCTGGTAAGGACGGTATCCCGGCCGAACTTCTAAAAGCGGGAAGCGAGCGACTGTACTATGCGGTCCACCAGATAATACTAAGAATCTGGGCGGACGAACAAATGCCGAACGACTGGTTGGAACGCCTCATATGCCCCTTTCTATAAATAGGGCCATCGATTGGATTGTGGCAACTATCGAGGGATAACGTTGCTCAACTCCGCATATAAAATGCTCTCCCGTATCCTGTTCTTCAGATTGGGACCGTTAACGGAATCCTTTGTTGGCGAATACCAGGCTGGTTTTCGACAAGGGCGTTCCACGACGGATCAAATTTTCACCCTGCGACAGATCCTCGATAAGTTCCGGGAGTACAACTCATTGACTCACCATCTGTTTGTGGACTTCAGGGCGGCATACGACTCAGTAAAAATAAACGAGCTGTGGCAGATCATGCTGGAACACGGTTTCCCTGCGAAACTAATAAAGCTGAGTCGTATGACACTGGAGGGATCAAAATCGTGCGTGCGGATAGCTGGCGAGACATCAGCTGCGTTCGTAACGGTGGATGGACTGAAGCAGGGGGATGCGCTCTCCAACCTACTGTTTAACATCGCTCTTGAGGGTGCAGTACGAAGAGCAAACGTCGAAAGAAACGGTACGATCATCACAAAATCTCACATGCTTCTTGGCTTTGCGGACGACGTCGATATCATCGGTATTAACCGTAAGGCCGTGGAGGAGGCCTTCGTACCTTTTGAGAGAGAAGCAGCGAGATTGGGACTTGTCATTACCTCTGCCAAAACGAAGTACATGGTAGCTGGCAGAGAGCGTGGGAGTCCCCGTGGTGTAGATGCTGAGGTGGAGATAGATGGGGAACGATTTGAAGTGGTTGACGAATTCGTTTATCTTGGTACGCTTGTGACATGTGACAACGATATGAGCCGTGAAGTGAAACAACGAGTTGCAGCTGCGAACAGGGCTTTCTACGGACTGCGTAACCAGCTAAGGTCCCGTAGTTTGCAAACTCGCACAAAACTAGCGCTGTATAGGACGCTGATACTCCCGGTGGCCCTTTACAGACATGAAGCATGGACGCTGAAGGAAGCTGATCGACGAGTGCTCGGAGTTTTTGAGCGTAAAATTCTGCGATCGATACTTGGCGGTAAACTGGAAGACGGAGTGTGGCGCAGACGCATGAATCACGAGTTGTACCAGGTATACAAACATGCTGATATAGTGAAGGTAATACAGAGGGGCAGGCTGCAGTGGGCTGGACATGTAGCCAGGATGCCTGACGAGAGAGCCGCCAAAACTATCTTCAGTAAAGGACCAGGAAGAGGCCGTCGACTCCGTGGTAGGCCTTGCACGCGGTGGATGTGCGCGGTGAAGATGCACGATCTGCTGGTGTACGGGGAGACTGGAGAACGGCTGCTCAAGACAGAAGAAGATGGACATCTCTAATTCGTTCGGCCCTGGACCGGTAATCGGTCCGTTAGCCAAAAAAGTAAGTAAGTAGATGTAAGAATATTCGCGGTAATCAAAGCCTTATCCGATGCCTGGAACTACAACGTTTGATCAACGAATTTGAGACATGGTGCACGCAAAATCTGTTGACCCTAAGTGTTCAGAAGTGCAACATAATAACATTTCACCGCAAGCTGAATCCAGTCTTATTTGATTACACCATACTTAATCATACATTGCAACGGGTAGCTCACATTCGTGATCTTGGTGTAAAAGTTAATTGTGCGCTAACATTTCATCCACACTTTGATGAAATGATCTCAAAGGCTAATCGTCAGCTGGGATTTATTTTCAAGATAGCTAATGAGTTTCTGGATTCTTACTGCCTTCGATCGCTCTACTGTTCGCTAGTGCGCTCTATCCTCGAGTCTTGCTCGGTAGTCTGGTGCCCATCACAAGCAAACTGGATCGCTAGAATCGAGTCTGTCCAGAAAAAATTTCTTCGATACGCACTTCGCATGCTACCCTGGAACAACCCGTTAGACTTACCCTCGTATGAAGCTCGATGTAAGCTACTGGGACTTGAAACGCTCGAGCAGCAACGAGCTACTGCTCAAGCCGTTTTTACTACAACAGATGAACCTTTACGCACCCGAGAGACCACTCCGCACAAGAGACTTCCTGTACCTCGAACCAAGCAGTGTGAACTATGGGCTGTTTAATCCAATTCGATTTATGGCCGCACAGTTCAATGCTGTTTACGAACTTTTCGACTTTGGGATTTCGATTGATACCTTCAAACGACGACTCTCTTGTAGACGATAACTATTTTAAGATGTTTAGTGTAATTGTGTTTGTAACTTAGATTTATTTTATCATTAGGACCATACCTGTGTCAGATGACTCTACAAATAAATAATAATAATGATAATCATGCCAATTTATTATGTTGCATAAAATCAAGAAAATAACTTGACGTAGGCACTGTTTTAATGAAAAAGTTAAAAGTAGTGTATTCGTCCATTTTGGGGTGTATTGAAAAACTGATCAAATGGATATGCGTCACAATGTCATCTTACGGCAGTATGGGACATTTTCATTCAAGCAAGCGAACAAAAATATTTTCGTCATTTTTTCAACACTTCTGGAATTTTTTCTACTTTTTTTTCATCATTTATTCTACTTGTAATAATGAAAAAAAAAAAAACCTAAATTAATCCACCTAGCGGTCAGACTCAGCCTTTCTCATTCAAACTTATTATTTGTAAAAATAGATTTACATAGACGCTTCAATCCAATAAAAGTATATTCATTCTTTGGGTCCTAAAATATTGATGTTATAATTGAAGTATAAAATATGAAATTTGACGTAATGTTAGTGCTTAAGAAAAAGCGAAATAAAAGAAATGACTTGATTTCGAACGATTTCATCACGAGCGATACCGAGAACGTTCAGATAGTACGAAACAGCATTTAAATTATGTTGAGTCCACGTATATTGATCAAAGCAGGTATAGTTTTAAATAGTCTTTAAATTTTTTTTCGTTCCATAACCTTTGAACCACATATCAAGTTGTTATGAAGTTAGTTGTTTATAAGTTTAAGAGATAACTCATTCGTATGACGCTGGTTATGTTGAATAAGTCGTGTAATCTTTGAGATAATAGACTCGTTGCTTTAAAAATTTAATATATATCGGTTGCTTAAGTTCGATTATAATCGAATGAAATGGGAACGTATAGAACAGCCGAATAATGAAACCACTTATTCAATCATAATTCATCAGTTAACCCTTAACTAGCTCGTTCATCTGATATCAATATTGTTCAAATCGGTTGTGTAGTTTCTGAGATAACAAAGTTTCGTGATTTTAACATTTCGATACATTACAGACGAAGTTACAGTCTGATTACAGTTAAATTCAATAGGGTGTTATGAGGCAGCTGGACCTCTCATTTGACACTAATTTTGTGAAAATCGGTTCAGCCATCTCTGAGAAAAGTGAGTGAGTTTAAGTAGTCTTGTAAATATTTTACTTTTCATAGCTGGATTTTACATTTTTAGGCATAACAGGCAAAGTAATAGTCCGATTGCAAAACAAATCAATAAGGTCTTATGAAGCCACTAGACCTTCCATTTGACACCAATTTTATGGAAATCGGTCCAGCCGTCTCTGAGAAACATGAGTGTGATTAAATAGTCTCGAGTACACGTTTCTTTCCATAACTTTTAAATCACATGTTCAATCCTAATGAAATTCAAAAGTTAAGGGTTTTTTACGTAGCCCGTTCATTTGAAATTAATTTTGTTCAAATCGGTTGTGTAGTTTCTGAGATATTGATGTTTCGTGTTTTTACATTTTGATACATAACCTCTAAACTAGAAATCTGATTACAATAGAATTCAATAGGGTCTTATGGGACAACAAGACACACACACATGCAGAAAATGCTCAGCTAGTCGAACTGAGTCGAGTGATATACGACATTCGGCTCTTTTGAGCACTTTTATACCTTTAGTTTTTGCAGTGATTGCTATACCTTTCTAGGAGTAATATGTTTACTTTCATTATGTGATTTCACATTTTTATGAGCAACGGACACAGTTACAATCCGATTGCAATGAAATTCAAAAGCAACCTATAGGGCAACTAGACCTTTCAATATATACAACAATATCGCACGCTTAGCCTTGGGGCTAATAGCGGTCTCGATCAACTAGATTAGTTGAGAGAATTCGTTATCGATATTGTTTCTGGCACATTTCGTATGTGTAGGATAAGTACAACGATACACCGTGCCCCAGTGCTGAGCCGAGAAAATTTCCAGCTCGAAAAGATCCTCGACTCGATCGGGAATCGAACCCGATATCACAACCGTGTGGGAGAGCTAGCCGACCGACATCGCTAACCACAGAGCCACGGGGACCACAACTAGACCTTTCATTTGACTCTAATTTTGTGAAAATCGGTTCAGCCATCTCTGAGAAAAATGAGTGAGTTTAAACAACCTCAGGATAATTTTTCTTTACATAACTTTTGAACCATTTGTTCAATCATAACGAAATTCAAAAGTTAAGGGTACTGGAGACAGCCCGATCATTTGAAACCAGTTTTATTTAAATCGGTTATGCGGTTTCTGAGATATTGATGTTTCGTGATTTTTACATTTTGATACATAACCTCTAAACTAAAAATCCGATTAGAATGAAATTCAATAGCATCCTAGAGCACAACTAGACCTTTCATTTGCAATTAATTTTATGAAAATCGGTCCAGCCATCTCTGGGAAAAGTGAGTGAGAAAAAAAAGTTGCACATACACACACACACACACATACATACATACATACAGAAAATGCTCAGTTCGTCGAAAGAGGTCGAGTGGTATATGACATACGGCCATTGGGACCACTTTTATACCTTTGATTTTTCCAGTGATTACTATACCTTTCTAGGAGGAATGCAAAAATTTGTTTAAGATCATTTGATCACACATAACCAAACATCACATCACATAACCTGACGTTTTTCTGAAAATGTAATCAATAATGTTTACGAAAATATGACAAACTTGATAGTTATTCTGTTATGATCAACAAACATTTGTTTAGGTTATACTTTTTTTTCGAAAAAAGTGCATTTTTTGTCATTTTTCATCTTCATATCTTGTTATTTCAGGTAAAGTACCTGCTGCAGTTGTGCAATTTGGAGCTTTTCTTAATAGAAGTGTCTACTTTCTAGGAAAAATGTGGAAAAAATTCAAAAATTCTAATTAAAATTCTATGGTGTAAAGGTAGCATCTCAAATACAAAACGCAACGCGATTGAGTACTACTGAACAAGTTTGATTGGTGGACCTCCCCTTATAACCTTATCTGAAGGGAAGCGAATAACTTTATCTCAGTAGTTGATGTAAGTACACTATAATCAGGTGCTTAGCATTACTTTTACACCACTCTATGCGCCATCTGATTGAATGTAACAAGAGTAAAGCAGGTATTACACGAAGCAAATATTTGCTATTTTTGGTACGGATTTTATTTTGTGCAAATAAAATTCGTACCAAAAATAGCAAATATTCGCTTCGTCTAATACCTGCTTAAGTAAGTAAAGTTTAAAATATTATGCTGTTCGCATGGGACGCAATATATAAACATGATGAGCTGCGCACGATGAGCATATCTTTCATCCAAACTCACAAGTCGTACAATTGTGAAGTTCGAAACATACCTTCATACATTCGTAAGTTAAGTTGCAGGTTTCGAATTGATCTACAAGTCTTTCTCAGTTTAGCAAAAAACGTGAAACTAAATAACAGAAAGAAAAAGATCGTTCCTTTTTAATTTGAACAATGTCGTTTTTGTACTCAAGATTCATAACAGCAAATATTGTTCCATTGTCGCTTTATTATGATTAATGAATTAGAAAGTATCTCTAGGTCGGTTGTTTTAAAAGATAGAAAAAACTTTTAATACAAAGTTGCCTTAAATTAACGGAACAGCAACATTGTAGAACAACCTTCAATTCTATCTACAAAGATACGAAAGTAAGATATTTGATTTGATAGAAAATTTTGGTCACTCTAATTAATGATAACATAAAAATAACCGCCTCATCATATGTAACAACTTTGTAGAAGAAAGTTTTTCTATAGAAAATTACTATCGAGCTCTAGACCCAAATTACCCCCAAAGCTCGTTCCCTTTAACGATGTACTTGGCGTCTCCATCGATTCAACATTGAAAAAAGGTGCACGTTTAACGTTCGCGTGGGGGTGAGTGGGAGCTTTTGGTGCGTTTTTGAAATAGTTAGGGACACCAAAACTCACAGAAATGGGTAAACAGATATGATCTTTAATCATATCCATCACCTGTGAAAACGCCAATATCTCAGCCCCCCGATAAGATGTCAAGGATCGTTTTTTCAAGTAAATTTTCGTCTTGAATCCCGCTTTGCAGTAAAAAATTCAGTTCTTGATCAAAAAGTAGGAGGGTGGTATCCGGGATACGACCGCATAGTTGACGTAGGACTACAATAGTTTTATATTTCTCTTTGAGGCTCTGTTTGATTTGAGCTCGTTTTACTTTTGGCACAGTTTAAACACATTTCTTAGTCTTCTTGATTATTTCATCAAATTTAAGCTCAACATCCTCCAAAAGAAGGGTATTTCGGTTCTTTATGTTGCCGAAGCGAATGACCGGAATCGGTAAAACGGTTCCTGGAACATGACCGGAACATGTGCCGGTAATATGTATGATGATCATGATCTAAGCAGTACTAAGCCTCTAATTACTCGGGTAGTAATATCAAGTACCTAGGTCAACAGCCTCAATTCATCAAGCGACACCTCAAACGACTTAGAACTAAAACTAGTTCATTGGTGGAAATATCTATGAAAATAACAGGAGGGTTGTGTGCAAAGACACGACCGCAAGATTGAAGTAGAATATTTTTATAAGAAAGATAACCCGGCTGCTTGCGCGTCAGTCATTTTTTCTAGTGAATAAACGTTGATTAATCAGATCAATCGAATTTTGCGCTTCAACAAGGATTGACAATTTTTAATAATATAGTTGTAAGTTGCTTGTCATGGTTGGGGCTTAAAAATTTTTAAATTTTGAGATGAAATTTTTTCGGATGTCGTGCTCATGACTGATAGAAAAGATAATTCAGTACGTTCTGAGACACGGAAATAAAGTAAAATTTATAACTTTAACAAATTTAAAAATGTAAATTAACTCAAGAGAAAAAATTAACGCTTTAATCATCAGGTTTTTATTTCATCCTGAAAAGGACAATTTGTTGTTCAATTTAGCATCGGATAAGATGCCGATTACATCTTTGCGTTATCACTAACAGTGCGAAAAAAGTATTCGTTGTGATAAAGTAAACAGTAAAATGCTGATATGACACTCAAAACTAGACGGCTCACGTGTTGTCAAAATGAGTCAACTTTTCATTGAATGCATTTACTAGTGCCCACTATCGCACAGAGACTGCATTTCACTAAAGTGCCTCACTCCATCAGCCGCTATCGATGCTGAGATCCGCTGAACTAGTGCGCTATCCATACTATCCATGCCACAGTTGTGACCGCCAGACGCTGCCATTGGTATCCACTGTCCCTGCATCAGCTGGCCCAGCTGCTATCGTTGCTGGAATCCGCTGCAACTAGTACGCTTTCCATTGGTACGCCACAGCTGTGGCCGCTTTCCGCCATCGCTGGTATCCACTGCACTACTAGTGATGCTGCTAAGGGAGGACTGCTGTTGTCGCTGTCTAGAACTATTATTAGCGGCTTCGGCTGAAACAGGCTCTTATATAGGCCAAATAGCATGTTTTCAATTGCAAGGTATATGATTCTGTCGACCGTGCTTGGGAAGCAATCATATAACGACCAATCAGAGGTCGTATTTATCGTTTTGACAAGGCTTGGCTATTTTCAATAGTACAATAGTGTGAATAATAAAATTACAATTATCTTCTTTTGGGAAGAATCTTAGAAAATTTTCCAATCTATTGCTGCAAGAACGAAGGAAATCCATCAAAAACTAATCGATTTATTAGCATTTAAAATTGGACATATTTTTCACTTTTTTCGGTTTTAGATTTTCATTTCACATCCCTATGTAGCCGAACTTCCTGAGAGAAGTATTCTACTTCAAAACGTCATGAAAGGAGAACCGTTCATTTTTGGCAAATTCTGCCATGTCGTGTTTGGCAAAATTGAACGGGGTCTGTATTTTGATTATTTATTTGCAGCACTCTATTTTAGAAGAAAAAATATTCTCAATGTTAAATTGATGAATACCTTTTTATCCTAATACAGTCAATTTTCTTCAATAGGCGGAAAGGCAAGCTTTTATACAGACCTAAATTGAGTACGATTTAGTAGAAATTAAACAATATTTATTTGTCTTGTGAAAGATGGCTTACTCTCCGATCACCAGTGGCAAAGATGTCACATAATAAAATTTTTCTGCAGTTACAAGTTCGTGGAAAAAATAACGATAAAAAATTACAGTTTTTGAACAAAAATGTATATTCACAGAAAATTTAAAATGGACATGAGAAAAACAGAGTGTATAGTTCAAAAATTAACAACGCATTTTATCTGTACAATGAACCTAATTTATATACCCTGCTATCTGCCGTTTTGTTGTCCCCGGTGGCGCAGCGTATTTTGCGGCACCCGAAAAATCATAATGAATTCTCAAGAAGCAGAAGAAGAAGAAGAAGAAGAAGAAGAAGAAGGCAATTCGATTGTGTTCCAGATCGCAAAACCATACCTACGCGTTAACCCAACACGCCCCACTGTGCGTCGACAACGGCAATGTAGTCTTCACACGCAAAAGTTCAAACTTACATCATCCGATGTGTCCTCTCAAAACGCACATTAAGGGATTATATACCTTTTTAGTTTTCAAAAAACTGGAAATTTTTTTATTACATTATCTCTAAATACAACATCTTGAGAACATTTCCACAAATTTTCATACAGATCTGAGCAATAGGGAGAAATTTAGAGCGATTTGCAACGCGCCTCACCACGGCTGCATAAGCTAAACTTGAAACTTTACACACGATTATCTCGAAATAGTTTTTTTTCCGGAAAATGACTTTGCTGTGATCCCGATTGCGGGAAAACTACTGAACCGATTTCCTTCACCTTTTTTTTTATTTCGTTATTAAATTCGCCGGTCCTTGAATGATCGCTTTTTGAAACATACAGTTACATTTTGTCGCAAAAATTCTTTTAATGCAATTTTTGGCGCTCAAAACGTGCTTTTTTTGGGAAAAATGTTCCCGTTTGCACTGAAAACAAAATACTCATAAAAACGATCGTTCAAGGACCCGGTACACTTCTAAACTAATGAAATAATATGAGTTTTTTGATTTCAGTTGATTCGCTGAGTCTCTATCAGGATCACCGCAAGCCTCTGCAAAAAAATAGCGTTTCGGGGAAACGGCTATTACTCCAGTAATAATTGGTATATCTCAAAATCAAACATATTTTCTTGTTGTTGATAAACTGTACTTTCAGAAAAATACCACTTTGATGCAATGAAAATGGTACTATGCACTTAAAAATAATTTCAAACTTTCCTCATTTTTCTCGACCAAAAAGGTATATAACCCCTTAAATGCTCTGGCTTTTACACAACAAGTGTGTCAAAAGGATAACGCAACCGTTGCGTAATGAATACATTGACAGCGATTGAAATAAGAATTTGTATAATACACACAAAATCGTAGTGTTTCGGAAGACTTCGGTTTTGGGCAAACGACCAGCTTTGGGGCGCTCAAAAAACCGCTGGTTACTTTCGTGAGTCAGTGCGTATCAAAAGCTCGTGCATCCCTAATCACCGTCAGCAACCGAAACAGCCAACAGCGAGCCTCGTTGCAACAGAATTTACTGACGCTGGTGCCAGTAACGTGGAACCGAATGCATATGAATAAAACCAGAATCGTCGTTAAATGCAAAATGTTTGAAACAAATCCAATGTCTTTTTAATTGTTATTGATTCGATGATGTTTTTGTATGACCGGATTCATGATAGTGAATCGATCAGTTCATATTTGCGTTAATGTAGTCAGTACCAAAATCATCAGTATTGATTACTGCTTGCACTGCTTTAACGACAGCCGCATTCTGGAAAATATTACTAATACCAGTACGAATCATCATGGCAATACTAGCACCGGTTAATACTTCAAAAGTGTTTTGATTTTGAGCCGTCTAATACAGTGAACATTCGCTAGAGCACCAAATGCGTTATGAACAACACACATTCGTTGTACTGGTTCCGAAATAGTACAGAAATTGCTCTAGAAAAACGCAATATTGATGCGGTTTTACACACTCCAACTTTTGCGTGCACTTGGCTTGGCTGCACACAAATGAATATCGAGTTCTAATGCACTGATAGACGACGAGTGACCAGCGCTCTATTCATACATTGCTCGGTGCAGTACTGTTGCCTGTGCCAACATGTTTTCCTTCAAGACATCAGTTTTAATAACATTCTGACAGCAGAACGTAAAACTGTCTGGTAGTGGAGGTGGTTACGAACTTTTCGAAAAAGCTTCACCTTCAAGACATCCAAATAGTGTAGGCTCAGGGAAGCAAACATTAGTTGACCTATTGGGACGGGGAGATTCTGTCAATTTTTTTTTTGCCACTGCTATACAGGTTATCACAGCAAGCAGTTGGTGTCTATACATGAAGTCTGTGCCAGGGGTGCTCGCATGTGATTGGTACATTGTTCGTGAAAATTCGACCTCGAAACTTTCATTCAATTTTCACTGTTAAACAATGAAATGACAATGATAACTGAGGAATCACAAAATTGTCCATCATTTTATCAATCCAACGACATATTGATTATTGTAATCCATCATGTGGTTAAATCAGCATTACCGTTTGAAATCTTTCATTCCAACGTTACACCTTGGTTTTAGTTTCCGCAGAATGTATCTCGATATAGTGCGGTTAGACGTAGTCCTACGTCAAAAATTTTTTATATGTGTTTTGAAGGGTTTTAACTGAAAATTATTGGAAAAATTATTTATTTTGTGATGTTTAATGGGCTCTGGGAGTCAAAAAACTGAATGCTGAACTGAACCATACAAAATATTCAAAAACAACCCTACAAATATAAAAAAATATATGGAAAAATTTAGGAATCAAACAGAATTGAAAAAAGTGCAAAAAAGTGGGTTTGTAGCTGAAAAAAGTCATTTTTTCATAAATCACGTTTGGGCAACCTGAAAAAAATTCTTTAGAAAGTCGAAATGTTCTACGAAAATGCTATAAATAACATTATCTTTTAATTTAGGGTTGAGAACCTTGACTTTTTCAACATCGATTTTTTTGGGACAGCCTAGTAAACAGTCATGATCATTCATTTTTTCCAGTTTGAGCTTTAAGGGCGCACCCGTCGTTTTCTTGTTGTGATTTAGTAAAATAGCTCTATATCGGTTATTTCAGAAGATAGAAAACAGCTTTCTTCCACAAAGTTACGCAAAATTGTAGAACATTTTTTAACTCTATCTACAGAGATAAGAAAGTTAGATGATGGATTTAATCGAACATTCGGGTCACTCTACTTTGTGATTACAAGAAAATGTGCGCTCCATCATATGCAACAACTTTGTAGTTGGAAGTATTTCTCTAGAATATTACTATCGAGCTCTACTACAATAGTTCTAAATAATGGACGCAGTAGTCTAATTCCGTAATTCCACATCAAAAATCGAGCTCTAGAGCCAAATTTCTTTCTTAGCTTGTTCGTTAGAAGGCTGTATGAATAATTAGCTAAGCGTCTCCATCAACTAAACAGTGAAAGGAGGCGCACGGTTAACGTTCGCATTGAACTGGGTGGAAGCTTTTGTCGCGTTTTTGAAATGGCTAGGGACACCAAAATTCACAGGAACGGATAAATAGCTATACTGCCGTTCCTAGCATATATGTCCCATGTTCGACGCAAACCTTATGGACGCTAGGACAGTTATGCTCGGAACGGAAGTATAATCTTCCATTGTTGCAGGTTGAGGCTTTTTAGTCTTGTTTGTTGGGAATGAATATCTGTTCAAGAAACATTGAGAGCATCTAATTCCACTACTCCACCACACATTTCAAGTGGAAAATGTCCTCCGTGACGTCAATCGTAACCTGGTAAATTTTAATAGCCCAAACTTTATCATGTTTTCTAGTAAGTTTCCTGATTTAACGTGCTGGGAGATTATGTTGTTGATAAAAAAGATCTTAGCTCTTATCTCTTTGTTTTACAAACGTTTCAGTGTTGACCAGCATGCACCGTGATTCTTAATATGGTAGTATCAAAGAGCTCCAGCCTAACTTCCTGAGTGCATACAAAAACAAACTGTTTTTGAACTGATTCTACTCTTGCTACATGTGTGGGTAGATATGGGCTCCAAACCACACTACAATATTCGTACTTTGTGTTACTCAAGGCTTGCTTTCAACCAAATTATTGTTCGCAAAGGGATTTTTTCTCGGCTCCAGTCAGTCATTAAGGGGTTATATACCTTTTTAGTTTTCAAAAAACCGAAAAATTTTCTATTGTATTATCTTCAAATACAAGATCTTGAGAACATTTTCACAAATTTTCATAAAGATCTTAGCAGTAGGAAGAAAGTTAGAGCGATTTGCAGCGCGCCTCGCCACGGCCGCATAAGCTAAACTTGAAACTTTACACGCGATTATCTCGGAATAGTGTTTTCCGAAAAAGACTTTGCCGTGATCCTGATTGCGGGAAAACTACTGAACCGATTTCCCTCATTTTTTTTTTAATTTTCGTTATTAAATTCGCCGGTCCTTGAACGATCGCTTTTTGAAACATACAGTTACATTTTGCCGCAAAAAAAATTTAATGCAATTTTTAGCGCTCAAAACGTGCATTTTTTGGGAACACTGAAAACAAAATACTCATAAAAGCGTTCAAGGACCCGGCACACTTCTAAACTAATAATCGGTATATCTCAAAATCAAACGTATTTTTTTGTTGTTGATTAACTGTACTTTCAGATAAATACCCCTTTGATGCAATGAAAATGGTGCTACTTCCCTCATTTTTCTCGACCAAAAAGGTATATAACCCTTTAAGCGATTATAGCGGTTTCATTTTTTCAACGTCCAACGTTTCAATGCTTTATTGCATCTTTAGCAAGGGTTATAGAATGTCGTTTTTCGTCTGCTGCCCTATGATTAACAGTCACAATCGTCACAATATTATAGTCTTGCATCAATTTATATCTATGCTACCGGTAAATAAAACCGGTGCGTATGAAAAAATTCTGAATGGTATAGCATACTGCAGGCTTTATTATTCACTAGCTGACCCGGCAAGCTTCGTTCCGCCCATTTTTGTCCTTATTTAAATATTTTAAAATATTCCAAATTGATTGACTTTTTGCAATTTGTTTAAAGTCTGCAAATGCATGACGAACCGGCCATTGGATACCTTGAATGTGTATTGTTTTATTTATTTATTTATTTCGTCAAGCAAATGTAGACTACAGTTATAATAATACAATGTTTTCTTATATTCTATACATTATTTCCAGTAGTTAGTCGTTTTTTTATTTGATTTCTGCCCATGGTGATGTCGATATTTTCGCAGTACTGATTATAGTGACGCATCATGCGATTTATTGGGCCATTTTTTGAGTAGTTTGTTCTGTAAGAATTTTTCGAAAATATTTTACGATTTCTTAATTGACGACTGGGTGTATAAAAATTTAGTTGTGGTAATAATTGAGTAGATTGCACGCGTTGAGAAATAATGTCATTGATAAAATAAAGCATTGAAAGATCGCGGCGTTCTTTAAGTGCTTGTATGTCTATAAGCATGCAGCGTGCTTCATATGATGGTAAGGGAAATGATGTCCAATTTAGCTTACGAAGCGCGTACAAAAGAAATTGTTTTTGGACAGATTCAATGCGTTCTTCATGTGTGGCAATATAGGGATTCCATACAATGCTACAGTATTCCAGAATTGGTCGGACGTATGTTATATATAATAGTTTGATTGTATATGGGTCTTGAAAATTGTGGCCGAAGCGTTTTGTAAAGCCCAGCATACTATTTGCTTTGTTGATAATTGTATTATAATGTTCTATGAATGTAAGTTTGGAGTCTAAGATTACGCCTAGGTCCCTTACGATTTTGCATTTTTCTACTGGTTGGTTTCCTAAGAAAATGTTTGTAGGTGGTGTCCCTGTTTTTCTGCTAAAGGCTATTGAATTACATTTTTTAATGTTGAGTTGTAATAGGCTTTTGTTGCACCAAGTGTAGAATACATTAATTTCATTCTGGAATATTTCGAAGTCTTCTGCATTGGTTATTTCTATGAAGAGCTTCATGTCATCAGCATATACAAGCACATGTATTGACTTAAGAAGGAAGGAAATGTCATTTACGTATAATATAAAAAGAAGAGGGCCCAGGTGGGAACCTTGAGGAACCCCAGAAGTTACTTCTATTGGGTTTGAAAAGGAATTTTGAAAGCGGACTATTTGTGTTCGTTTTGTTAAGTATGACTGCAGCCATTCCAAAAATTTTGTTTCAGTTCCGTATTTTTCGAGCTTGAAGAGCAATAATGGTATGTCGATTCTGTCAAATGCCTTGCTAAAGTCCGTATAAAGAGCTTCTACGTGGTTACCATTGTCCATTACAGTCAGAGTGAAAGTTATGAATTCCAAAAGATTTGTGGTAGTTGATCGGCCATTGTAAAAGCCGTGCTGTTGAGTTGTAATTTGGTGTTTTACTTGTTGAAAGATTTTTTCATTAAATAATGATTCAAATAATTTTGTAATGCATGAAATAATGGCAATTCCACGATAATTACGAATGTCAGATTTAGCGCCAGATTTGAAAATTGGCACTAAATATGAAGTTTTCCAGAGTTCTGGGAAAATTCCATTCTTCAGAGACATGTTAAAAAGGTGTTGTAAGGGTGTAGATAGTTCTTCTGCCAAGTTTTTGAGAAAAATTGGAGCTATTCTGTCAGGTCCAGGACCTTTCGTAGCGTTTAAATTTTTAAGTGCGTTTTGAATTTCGAATTCAGATATTTGATTGACAGATGAAGAATTCGAAAATTCAGGAAAATACGAGAAGTATCCGCGGTCGCGTTCTGTTTATTCATATGTGGTGTAAATTTCTTGAAAAAAAGTGGCAAAAAGACTACATATTTCATTACTAGTTTGTCCTACATTACTGTCAAGATGCATTCGTGATGGAAAGTTGTTTCTTTTTAGTTTGGTTTTTACGTTATTAAAGAAGTTCTTAGGGCAAGACTTGATTTGATGTTCGATTTTACGATTATGTTCTTCATATGCAATTTTAATGGCTGCGTCAAGTTGACAGCAAATTTCTTGGTAATTTTGAAGATTTTCGCTATTGTTGTCTTTTTTGTATATTTTATGTGCTTTTTGTTTTCTATTTTTTAGGTTCTTCAATTGTAGATTAAACCACACTGGATATTTGTTGGTGTTCATTCATCTTTTTTTTTTAGAGGTACATTTTCTGATATAATTTGATTAATTATTTCATAAAATTTTGTTACTTCTTCGTTAATATTTCCTTCTTTACAAATTATACTACGCCAATTTATTATGCGAAGTCTACGTTTGACTTGTTCGAAGTCAGTTTTGTGGTATTCCGGTACATCCTCGTACTCGCAGTCGCTGGGGTACGAAGTGTTATTGATTACTATTGAATATTCAATTGCTGTATGGAATGCTTCATTTTTCCAGATGGGAGTCAATGATGCATCTACACAGAAGTCTTCAGTGCAGTTTGTGAATAATAGGTCTAAATAAGCATTTTGTTTGTTTTTGACTTGATTGATTTAATATAGACCGAGTTCTGAGGATTTGCCAAAAAGATACTGCAGTGGTTCGTTTTCGCCTACGACTGGGAGTAAGATAGATTCATTTTCAATGTCTACAATAAAGTCTGCATTACGTTGGTTGAAGTCGCCATAGACATGCAGTTTTACTTCTGGTTTCATGTTAGACATTATAGATTAGAGTCTAGAGTTTTGAAAAATAATTCATACGAATGTTTATGAGCATGTTACGGTGGAAAGTACACGGAACAGAAGATATGTTCTTCGCCAGCAATAAATGCTTTGGCCCATACGTGTTCAAATTCTTTATATTTTAAAATATCTGCCTCAGAAGAGGGCGTCCTTACTTGCGAAAATTTGTACTAAATTTATTTACACTTTCGCGAAGTTGTTGAAGACAGTGCGTGCGTTCATTTGATAAAAAAAGACGATAAGATTGAAGGTCGGCTACTGCTTCGGCTGGCGTGAGTCCATATTCCTGATGGACTTCAATAAAGACGCGTTGGAGTTGTTCTGGAGATTTCGGCAGTCCTTCGGATGCGAGAAGCATTCTTATACTGGTTGGTGTCATTCCTTCTACGCATACAGATGATGGTTGGTCCTTCATGTATGCGAGATATAGGCGTGTAATATGCACTACTTTTGGGTCGCGGAGTCTAGCCTTCAAAAAGCGCTCGTCGCCATTCGATGATTGCTGCGTAAGTCGGACGATTGGTGGACGCATGGGGTCAAGTTCAAATTGGCTGTCTTGCGGTGCTGATTGTATGCTGGCGTTGCTGGCAGGAGCCGGTGCAGAATTTTAATTGTTAGTTGCATTTTTTTCTGTCCGATATGGGTTGATAGTTTCGCCTTTTTGGAAATTTATAAATTTTGATGTTATGTCTGAATTCGGCGACCCAGCAAATTGAACGCGTGCAGCTGCCAGGAGGTCTTTGTCCGAGGGTAGTGGTTGTTTTGGCATTTCAGCAATTTGAGTTTTCTTTGAGTTGCAGGCGAAATGGTTTATTCCGTGTTTATAGGTGTTGTTACTTATGCTGATAGGGTTTGAGTTTTCCTGCTGACGTTTGCGTAGCTGCATACGTTTACGAGCGGCATGAGCGTTTATGAACAAAATTTATTTGATCAATGTTCTGGGGCAACCAAATGTCATATCGGTTACAATTTATTTGTGTCATAATTTTGAGAAAAAAAAAATCGTGATGTACGTATTAACAAGCAGTTTAGTGCTCACAAGAGCAATTAAATATGAAAGGAAGTTTACTTTCTTTTAAATTGTTCTCAATTAAGATATATAGAAGGTGGCCTTTTCGAGTGTTGAAGAAAATTGACTGCATTAGGATGAAAGTTAGAAAAAATAATTTTTTTTTCTTAAATAGAGGTCTGCAAATAAATAATCAAAAGACGGACCCAGTTCGATTTTGGAAACACCTCAGATTTTTTCCTGTTGCCAAAATCAAACCATGTTGAAAATGAACGCTTTCCTTTTTATGACTTTTTGGTGGCCCACGATCACCTTAATAATAGGTATGGCCACCAATGAACTAATTTGGGAATTGTTAGTCGTTAGAGGTGCCGCTTGATGGATTTAGGCGAAATAATTTGGGAGTATCCGTAACGCACCGGGTACAGGTCCGCATATGGCTATAATGACCTATACACTTGATATGACACTTCCGAGTAAGTAAAGGCATGGCACGGTACTTAATACTGCTTTGATCATGACCATTATATTACCGAACCATGGTCCGGTCATATCTCTAGAACCATTTTACCGACTCCGTGTGCCAAAGTCGAACCGTGCGAAATCGAACAGAGTCTGAATTCTCAAAATGAAATATAAAACTATATAAAACTGTCGTACGTTACTCATGCGGTCGTGTCTTGGATGCCACTCTCTTACTTTTTTAATATTTGAAAACTGTAGTGTTTAGAAGGTTGCAATGTTTAGCAGATATTTGTATATCATCTAAAAATACAACTTTCTAGAAGCAGAGCATAGCATAGAATATTTATACAACTTTCTAGAAGGCACAAAAAAATTGTACACAGATTATTACCAAAAAATGATTGCTAGGTAATGTTGGGTACAAAAAAAATCGTGCTGGGAAAATAAATAACTTAAAAAAGGTGCTTCAAGTATTCTCTCTGAAGAATTTCCGTTCTGATGAACTGAATAAGTCAGATGATAGATAGATACAAACAAAAACACAAATTAATGACATAAATGACAAAACTGTCTTGAATAAGGAAAGCGTCAACAATGAAAAAAATCAGTTACAGTTTTAAATATATAAAAAATGTCGAAAATGAAAAAAAAAAAATAAAAAATGCCATGTAGGGCCAAAGACTTATTCCCTGCTTATTAAACGGCCGCACAGGGGTAGATCTCTATACAAAAGTCGGAAAAAACCTAAAAGTCATTTTTATATGATCGGAATTTTTTTTTTATTCTAATTATTATAATTAAAATAAAGGCCCAATCGCAGAGAGCATAACGGGCCGGAATTTCTGTTGGAGTAGGGAAAAGCCTGCTTGAGTAGAATCAATAAATACTTCTGCTCAGACAGGCATAAAAACCCTCTCATCTTTTCATATATAACAATACAATTACAAATAAATAACAAATCACAGCACTTAAAACTAGAAAATCTTCAAAAATATGATTCTTGCAGCTTTAAGAGCCCAAAATAATGAATTCAGGAGCATTCACATTCTAGTTGAGCCCGTTGAGCACATAAAATCGGAAAAGAAAACAAAAATGTACTAAATAGGAACATCAATGAATTTAAGAAAGGAATATAGAAGACGCATATAAGGGAAATCTAAATTTGCTAAGACATCACGAACAGGCACATTAGGTTGCTTATTCCGAGCTTTAAGAGAATTTTCTAATTTCGATCTAGCTTCACGATATAACGGACATGACCAAACAACATGTTCAATATCGTGGTAACCCTCGCCAAAGGTGCAAAGGTGATCCTCTGTGAGTCCTTTACGACGAAGGTGAGCATTGAACCAGTAATGATTGGACATAAGCTGAGACATCACACAAATGAAATCACGACCTACGTCCAATTTCTGGAACCAAGGTCTTAAAGCAACTTTAGGAATAATGGAATGACACCATCTTCCTAGTTCCCCATTGTCCCAAGAATTTTGCCAGTTCATGAGCGACCCTCGACGTATAGAACCAAAAAATTCATTAAATTGAATAGGTCTTTCATATATATCACCATGTACCGTGCCGAACTTAGCCATCTGAATCTGCCATCTCATTGCCCTCAATTAAAGAGTGAGAAGGGATCCATACTAATGTAACTTGTGATGCAATTTCGGATAAAGTACTCAAATGGTCGCGTATTCTATTTAAAAAATACGAAGAGCTCTTTAAACTTTTTATCGATCGGAGAGCTTCAACAGCACTGAGGCTGTCCGTGAAGATGAAGTAATTGTCCATAGGCAAATTTTCAACAATACTCAATGTGTATTGAATAGCAGCCAGTTCTGCGACGTAAACAGAAGCAGGGCTTTCGAGTTTGAAAGCGACGGATAAATTATTGTTATAAACACCGAAACCAGTAGATCCATTAAGAAAAGATCCATCAGTATAAAATGAATTATTACAATTTATATTTTGATATTTTTCACGAAATAGATTTGGAATCTGTTGTATACGTAGTTGATCTGGGATACTACGAATTTCATTCAACATGGATGTATCAAAAAATAAGTTTGAATCGAAAGTATCTAATGAGTAAATATTATTTGAATAATGTGATGCAGGGTTAAAATTTTGAGACTTGTAATTGAAATATACAGTATTGAAACGAGTTTGAGATTGAAGTTCCACAAGTCTTTCAAAGTTATTTATTATCATTGGGTTTAAAATTTCACTTTTCACAAGAATGCGAGAAGCGATAATTAAGAAACGTTCTTTTAAGGGGAGAACGCCCGCTAACACTTCTAAACTCATTGTATGAGTTGAGTGCATACAACCTAAAGCAATGCGCAAACAGCGATACTGTATTCGTTCCAGTTTTATTATATGAGTTTTTGCGGCAGAACAAAAACAAAAACATCCGTATTCCAGTACTGATAGAATTGTAGTTTGATAAAGTTTAATAAGGTCCCCTGGGTGCGCTCCCCACCATGAACCAGTTATTGTGCGCAAAAAGTTAACTCTTTGTTGACATTTTTGAATTAAATATCGAATATGACTTTTCCAAGTGCATTTTGAGTCAAACCAAACACCAAGATATTTGTGAACTAAAACTTGAGCTATGGGTTCTCCCACTAACATAAGTTGGAGCTGAGCTGGTTCATGTTTTCTAGAAAAAACCACGAATTCAGTTTTTTCAACTGAAAATTCTGTACCTAATTGTATCACCCAATTGGTTAAGTTGTTCAAGGTATCTTAAAAAGGTCTTTGTAAATCGGATGCCCTGGGACCTGTGGCAGAAATCACACTATCATCAGCAAATTGTCTAATAGTACATGAATTTGCCAAACAGGCATCAATATCATTAACATAAAAATTGTAAAGTAGTGGACTTAAACATGAACCCTGTGGAAGACCCATGTAACTTAATCTAAACGCTGACAAACTACCATGAGAAAAGTGCACATGTTTTTCTGATAGTAGATTGTATAAAAAATTATTGAATTTGGGAGGAAGTCCTTTTTGATGAAGTTTATCAGAAAGGTCATTTATAGGAACAGAATCAAAGGCTCCTTTAATGTCTAAGAATACAGAAGCCATTTGTTCTTTTTGAGCAAATGCAAGCTGGATTTCTGTTTAAAGTAATGCAAGACAGTCATTTGTTCCTTTAGTTCTACGAAAGCCAAACTGGGTATGTGATAATAAATTATTACTTTCGACCCAATGGTGTAAACGATATAAAATCATTTTTTCAAATAATTTACGAATACAGGAAAGCATCTCAATCGGACGATATGAATCATGGTTAGAAGCAGGTTTTCCAGGTTTTTGGATAGCAATTACCTTTACTTGTCTCCAGTCATGTGGAATGATGTTGAATTCAAAAAAATTGTTGTATAAATCTAACAACAGTTTTTTAGCATTGTCAGGTAGATTTTTTAGTAAATGAAATTTAATTTTGTCTAGACCAGGGGCATTATTATTGCAAGTAAGAAGGGCAGTAGATAGTTCGGTAATTGAAAATGGTAGTTCCATTACTGATTGTTCAGAAAAAACATCACGAGTAATTTCTTGAGCAGAAACAGTGTCTGGACAAACTTTTTTTGCGAAATTTAATATCCATTGATTTGAATATTCTTCATTTTCATTAGCCACAACTCGATTTCTCATTCTCCTAGCAGTGTTCCAAAGAGTACTCATGGATGTTTCTCTAGAAAGCTCATTAACAAATCGTCGCCAATAACTACGTTTTTTGGCTTTGATCAAGTTTTTGAACATGGATTCTAGCTTTGTATATCGTACAAAGTCTTCGATTTTTCCTTTTTTCCGAAAAACCTTATACACCCTAGATTTTTTAATGTAAATTTTTGAGCACTCTTTGTCCCACCAAGGAGTAGGAGGTCGTCTTTTCGTTGAAACGCCAAGATATTGTTTCTTTTGGGCTAGTATTGCGGAATTCAAAATTAAACCCGCAAATAAATCATATTTTTCAAGTAGCGGAAGGTGTTGTACTGCCTCTAGAGCTTCTGTAATTTTTGTTTTATAAATTTCCCAATTAATATTAAATGTAAGGTCATACGGAATGTCGACTGATGGAGTAATTTTTGGCCCTTTGTTAATTGAAATTAAAATTGGTAAATGATCACTACCATGAGGATCGCAAACAACCTTCCAGGTGCAATCTAATCGCAATGACGTTGAACATAATGATAAATCTAATGCGCTTGGACGAGTCGGTGGTTTCGGAACACGTGTCATGTCTCCATTGTTTAAAACAGTCATATTGAAATTGTCACAAAGATTTTATATCAAGGTGGAGCGATTATCGTTGTAAGATGAACCCCAAGCTACACCATGTGAGTTAAAATCTCCCAATATTAAACGCGGTGAGGGTAGAAGTTCAAAAATGTCAGAGAGCATTCGTTGTCTGATTAGTGCTTTAGGAGGGATATATACAGAAGCAATGCAGAGATCTTTGTCATGTAATTTAATTTGACAAGCTACAGACTCGATGCCTTGAATTGAAGGTAAGTTAATTTTATAAAAAGAATAACATTTTTTATTCCTAAAAGTACACCTCCATAAGGAGCATCTCGGTCTAATCGTATGATATTGTGATTATTGAAATTGAGATTGATATCTGATGTGAGCCAGGTTTCACAAATAGAAAACACATCACATTTCAAATTATTAATCATAGCTTTAAACGAACCTAGCTTTGGTATGATACTCCTGCAATTCCATTGTAAAACATGTATAAAATCATTAGTTTCGGACGATAAGTTAGTCTTCGAAGGATATTAATGTTGAAATGAGGGGCCATTGAAAGGTAAGCTGCTTTAAAAATGTTTTGAAAACAGGGAGTAGTGAAAGAATAATTTTTTTTAGAGGGTCCGGTATGTTTAATGATTCAAGGATCCAATTTATTACAGTAGAAAATTTCAGAATTCCTGATTTTGTTTGATTAACTGAAGGTGTGAATGAGTTATTACAGTTTTTGGGTGATAGTGGTGGGAATTCTTGAGTTGAATTTAGGTTTAAAATTTTAGGAGGAGTTTGATTCAAATTTTCAACATCATGATTGGATTTGGGAATATTAACTTTTTTATTAAGTGTTATTTTAGGACCTTTGTTGGGAAGTTTCGGAGGAGAAAGATTTTTTCTTTTTCTAGACCCACCAGGATTAGAAAAAGAAGGACTAGCAAGAGGAATGTCACAGTCTGTCTCATCAGAGGACAATAAATCATAAATATTTGAAGAAATGAGAGTACTTGCTTCGGATTTTTTGAGGAGATAAGAATAATTACGTTTAGAGTGGTCTTTAAGAGACCGTTTCATTTTATTTTTATGATGAATGTATAATGAACATTTCGTTAGTTCATGTTGATTTTCACCACAATAATAACAATTATTATTCTCTTGATTGCAAGATTCATCAAGATGATTTCCCCCACATTTGCCGCATCGGCTTTTATTGCAACAGTAGGCAGAAGTATGGATGCAGTTCATGACTCGTGGAATATATAGGCGAATAGGCACGAGGACGTTGTGAATGGAGATGTGAGATGGTAAAGCAGATCCGCAAAAAGTGACACGGAATGAATCTGAAGGGGAATATATTTTCTTTCCTTCTACAAAGGATACGGATCTCAATTGTTGACAATCGAGAATTTCAACCGATGGAATTGAAGAGTTTTTGAAATACCCAAGTCCGTCTTTTAAAAGACATTCACTGGATAAGCTGGGATCGGTTACAACACCGTCAATTTCTACATCTCGTGCGGGAACATAAACATGATATTCCCTGGTAAAAAATTCTGATGTAGCAATTTTATTAGCTTGAATAAGGTCCGTAGCCACAACTCTCAACTTGTTGGGCCTGACCTTAGAAATTTCAGTGATGGACTTGAACTGAGACTCTAAGTCCTTGGATATCTGAATAATGTTTAAGGGCTTTGATTTAGGCCCTATTTTAGGTCGGAAATAAATAATGAATGAACCAGTCGATCCGTCTGGATAAAGTTTAACGCGCGGGGGAATTGAGGGAACAGAGGATAGAGGGTCAGGAGGTTTTCGAGTGGCGGGAACAGGATCGTTCAAATTTTTCTCATCCACTTTCATTGTGTGTAATGCACACTATGGCAGGGCAAAAATATATGGAAATAGATTATAAATAAATGAATTAAGTCTAATACTTAGCTGTTATAAAGTTACAGAATTCTTGATTTCTATATAGCTTGATGAACTTGAGTTGTTTCTAATCTCTTGTAATCATCAAACCCCTGGAGAACTTTGAACAGGGTATTCTGAAGAGCTGTGAAACTTGAATTATTCTGGATCACTTGAAATATTCAAACTCCTCAAAAACTCTGGTCACGGTATCCTGCAGAACTGCAAATCCTGTTATTTCCGATATTGAATAATACTTTAGATCTAAAATTATAAGAAAATTTAATGACGGTAGCAGCTGTAAATAAATGCGACCCTTCCCAAGCGAAGGTTGTGAGCTTTAAAAATTACATATTATTACAATTTTGGAGTGATGAACTCATTTCTGCTGTCAGAAAATGTCGAAAATAACAATTTATGCACCTAAAGTCCCGTTAGACCTTTCTCATGATCAGGTTTTTGTTTTTGCTTTAATCTTGCTTAAAATTTTGATAAGAGAACTGCTCTTATATTCATCTCATTGCTCTTATTTATTCAATACGGTAAGTAAGTTTTAACTTTTTTTTAAAGTTAAAAATAGTTTTATTTTGCCTCTTAATAAGTCGAGTAGTCGGAACTTAAGAGCGATGAGAAGAGCGAAATAAAAACGACGGGAAGAATATAGGTGCCAAGATGAATATTAGGGTGGTTCCCACACTTGTTCTTCATCGAAAAATATTAGAATCGCATTCTTTTTGTTTGGTTCTTAGTGTACTCCTTTCTGAATTAGGGTGGTGCAAGAATCATCATAATTCAATTTATTTTATTTTGGAAATTTTTTTGCTTCTAAGCCGTTTAACCAATTCAAGATCTTTCTGCGACAAGTTATAGGTCTTTTAAGGAAAATATGAGATGGTATGGTAGTTTATTCCAACGTTATTGAAAAAATAAAAGACTACATTTTTTTTTCTCATCAATTCAACTTATTCTCTCTTTATACATCTTGCAGTACTGAAAGCGGTTTACAAGTTAATATATAAATGCTTGAAATCACTGGAAAAAACTTCATGTATACTTCCTTGTTGTTTAAATATACGAAATTGAATATTTTACAACTGATCATCATGCGTCTCCATAGTTTTATTTTCAAAATATCTCCCTATGAGCAACGATGTGCAAAACAAGACCCAAAAATCTTAAAGGTACAATAAATTTCTCATTGATTGTTGGTTATCCGATCGTTCCGAACTGTTTCACAAGATTGTACGGTAGAAATGGAATTAGAAATACATGATTTTTTAGCTTCCCTGCAATACGTTTTACCTCGATTGAGAAATTGGTTATATTTTTGGAAAGTCTAGAAAATCATCCAAAAAGTACACAAATTTCTTTTCAAAATGAAACTTGTTGAATCAAAATCGGATCAAAACTGAGGAAGTTTCAGGTGTTTGAAGTTGAGCTAAAAATTATGATTTCAAACATGAAAATCATCGAAATTGCCTGATGTAGCAACATTCAAAGTGCGATTAGAAATTAATTAACCGATTGTCATGAAACTTTAGGAAAAGGTCATTTACACTTTGAGAATCTAAGGAAAAATGCAAAACATCAAAAACATTGACATGAAAAATCGAGGTTTTTTCCGGCATTCGACCACTGCGGGCCGTGCTAAACATTTTCTTGAATAATGGATCAGAAAAATCACGATACTTGAATTTCACGCAATGTATTGGAAATGGTAGAGTTTTTAAAATAGTTGGTTGCTTCTGGGTGTTAATTAATCTCCTCTACATTCTGCCATAAACGACAAAAACGTCAAAAAAGAAAATTTGTAGAAACTGATAGGAATGGCAAATAAGACAAAAAAAAATATAAAAATGATAAGAGTTTTAAAAATAAATTTTGTAAAAATGAAAAAAAAAATGTTGAAATTTTCGCAACATCATGATACAAAAATTCTATTCAAAAACATCCACGATTCTGGTTGTTATGAGGAAGTTATTACAGGGAAAAAGAAAACAATACAAACAGTTTGCCGTTTTGGAGGGTTCAAGGTCCAGGAGACCCCATCATTTGATATTGCAGAAGCTTTTTCAATGGAGACGCATGGTAACAGTGGAGGGTATAGAAGCTTGTAAAATATCTATTTCCAAAATATAAATTATGGGTACCTGCGTGGAAACTTGATTATTTATGAAAAATTTTCTTGAGAGTACCAAAAAAACAACCAAATGACAGGATCTCTTCTGCATCGAGTATACGATTTGTATCATGATTTTCATATATTAATTGTTTATTTTAAATACACTTTGGTATTCTACCGTGAATACGCACCAATTTTCACCAATCAAAGAATTTGTAGGAGTCGGAGTATTTTCTATAGAAAAAAAAAAATCCAGAGCGTAAAAAAGGCTGCAGAAATTCTAAGTATTTTTTATGTTGATTCCAGCTGGATCTGCTGCCTGTGTCTGGAGTTCACTCTTATGAAGATGCAGCTATCGGTAAGTTTTAGAACGATAGTTTTCCATTCATAAATCACAAATGTGTTCCCGAGTACTGTAAAAAATTGTGGAAAGCATCTATATAAACATGCGAAAATGGAATATTGGCTGCCGCATATTAATTTTGTAATCCAATGTGGAGTTGGTAGACAATTGCTCTGTACAAATCGATTTACGATACGATTTAACAATACAAACCAGAACAATTGTGAATTCCTAAATTTGCCAAAGAACAATCTTGAAAGGATCGTCTAGCGTATCATTTTCGTGTGACTGTCAATAATGCTCAAGGTCACCTACTGGGAATTTGCGGCTTAAACCTCGAGTAACTATGTTTTTCGCACGAATAGTTTCTTGAGTCACATGTTCACACGCCTTAAAACACGTAGCATTATATATATTTGCTCCAGAAAGAAAAACCAAATGTTTTTTAATCAGAACGTTATATTCAAAAATAAAAAAAAACAGCTTGTGGTTGCTGGTAACCTTAACTCGGTTAATTAAAGAAGAATCGTGCCCAAAAAATGCCTACTTGATATCAATACAAACTTCCAACAACGATATCGAACGAACGAACGAACAAAGCTTGCTAACCCCATTGTCCAGTACAGGGCCTTCCGGTCGTCGGTGGTACCTTCCGGCGTGGATCAAAAACACCGTTCCGCCCGCACGCCTCCGCTTGCCTGCTCTGCGCCTGTGCCGAGACCGAGCACCGAAGTAATGTGTGATTTAGTTAGCACTAGATAATTGAGCGAGAGATAATTATGAATAATGGCACAATGGAAGTGCTAGGCCAGGACTATGTTTGTCCACACCGAGCGTAAAAAGGTAGAGAGGGAGGGTGGAGGGAACGCACGTAGGAAACTAAAAAAAGCACACACACACACACATGCACTACCACATCTGCGTGCGTATGTGTGTGCGCTTTTGCTAGACCTGGTGGATGACAAATTTTTCGGCGGGAGCTAATTTATGACCCCTGTGCGACTTTAGGAAAACATAACCTGGTGTCCGGTATCCGGCATAAATGGCAAATGGCGAGCGTAGAGTGAGTTTTATCTGATTTCCGCCGGAAGGAAAAAATATTTTATATACATATATGTAGTGTTAAGTCGAGCTCGCCGCCGGAGGCTGGTGTTTAGGTACGGATCCGGCCCGTTCGGAATGCATTGGTTCGTTTTTTTTTCTCTCTCTCTAGGGTGGTTGGATAGTGGAAGCAAAAATTTAGCCAAGGTTGCTCTAATTGTCGCCTTGTACGAATCGATGATCGGAGGACGAGAAGGCAAGTGCCATAAATTTTCCGAACCGATATCGTCCGGGCACTGATCAGCTCATCAATCAGTATAAATGGCGCAATAGAGTAGTGCAGCACCAATAGTGGAAATTTATCTCCTTTCAGCGTGCCAGCATTTTGCAGTGCACCCGAATCGTCGTCAACTGTTGTAACACTCATTGATTTGATAGCGAATTTGCTGATGTATGGTAACTGCAATCGGTAATTTATGACGAAGCTAACCAATGGCTTTTTGCTTCTGCTGCTGCGGTCCAGTTCGGTTCGGCCATTGCACCGTCCATCGATACGCGCGATGCCAACGATCGGGTGTGACTCTATCGGTGATATCGGAGAACAAGACAATCCTGGGTTCTTCCGTTCACAGACCATAAATTTTGGGCCATTGGAATCGAAATCATTGTGTGAACGACGGCGAATCCTGTTCGCAAATTGATGAGGATTTACAACAGACCAGGCGTCTCCACCAGGCAGCGGTAGCACTAATGGAGTTCACAAATTGCTCGGACCCTACTTGGTTTGTTTTCTGTGCCAATGATCGAACCGGTCGCCATCCGGCCGGGGTCTTATATTCTTAATAATAATTTTGGCAATTCGTGCGCCACTTGGCATGCAAATATTCGCGCAAGTTGAACAACTAACTTTCGGACTTCGGAATGGTTGTTCATTTGAATATTTTTATTCCGGGCTTTCCGGGGGCAACATTATCATTGCTTCAGAAAACTGCAGTTAACGCTGTACTGTCCAACTGGCGAACTCATCTCGCGCTAGAGGAAAACGGCACATCAACACATTCCGTTTCCCGACTGGAGTTTTTTCTTCTTCTTTTTTCCCCGCTACTGACTGATTTGCATTTTTTTACAATTAGTTACATCGCTGCTGATGGAGGCTTTCCGGTCTTTTTGCAGTTACCATCCGAGAAGGCAGCGAGAATTTTATGCAAAGTCCGTAATTATTAAACACTGCTGTTGTACCCACATTAGCGCTGCTGCAGAGTGGTTTAATTTGCTAGGAGGGGCAGTTAGAGATAGTACTGTTCGCCGTTTGGATTTTTTTCGACTTATTTTAATGTTTGACTTTCCTACCAATTTTTATTAGAAGATTTACTTGTTTTTTCTAACATAACAAAATAATTCCGTTCCAGAGCAATATGGTAATTAACAAGTTTTCAATAAATTTTTTTTTGTTCACAACAACATTTATTTGACACGGCACAATACAAAAAATTTCAACGGCGCCATTTAATCTAGTGTCTTAATTTTTAAGGTATCATTAAAACTAAAAGCAAGCTTTTTATCCTCGCTGCCGACTACGAGCCAAATTTAATCCTAGAATTAAAACTAAAATGTTTTTTTTTAATTGCTGGTTTTGTTGTTTACTGATGTTGCTTATCTTGATGTTCCACTGAGCCAGGAAATCTTTTCAATAATATTACCTACCTCAAGATCCCAGTTTCTAACAGATCGGTTTATGACCTCGTAAATTTACAATTTTTAGATTTAAAAATTTTTAAGTAGTAAAAATGAATCAATGGTCTTCTAGTAATTTTATTTTCTCAGCTTTTCTTCCTGTGTCAGAATATTCAAATATTTTTCCATTCATTTCAATGTGTTCTAATGGTCTGTCCTTTTTCGTTCCATTTTTTTATTCAATTTAGTTTATTTTAGATTATTATTCAACTTTCAAAAAATAAATCACAGTCTAATAACTTCGATGCCCGTTTTTGCTCAAAATAATATTTTTTCAACAACCAACAACTTTACCAAATATCCAATATAATAAGTGGAAGCGTTAAATTCCGTATCACAATTGATCTTATCAATTTTGTTCCTTTCATTTCTATGGCGTATACTAAACTTATGCGCCTTACTAATATAAATCAGACCCGATTATAAATAATTCGATTATTTACAATTTGAGACTCGATTATATAATACCCGCCATAAGTTTGGAATCGCATCACTGAGCATTGCAATTTGCATAGCACCCCGAAACGTTTGGCATCACCTAAAATGGGTGGATTCATGTTACTCTATCTCGTGATTCCGACATCCTAGAAAGTTGTGGTCTTCAACAAAGTTGTTTTGGATATCAAAGGCTTGTAGTTGGCGGACAGTATGAATTAACAGAAACGTGCATACAGTTTTGAATATTTTGAACTAAATTTAATTTGTGAATTCAACTGCTCAGAAAGCAGCAGTCTTCAGGAAAGTTGTCCGGGAGCTCATGGGGTCTTTGTTTATGGACAATTTGGTTGTGAATAAGACCACTGCAAATGTGCGTTGAGCTTTGAGTGTTATAAATTCAGTTCATTTCAAGGATGCAACTTCTTATAAAGTTGCAGTATTCAGTAACTTAGCGAAGATTACTTAGAAAAATATGAGGCATTTTTTGCCGAATCGATTGGATAGAGCTCTTTTGATCACAGGTATTTTTTCGTAGAGAATCAATCAAGCACTCACAATACTTTGGAAAACAGTTGCGATAAACATGCGACACGTATTCTCCAAATAAATTTTCCTGTGGCACTGGACAGCAACTTTCTGGGAAGTAAGAGTCACGGGCTAAGTACACATTAAAATACAAAACATTGCGTGCACACTTATGCCACGTAGCAATAATATCTCGCACTAAACTCTCTTCTTACCAGAGGTCCTTGAGCTTCTCTTGAAGTTAATGTAAAAACACGTGCAGCGTGCGTGCACACTATCACCACATGTCGATAAAATTTTGCACTAAACTGCCCACCATCTAGAAGCCCTTTGATCTACTTTGATCTACTGAGATAAGGTAAGGATGAAATACGACGAATTTCATGCTCATTAGCACCACACAGCGGCAAAATTCAGCACTAAGCTTTTCAACCAAAAATTGGTGACCTTCTGAACAACTTTGAGGAAGACCGCAACTTTGTCAGAAGTTGGAAGTAGGATATAAGTTATAACTAAAATAAAATAAGTAGCACACACACTAGCACCGCATACCGATAAAATCCCGTACTAAACTGTCCAGTATCCAGCAGATATTTACCCTCATAACAAGTCTGCTGAAGACCGCAACTTTCTAGGTCGCCGGAATCACAAGATATTTCCGGGTGTTGCAATATTCAAACAAGGTGTTGCAATGCTCAGTGAAACGATTCCAAACTCCTGGAAAGTAGTGTATTTAGTAAGAAAAAAATATTTCAATATCTAATATGACATTGGCGGCATACATAGATTACGTAACGCCCATAGGGGAAAGGAGGTGCCCTTGAGCATTACGAATCGTTACATAGGAGAAGGGAAGATAAGATCAGCGTTACTTAACATAAAATCACTGGGAAGACTATAATGTTACTTCAAAAACAAGCATTTTTATTAAGCAAATTTTTCTACTGCGTTACGTAATTTATATGAGGAGGTAGGTGGTGGCGTTACGCTTAGTTACATATGGGAGGGGGTGAAAAAAATCAGTTTTTTTACATCACATAAATTATGGATGTTGCCTACTCTAAAGCTGATACATCCTTATGAAACGTCCATAAAATACGTATCACTTGAGGGAAAGAAAGGGAAGCTCGTCTGATAAAGCGTTGAAGCCCAAACGAAAAGATTTGAAGATCTACATGAAACATAACTGCAAAGTATAGTATTTTTTGGGAGAATTGTTTTGCCTGACTTAAAGGAGGTTAGGCAAAAATTGAATTCTTTTTAATTATTAAAAACAATCAGCCATTTTTGCTGCAAAATTAACAAAAATTCGATTATATATATATATATATATATATATATATATATATATATATATATATATATATATATATATATATATATATATATATATATATATATATATATATATATATAGGATTAAAAGTTTGTGTTTTGTGTTCTCAGGTTCGGATGTATTTTCAAATCGGCTGATATGAACAAAAAAGGTCTGCAAACAGAAAATAGACGCTCAGTGCTAAATCTGGGGAGAACTCGTATCATTAGAAGATATATTTCTTCAAATTATTAATCATATTTCGAGCAAAATAAGCGAGAGCGTTGTCTTGGTGAAAAAGCACTACTTTTCGCCATAAGCGGCCGTTTTGTTTGTTTTATCCTGCTCGAGAATTATACATTGCAAATCCGAAAAACACTGTCGAACACATTATCGGTTGATTGTTGCGTTTTTGGACGCTTCGGACGACTCTCTTCATGCTTTTTTTTTCTGACTAGTAATTGTACTCAATAGTTTAGTAATTGATCCATGTTTCACTCATTATCTCGTATCGCCGCAAAGTTGATCTTCTTTTTCATACTAGGACTCTGCATTATTGTTTATAAAAGTACCAATAGAATGAATAAAAAAAAATTTGACCTTAAAATTTTGTTCGCCGGTAGAGTTTAGCAGCACTATCGTCTTGAACTAAAACACTATGCGAAATTTTAGCTTAATCGGACTCCCGGTTGTAAAACCTCACAGCGATCGAAGTATTACTTTTTTGGCAGACGAAAAAATGGTTCATAAAACTGTCGAATCGAATGTATTTTTGAATTTTAAAAAATGCATGAAACTTCACGATTTAAAGTGGTCTCAAAAAACTTTTTTTAAAATTAAATGTTTTTCTGGAAAAATAAACCGCTCGAAAGCTTTCTGACTCTTAGAAAGTTGATTGAAAAAATTTTTTTCGAAGATAACACCAGATCCTGACAATTATTTGGCATAAAAAAAAATCAACATCTAAAATTTCTTGCTTTTTTCATGCAATATTTTGACTGCACTAAGGCTCGACTTCTACAAATCCGATTTCAAAGGTCTAATGAATCTTTTAAACCTCTGCCAGAGACATAATATTACTTAACATAATACATAAGATTGATTTTTTTTCCAACAAACTTTATTATGCCTTTCTATCAGAGATAGACAGATACTCTTTTTGTTGTTGGTTCCTTCTAATTTCGCATCCGTGAAGCAGTTGTTATTTCACCCATGGGCAACAAGGTGTCGGGTATCAGCACTTTTTTCTGGCGAAAAAGTTGCGGGAAAACATATTACTTCAGACTGTGCTACAGAAAGTTGCATCGAATGTCTGTTCGTTTGTCGTAATGGAATTTTGTGACAAGGAAAGAGGCTGCTGCACTTTTAACATGGGACTATGTCTCTATTTTCTATACTGAGATGCATTCTGTAAAATTGTAATTGAAACTGGCAAATATTCTATCAGAATTCGAACGATAATAACAGCATAACAATAATCAATCTGTTGTTGGATAGATAAAATGTTGGACAACTTTGTAATATGTAACTTTGTAACTAGTATCATTTTTATTCTATTGCTGAGCTAAATTGATTAAAAGTTTCAAGGATAAATTTACGCGAACAATTAATCGATTACATGCGAGCACTCCTAGCTCAGACGATATGAATAGACACCGTTCTCTGTACCAATATCAAAGGGGCCGTCCACATTCCACGTGGACAACTTATGGGGGGTAGGGGGTACGCAAATGTTCACGCTTGTCCACGGAAGGGGCGGGGAGGGGGTAATGATGATGTCCACGTGGACACGTTTTTTTTTTTTCAAAAAATGGAAATCTTTACGAACTAATTTCATTCTTGTCATATGACTTACATTTTAAGTTTTAGTAAAGCGGGCAATGTATGCAGTTTGCGAGGATGCGAAAATGAACGGGAATAGAAGGTGTGACTTTTAGGCTTAGAAAAAAAAAAATTTTTCCCCCCCCCCTGGACGAGGGAAAATTTTTTCTAAGCCTAAAAGTCACGCCTTCTATTCCCGTTCATTTTCGCGTCCTCGCAAACTGCTTACATTGCCCGCTCTACTAAAAATGGAAATCTGCCAAACAAAACATTGGCTAATTAAAATATTTCTACAGATACAGGTCGGACTCGATTTTCTGGAACATAAAAAAAAAATTCATTCCTGATAATCGAGTTTTCCGAACAATTAAATCTCACAAAAACTACTGAAGTTTTGCAATTAACGAACATAAAATACATATTTCTTTTCTTTATTTTACTGATATGATGCATTGGCGTAACCAGAAGTTATTTCTGAGGCGAAAAGGGGTAAAATCTTGAGAAAAAAAAAAATAATTTGGACATTGATTATTTTCACTTAATTCGAACGTGTCCAAAACAGGCCGGGAGTGGCGGAAAAATTATTGAATAAAAAAATTATTGAAAACGGACACCAAAAAATAAAATTCCGGATAATCGAGTTCGACCTGTATTCTGGTTTTTAGAGTATTTGTCAGCTATGAAATCATTTTATTTGTGGCCTCTTCGATTGTTGGAAAGATTTTTCGGTCATAATGAGTACATTTCAAGAGTTTGAAGATGTGCTTTCAAGTTTTTACAGGATAATTTGAATTCGTTTTTCCTATTTTTTTTTTCAATCTTTCAGGCATTTCTAACTAAGCTCACAGCTAAATTTGGGTTGAGTTTCGTCATAAGTTTTATTAGTCGATAAAACAACTCTAAGCTTAATTTTGAGAGTATTGCTACTTTGGACTCTCCTTTTATTCAAAAGCGTCCTCCAACGATTATTGAATTAGAATCATTTTCTTTTTAGACTTTTCCTCTCATTAGAATTACCTTCTTTATTAATTAAAACCAAATAAGTAATAGTAATTTACTTTTTGTGGACCAAGCTTAGAACTTTTTTTTTTGTTTAGAAAGGTTTTGACCGGCTCGAGGGAAATGTATAATTCCTTTCATTTTCGATTTTTCTTGCATTAGATGCGTTTTTAGACGTTTTTTCCCTTAATGTTTTTCCCTAATTTTTTTTCGACTTTTGCCGGATTTAAGGGTAGTTTTTCCGCATAAACTTTTGTATACTTTTTATCTACCTTTAAGAAATGTTTCAAAGTTTTTCTTAGGTTAATTTGGGATAAATTTTTAATAGCAGGTTTCGACCTTTTCCTGATGCTGCGGATTTTTTGAATTTTCCTGTTTTCCTGAGAACTTATTAAAAATATTCGTTTTTCTTTCTGTTTATAATGGTTTTACTCAGTTTGCTTGTCGACACGTTTTCAAGTATTTTGAGTTCAATTTTGGAAATTTATTTTTCTTTTAATTTTCTCAGGGGGTGTTTTTCGGCTTCGCAGTCTTTCAGCAATAAAACGAATTTATATCGCTCTTTCAACCAAGGTTTGGAAAGAGCAATATTAATTCGTTTTATTGCTGAAAGACTGCGAAGCCGAGAAACACCCCCTGAGAAAATCCCTCAGTCGATAGTATAAATTGCTTTTAATTGTCTTAACCTGTAGAAATTCTTTCTATGTTTCTATGTTCTGTTCTGTAGAAATTCTTTCTATAATTTCTAAGTTTCAACTTTTTACGGAGGCTATTGAACTAACTGTAAATCCTTTTTGTTTTTGATCTTTCATTCGATTTCTTGGAGCGAATTACAACTTTATCAGAAATTGTTCTTGTTCTGGACATTTCATGGTTTCACGAATTTTTTGAATTATGTTGTACTGTTTCCTGTTTGGCTTCCAATTTTGTTTTCTTAGGAGCCATTTCAGAGTAGATTTTGGAGTCTATTGTGTTATTTTTCTCGCGTTTAGAGGTGCTATCAATCATCTACTATAAGGCTATAAAGTCGTCTGCAAGTGTTTGGATTTTTTTTCTGGTTTGAAGAGACGTAGGGTATCGAACGTCTTCGTTAGTGGTTTTCTTCGGCCCCCTTTTGCATAAGATTGCTGCAGAAAAACTGCCGAAAAAAACCACTGACGTAGACGTTCGATACCCTAATTATATTTTTTGCATTAACCAATATGAGATCATCCTGAAATGTTCCTTTTTTTTCAACAAAAATTTCTAACAACATTGGATTTTTGTTTTGTTTTTAGTCTCATCCAGCTTTGAAACCAAAAAGCAAAATTAAGAATGTATTTCTTCTGGTGCGTTTCTCAGTCCTTTTAGGCCAAACTTTGACTAAAATCATTTTATTCTTGGCTGTTCTGCTCTTGGATGTTTGAAGCTGAATCTGAAATTATTTTTGTTATTCTTTTGCTGGAGTCATTTCTGTCTGATCTCCAAATAAACTACTAAAACGAACGTTTTTCATTTCTTTTGTGGAAAAATGTCTACGTGGACGAAGAGGAGAGGAGGGGGTGTTTTATCCTAGTCCAGAGTTGTTCTCGCGGGGGGACGGGGGGTCTAAAATGACGATTTTTCTGTCCACGTGGAATGTGGACCATGTTTGCTACCATGAACTTAGACTAATTTGATATCTTGAAGGTGAAGTTTTTTCTTAAAGTTTAAACTGTTTTTTTTTCTTTAACAATTTCTAAACCTGCTGTTAGAGCGTAATTGAAACTGATGTCTCGAAAGATAACATGCTGGTGAAAGCAACAGTACTGTACAGTACATGTGGAGCAGAGCACCGCTGGTCTCTCGTCGTCTATCATTGCAGTGGTACACGGTTTTTAATTCGCGTGCAATCAAGGAAAAACTGCAATGCTGCTCATGAATATGGTTACCATAATAATCATAAATTATTCAAATTGAACCATTTTGCAACAATTACAAAATATTTTTATTTAATTTTATCTTCGACATTCATTAAATAATCGTGATCGGCATAATATCGAAAAAATACTTTCCTTAAAATATAAATTTATATAAGAATTGGAGCTGGCGAATGCTTGTGAGTTTTATTGTCCATTTACCATGTTTTATTAAGACTTTTTTCACATTTCAACCTTGTTAAATGATATTTTCAATTTTGACTTTACAAATAATACACGTGTACAAGATGTTAGGCAGCTCGCTTAAAATCCTTTAAGGGGTGATTTGATGAAAAAAATCCTTGTGCGCATATGGTCAAAATTTAGCTATTGCAGAGCTATTCATTTTTTTCAGTTTTCTGTTATGTTTGCCTTTAACGAGGTCTACCATAATAAGTGTGATAGCTAGCTCAATTCTGTTCATTTTCCTGAAAAGCTGAGAAAATTTAGTAATTAATAGTCTCTTTAAAACGTCTAATTAGTGAGAATAAGAAGCACTTAGAAAGGAACAAATGTGAAATCAAATGTTTTTTGAGAACTAAAGTGCCATTTTCTCTCTGAAATGTGTAATAAAAATGGGTGTTATTGTTACCTAAATTAAACATTGAAGTCTACTCTACAAGTTGTTATTTGACACCAACACTTTTAGTTTAGCTGCTATTTCTCTTTAAAAGCAATAAGATTCACATTGTCCTGCTCCACTGTGTTTACGTAGACGCGTCGTTGACGTCTTGTACACAGCATGAACGGCATACTAGATCAGGGCTCTTTTACTGATCCTTCGCACGTTTCTGTGAATTGCACCTATACTTCATATTCATGTGACGAGATATTACGAGGATTGAGATGTTCGTACAAATTCTCAATGTATTCGTTTATTCATTAAACTACTTTGCAAACTACTATTGCTTTAAAACTGTTATACAAAAGTCTGACACCCGTATGTCACCGGTACGGTCCTGGAATGAAAATGATGGTAAAATGTTTAAAAGGTAGGGTTTCGTCATTTTTTTGAAAAGAGGGAGGAGCGTAGCATAATAGGAAATCGCAAGGAAGGTAAAACATTTTTGAAAGCTGCACCGGCCGCTGTAAAAAAATGAATACTAAGAAGAAAAGCGAGAAATCGATTACACTGTGCTACAAATGAAAAAAATAAAAATGCAAGAACTTCTGAAGTGACCTAGTGTAGGTTGTACACACCTAACTGCGTAATGTTTTCTCGGTAAAGTAAAATAACGAACTACTTGAAAACATTTTAGTTTACCTACCGATGTTTGAAAAGAAAATTACTGAGAAATCGGAAACCGAACGTGTATACCGTATTTTTTTTACCGAAAAAATCCGGAAACCGAAAATTTCCGAGTTCAGAAAACTAAAATACCGGATCTCGGAACCCTGACATCATTTAACCGAGATTTTTTTTTTCTTCATCTATAGTTTATTTGACACGGCACAAATACAATTCAATGTTTAACGGCGCCAATTATATCTGGTAGCTTACTTTCTAAAGTATCTTAATAACTAAAAGCAAATTTTTTATCCTCGCTGCCGACTACGAGCTGAAACTAAATCTAACTTAAAGCTAGAATATTTTGCATTAAAAGCACAGGTTTGCTGTTTGATGGTTTTCATTGCCATAGGTAAGCAGCATATTAAATTTGTTCCGCTGCTGGGCCAAGATATTACGGACTGGCATATTGGGTTGTCTCCCTCGGGGCCTGAGAGTATCGTGCGGGTCTAGTTGCTGTTTCCGGATCCGGGGTCTTAACGTGTTCTTGTCGTTTGGTTGGATGTAGGCGGAAGGGGATAGGACTAAACTGGGGCGTGGATGGATTTCAGGAAAACATATATAAGGGACATGTAGGATAGGTCACGGCTCGCCAAGACATCACGAACAGGAACAGCCGGCTGCCTACCTTCGGCCTGCAGGGAAGCTATTAATCTAGACCTGGCGTCACGGTGTACAGGGCATGACCAAACAACGTGCTCTATGTCGTGATAACCTTCACCACAGGCACAGATACCACTCTCCCCGAGCCCAACACGACGGAGATGCGCGTCAAATCTATAGTGATTGGACATAAGCCGGGACATCACGCAAATAAAATCCCGACCTACATCCAACCCCTTAAACCACGGGTTCGTCGATACCTTGGGGATTATGAATGTAACCACCTTCCCAGTTCCCCCTTGGTCTAAGAATTTTGCCAACTGATGATCGTATTCTGACGTACAAATGCGAAAAATTCATTAAAGGCAATTGGTCTTACATAAATATCACCGTTTGTTGCGCCCACCTTAGCCAAAAAGTCCGCTTTCTCATTACCCGGTATCGAGCAGTGAGAAGGGACCCACGCTAAGGTAATCTGAGTAGATTTTTCGGATAAAGCACTCAGATGTTCCCGTAATTTCCCCAGGAAATACGGAGAGTGCTTAACATCTTTCATCGATCGGAGAGCCTCAATGGAACTGAGACTGTCCGTAAAGATGAAATAATGGTCCGTGGGCATTTTTTCGATAATCCCTAGGGTGTACTGAATTGCAGCTAATTCTGCGACGTAAACAGAAGCAGGATTATCGAGCTTATGGGAGACGGTTAAATTGTTATTGAAGATACCGAAGCCAGTGGACCCATCAAGAAGTGATCCGTCAGTGTAGTACATATTGTCGCAGTTGATGTTTCGATATTTATTGGAAAAAATTTTGGGGATCTGCTGCACGCGTAAATGATCCGGGATTCCACGAGTTTCTTCTATCATGGATGTATCGAAAAACACAGTAGAATCAGAAGTATTTGATAAGTCGACACGATTTGGAATATTCGAAGAAGGGTTAATATTTTGGGACATGTGATTGAAATACAATGTCATAAAACGGGTTTGAGAATTAATTTCGATTAACCTTTCAAAATTTTCAATCACGGGACGGTTCAAGACCTCACATTTGATTAGAATACGAGAAGACAGGCTCCAGAAGCGGGTTTTCAATGGTAGTACTCCAGCTAAGATCTCCAAACTCATCGTATGGGTCGATTGCATGCAACCCAAGGCCAAACAACGATATTGTATTCGCTCCAGTTTGATCAAATGTGTGTTTGCTGCGGAGCGGAAGCAGAAACACCCGTACTCAATAACAGACAATATCGTTGTTTGGTAAAGCCTTATAAGGTCTCCTGGGTGGGCACCCCACCATTGTCCGGTTATTGTACGAAGAAAATTAACTCTTTGTTGACATTTTTTCATCAGATACCTCACGTGACAACCCCAGGTGCCTTTAGAGTCGAACCAGACACCAAGCTATTTGTGTACTAAAACCTGAGAAATCGTTTTACCCATTAACTGTGTTTGAAGCTGAGCAGGTTCATGCTTCCTAGAAAAAACTACTATCTCAGTCTTCTCCGGAGAGAATTCGATACCTAGCTGTAAAGCCCAAGCAGGCAAATTGTCCAAGGTATCTTGCAATGGTCCTTGCAAATCGGCAGCTTTGGCTCCTGTAACAGAGATTAGACTGTCGTCTGCAAGTTGTCTTATCGTGCATGAGTTTGCCAGACATTCGTCGATGTCATTTACATAAAAGTTGTAAAGAAGGGGGCTTAAACATGAGCCCTGGGGAAGACCCATGTAGCTAATGCGAAAAGTTGCCAAATCGCCGTGCGTAAAATGCATGTGCTTTTCGGACAACAAATTGTGCAAAAAATTGTTCAAAATTGGAGAAAATCCTTGTCGGTGAAGTTTACCCGAAAGAATGTCAATAGAAACGGAATCAAAAGCCCCCTTAATGTCCAAGAACGCAGACGCCATTTGTTCTTTGCGAGCATACGCCAGCTGAATATCTGTTGAAAGCAACGCAAGACAATCATTCGTCCCTTTGGCACGGCGGAAGCCAAATTGAGTATCTGATAGTAGACCATTTGATTCGACCCAATGGTCTAAACGACGGAGTATCATTTTTTCCATCAATTTCCGGATACAGGATAGCATTGCAAACGGCCTATAAGAGTTGTGATCAGAAGCTGGTTTCCCTGGTTTTTGGATGGCGATCACCTTCACTTGCCTCCAATCCTGCGGTACAATGTTTTGCTCCAGGAACTTATTGAACAAGTTCAACAAGCGCCTCTTGGCATTGCCGGGTAGATTCTTCAACAAGTTGAATTTGATTCTATCTAACCCAGGCGCGTTATTGTTACAGGACAGGAGGGCAACTGAAAATTCTGCCATCGTAAAAGGTGATTCTATCGCGTCGTGGCCCTGAGACGCATCGCGAACAATGTTTTGCTCAGGAACAGAGTCCGGACATACTTTCCTGGCAAAATCAAATATCCACCGACTTGAAGACTCCTCGCTTTCGTTGACCGTTGACGTTGACCGCATTCTTCGGGCTGTGTTCCAAAGAGTGCTCATCGATGTCTCCCTCGACGTCTCGTTCACGAACCGACGCCAATATCCGCGTTTCTTTGCTTTAGCCAAGCTTTTAACCCAGGCGCGTTATTGTTACAGGACAGGAGGGCAACTGAAAATTCTGCCATCGTAAAAGGTGATTCTATCGCGTCGTGGCCCTGAGACGCATCGCGAACAATGTTTTGCTCAGGAACAGAGTCCGGACATACTTTCCTGGCAAAATCAAATATCCACCGACTTGAAGACTCCTCGCTTTCGTTGACCGTTGACGTTGACCGCATTCTTCGGGCTGTGTTCCAAAGAGTGCTCATCGATGTCTCCCTCGACGTCTCGTTCACGAACCGACGCCAATATCCGCGTTTCTTTGCTTTAGCCAAGCTTTTAAGCTTGGTATGAAGCTCCGAATACCGTAAATAGTCGCCAGGTATACCTCCCTTCTGGTAGGCCTTAAACGCGTCGGATCTTTGCGTGTAGACATCGGAGCACTCTTGGTCCCACCACGGAGTTGGAGGCCGTTCTTTGATCGTTACGCCGGGATATTTCTTCGTTTGGGCTTGCAACGCGGCGTCGAGAATCAAGCCCGCGAGGAGGTTGTATTCTTCAAGTGGTGGATGATGTTGAATCGATTCGACCGCTTTTGAAATAATTTCCTCGTATAACTCCCAATCGACATTCCGTGTGAGGTCATACGGAATGTCAATTGGTCGCATGCGAGTTGATCCGTTAGTAATTGAAATAAGAATAGGCAAATGGTCGCTACCGTGAGGATCGAGGATTACCTTCCATGTGCAATCCAACCGTAGCGACGTCGAACATAAGGATAGGTCCAGAGCGCTTGGGCGCGCTGGAGGTTTCGGGATACGTGTCATTTCACCGTTGTTTAAAATAGTCATGTCGAAGTCATCGCAAAGGTTATAGATTAAAGAGGAACGGTTATCATTGTATGGGGAACCCCAAGCCACGCCATGAGAGTTGAAGTCTCCCAAAATCAAACGTGGCGAGGGAAGAAGTTCTATTAAATCAAAGAGCAGCCGTTGCCCAACCTGTGCTCTGGGAGGAATATATATTGAGGCAATACAAAGCTCTTTACCTTGTATTGTCATTTGACATGCGACAACTTCGATGCCTGGAATCGAGGGGAGGTTAATACGATAGAAAGAATAGCACTTTTTAATCCCTAAAAGTACTCCTCCATATGGGGTGTCTCGATCAAGGCGAATAATATTAAAATCATGGAAGTTGAGATCAATATTTGAAGTAAGCCAAGTTTCACAAAGGGAAAATGCATCGCATTTATTTTTATTTATCAAAACTTTAAACGAATCAATTTTTGGTAAAATACTTCTACAATTCCACTGTAAGACAGAGATAGAATCCTTCATATACGAAGTTGAATTAGGCATCGAAGGATACAATCGCTGCAAGGAGGGGCCATTGGGCAGTCAACTGCTTCAAAAATGATCTAACTGTTGGGAGGAATGCTGTAAGAAAAATTTTAATAGGATCGGGTATATTGAAATTTTCAAAAATCCAGTCCACAATGTCAGAAAATTTCACTAATCCAGAGTTTGTTTCATCAACTGGATGTGCAAAAGGAACAACTGGGGTTTTAGATGTTCCTGGTAGTGCTGGGAACTCCTTCTGGGACTTTAAATTTGCAAGCCCAGGAGGAGTTTGCTTCGGTTTTTCCGCTGCACTGTTTGGTTTGTTCGTACTTTTCATTACACTTTGGGAAATCTTAGGACCTTTACGGGGAAGTTTTGGAGAAGAAATATTTTTCCTCTTCCTAGACTCCCCAGAATTGGCATAAGATGTTCCCGCTGATGAATCGTCAGAATCGGTTTCATCGGAGGGCAACAGATCAAAGGGGTTCGATGTTATGGTAGAAGTGGTCACGGTCTTCTTCAGCATCTCAGCGTAAGAACGCTTTGAACGCTCCTTAAGTGACCGCTTGATTTTATCTCTGCGCTGCATGTACACCGGGCATGTGGAGAGCTCATGCTGGTTTTCCCCACAGTGAATACATTTTACAGCATTAACACTGCAAGAATCTTCCGCATGAGTCTCCCCACACTTGCTACATCGTGCCTTATTGCAGCAGTAGGCGGCTGTGTGGCCTAACTGCTTGCAATTGGTGCAATTCACTACACGGGGTACATACAATCGCACAGGCAGACGAACCCGATCGATCGAGACGTGGCTAGGGAGTGCAGATCCGGCAAACGTAACGAAACGAGTCTGACGGAGTGTAAACTTTTTTACCGCCGACGAGAGACATGGACCGCAATTGCTTACAATCCAAAATCTTCGCCTGTGTTTCGGTATTTTTGAAGCAACCGGTTGCGCTTTTTAGGATACACTCAACAGACAGACTCGAATCGGTTATGACACCGTCGATCTCCACGTCTCGTGCGGGTATGTAAACGCGATACTCGCGTGTGAAGAGCTCAGAGCAAGCGATAGCATTGGCCTGTGCCAGATCACTGACCACGACACGGAGCTTGTTAGGTCGGACCTTGGAAATTTCGGTCACGGCCTTGTACCCCTTCGTCAGGTCTTTTGAAATTTGCAGTATGTTTAAACGCTTTGAGTTCACTCCTGCCTTTGGACGAAAATAAACAGTATAGCTGCCCTGTTGAGATCCGTCCGGGTAAAGCCTGGGGCGAGGGGGGACTGGAGAATGAACAGAGGAGGGGGTAACAGAAGGGTCAGGGTCAGGGGGGTTCGGGGATGGTGGCACGGGAGGCGAGGGATCTATATCCATCGCGCTAAATGTAGCGCACTAGCGAACTAGCGCCGACAAGAACACGTACCTCTTTACTTCTTCCTTCCAGCAGTGGTTGTCCGATCGTTCGAAGCTGCACCCAAAGCAGCCAGCAGCACCAGTACAGCAGCACCAATACAGCCACCAGCAGTGAGCCGGGTGTGAGATCACTCAGCACAGCGACACGGACTCGACTGTCAACTGATGGCCTTGAATAATACACTCTTTTGTTTGGCTATTCGTACACACGGACCGGATTGTAATAGAACGACCACTTTGCACGTCCGTTTCTGTCGAGTGTTCGACGCGGAATGAGGATGGAAGTTGTAGAGTGATAGATGTTACTTTATTTCCTGGAAGCAAAACGACTCTCCAATTTTCACCAAAGCTGTGTTCAGTTGAATCAGTTGACTTAGTAATTAATTAATTAATTTGTATATTTAATCGTTTTAATCATATTCTGGGTTATCTGACGAACAAAAATCGCAAAATACGTACCTCAGTAAATTTTACCGGAGTTCTAGTAATTTTTTGACAGTTGAACATTACCGAGAATCTCGTTAAAGTTGACCTGTTTTCGATTTTTTCTTTTACAGAATTTCGGTGTTTTGATGTATTACCGAAATTTTTACCGAGATCTCAGCTGTGGAAATCTCGGTTTTTTTTTTTCGTACACGGTGATAAAGTCTAAGTATGTAGGTCTTGTTAAGTGTAACATTCGCTTATACTAGAAATTTTTCAAACACCCTCAAAATCTGAAGTTATGGTCTGGTCAAATTACGATTCTTTGGACCTCAGTGCATACAACTTCTTTTTTAACTCAGTCATTTCTGGCTCGATTTTCAATATTTTAGCTGTTTTGGTAAAAAGATGAACAGAGCTTTCAAAATATGTATAGGTTTATACTAATATCAATGAAACATGTTAAGTTATTTGAGTATGAATCTCATTTTTTAGACCAATCAGTATCACGTATCGATAGCAAACCTCCACAAGACCTTAAACCAAAGAGCAAAGTTGTTTGTTTTACTATTATCTAAAACTTTGTTGAACATACTCATGTTGTATAATAGCATAGCATAGCATAGCATATTTGATCGCCCGTGTGTTGCCCGCGATTGACCAGAATCAGCTGAAATTGCACAAAGAACCGTCAAAACGATGCCTAGGAGTAGCAAGCCATTCTCAGTGTACAATTCCTGGTGATCTTTCTTTTCACTGGTCAATAACGAAGCTGGCCACGCCCAATGCAGATCAATAGAGGAAGGGATATCGGGAGTGTTAGTTTAATACTTGTTGCTACTAGAGACCGAGGAATCCTCTGCATCATCCACAAGTATCAAAGGAAGGAATTAGTGTTAGTGGAAAGGAATTGATCTGGATCCATCGAGGTTGATGGTGCGATCTTTTCTACACAAATTTGCGCACGATATGGTTACTTCTCGGTCTCTGGGCAACCGGCCACCACGAGACGATATAAATAGAACCGCGCCACGATCTAGTTATCTTCGGCAACCTACCAATCGATAACAGTCTGTATCACACCAAACTTCGCGTTTATTGCCGTTAACTTAATTCAAATTTACCTAGAAACGAATGGATTTCGTAAAACGCAACAACCGCACGCCGCACGCAAACTACTGGTACCAGCTCAAATAACCGATAGAGCGCTGTATTAAGATAGTCACACTGAGCGTTGTCAAAATACCGCGCGCGAAACTGAACTGCCTTCTCCGAATGCAAACAAGAGCGTGCCGACCACTGGTATGACGAAAAAGCCAAAACACCCGCTTTATTAAAAAGAAAAAAAAGGAAAAAAGGGAACCGGCAAAACAGGAATAAATTTGGCATCCATGCAGGGTTTGTCTGTGTCGCGATTGAAGAATTACAATATTCATCGAACGAACGAAACCTACTCTGAATCGTAACGTGCTAAAAAAGAACCAACGGGCGTACAGTCTTCAAAATAATGATTTGGTACATCTCGGAAATCACAATACACCGATAATTCTTAGATGAACAAAGCTCACCAAGGCCGAGGACACGTTTATGCCGTAGCATTATGTACGACTGCTTTATTCCCTCTCATTGACGCATACGCGAGAGGACACGGTGCTTCGCCCCGATAATCTTTTGTTTTGTATTTAAGTTTAGATCCCTACTGAGTATAAAAACTGGCAAAGTTTCATGCACTCATAGCTCAAAAATTTAAAAAAATGCAATATGCATATCGAACAAGACAGAATTATAAGTTGATTGATAAAATGCCAAAGCAATCGCAATCAAAATTTATTTGCTATCCCGACCAACAAGATTTTCACATAATTAATAAAAATTGTCTATGTGTTTCAATATTTGTTCAATAGCTAGAAAAATCATAAAACAAGGCTATAAAACTGGGCCAAATGTTCGTAATCGTTCGGTCAGGCCGCGATAAGTTTCTGAATTATAGTCTAATGCTACCAGTTTCGTGTTGTGGGAGCCAGCGTGTATAAAGGTTTAAAGCTCTCACCTATTGGGGCAATTCTAATTATTTAAGCAGAGCTTTAGCAAATGAAATGACTTCACAAAACCACGTTAGAATAAATCTCGACATATTGTAAGCAATGCACCCAGATTGGCATCTACCAAAAAAAAATAAACAAATAAATAGACCAATTATTTTCAAAACGGCTGATTGACAACGCAGGCAGGGTGTTTGAATATTCCTGCCGACGTCAGCTCACACGAGACGCATGAACCGCAAAAACTAAACATAACACTTACTTCTTGTAGATTAATTTCACTTTTAAAATCAAAATAATTTTTTTTTTGTGTATATATCGAAGAAATATCGATTGACACGTAACAACTTGCACATCCCTACAGACAGACAATGCAGGTGTTACAGCAAAATTTTCCAATTGGAATTATCTTTCTAGCGCTTTGTTATTGAAACAATTTCTAACTGGCGCTAGTTATATGAAACAATAATTGAACGAAAAACAGCAGAATACTTAGCTTTACATAAGTTCTTCGACCCTTTTCCTTCCGCCTTCGTTCAACATTTACTATAGCACTTGCCACTGTATGACGTAACACTTTAACATTTTTTTCTTCGTTGGATGTTGGCTTACAAAAAAAACCCGAAAAATAAAACACATTTTACCGGACGATTGTCACATGATATCGTTCTTTTTTCATGCCAACTTCACACAATACAAACTTGAACTATTATGTCAATTTAAACTGCAGAGTCTTTTTCTATAAATCCAGCAGAATACACTTGAATTACGCGAAAATATTACGGAGTAATTTTTAACGCGCCTACCAATGGCCGTGCTGCCAGAAACTCCCATACTCATATTGTATAATGTGGATAAACTATATAAAAGTCCAAAAAACTGAAACCACTACTTCCAAAGAGCTCTTTATATCTCAATGAATTTAAGCCATGGTAACTTGATGTCTTAAGCAAACTCCATTGAAATTTGAAGTGCTACATTGTAAAACACATTTATTTGCTATAGGTTGAAATAGAAAAGTTAATTTTTTTTTTAAATTCACTTTTACCTTAAAAAACCAAATGGCGAATATTCCATAAGGTGTGATCAAAAAACGATAAAAGTCATCAGAACATATCGGAAGGCTAAAATGTACACAAAAGTCCTAAAATAATTAAGTTCGCGAATTTCCGCTTTTGAACCACCGTTCATCGGTGTGGATGTAATAGTATTGAGCACTGAAAAAGCTATTTTGTTTTAATAATTCGTTAGGTAAAGCGTGTCTCATGGGAAGAGATATTAGACAAAATAAGTGAAGAGCATAGCTCAGCTGAGGCTTAGTGGCAGATTAATCTTATGATTGGAAGCGAAAAGGGGATGACATCTCCACTCAGACTATTGAATCATGGCTCAATGCTAATGCTAAATCTTCCCCTGTCAGGTGTATAGTTTTCTTTGCAAATCTTCGTTGGCGAGTCGACCCAAAGAACTCTTCTACAGAGCTTGGTTGTCTTCCTTTTCTACTAACTAACGACCTTCTCAGCCCTCGTTAACGGACTTGGCACGGGAATCTATTTCGCGGCCCTAGGAGAAATACTACGGTAGACCAGAAACTGAAACGAGCATGCCAATCTAGTGTCCATCGATCTTGCAAGAACATACAATCGAGCGTGGACCCCACAAGCTATCCAGCGGCTAGCAATTTAGTGCTTGTAGGGATTTATCCAATACTTATCAAAACTTTATACCAGAAAGAACATTCCAAGTTACAATAGGGGCTTCTAATTCAGCTAGCAACAGACAACAGACAACTATAGGACACTAAACTTCTTGTTGAAATATACACTTTTTGGAGTCACGCTCGATCAGGAGCTCACATATAAACCGCATTACGCCCAGGTTAAGGAACGATGAAAACTACTGTTAATCTTTTCAAGGTATTTTTCCAGACACCGTACGAGTAGTAATCGAGGAACCAGGTTCGATGTTGCCAATGCGTTACTGGATTTCAAGCTTTTCTACGGACTGGAAATAACATGCAGTACCTCCGCAGAACTGGTCGCTGTACTCTACCCAACTTACAACCAAATCATTACAGACAGAGTCGAATTTGCTTCCGTCTACTCCAACGTTGAATCCATGTGAATCCATGAAAGTCTCGAAAACCAGTTCTACCGGCTTCCGGTCAATTCCGGAAAAATATTATCTGCGTCTGTCCAGCGTTCGAGGAACCACGGTGAACAAACCATATTTCCAAGAGCTGTAACAGATTAATCCCAGCTGCAAGCCCGAGAACGCGAAACTTACAAAACGATACTGAAACCGCGTTGCCTTCTATGATGTTTGGGCTGGAAGTACAGGATTCTGTACACCGTGAATCGGTAACAGAAGGGGAAACAGTCCCAAATACTAAATCAAAACGGAACTCAACGGAAAATGCGAGACCGCCCTTCTGACCTAAACAACCTCGACCAATACCCTAAGTAAAAGGTTACAAATCCGCTTAAGCGCCAACACGCCTTACAGCGTGATGCGGAATCGCGTGTTATGAGGCCTGCCCGGCTGACTCACTCAGGGCGGGTCTATCGATCGCGGGACCAATCTCAAAAAGACTCGAACGATAAATCTGACGTTACCAAAAGAGGACTCAAATTCTACTAACTAATTATCTAACACGACACGTGTAGTTTATCAACGAAACATCGACTTGTATTGATCATCTTCTTATTCGGTTGTATGATGTTTAGTTAGGTTAGTAGTGTGTAGGATACATATGGTGTGAATTAATTCTAACAGTTCTTTTCTGACCTTAATTCGCAACATCAGTTGCTTGTTTCGACGGAATCGACGACAGGGGACGCTGGCGCATGTTGTTTAAGGTGCGTTGACGCTGACGCTGCAATGGCCGATAGCTCCACTACCGGGGCTGAATTCCTCCGGATGGCCGACTGTCGATGCTGGTTGCACGGATATCGAACTAAGCCGATTACACAACGTGAACGCCAAAGGTGTTGAAAACGCGTTCGACAACCCTGTCCTTCGTCAGGACCGCTAAGCAATAGATGTTATCGACGGACCAACAAGCCGGTTGGCCACGTGGCGTGATGGACGGATTTGGTTCTAAGTAACCGCTCGCCGCACTGCGTGTTCGAGCCGATAGCAGTGGGAGCTAGCGCGATGGCGCCAGAGGTTATCAGGAACCGATGCACGTGGTCTACAAAAACCACAGAAGGTCGCAGAGTGAATCTGTGTGTCGGACTCGCAGTTTATCGTATCGCTGATGTTGTCACGCCACGTTGAAGATGCTGCTACGACCTGTCCGGAATGAAAACCTTCGTTCGAAGGCTTTGATCTTCGAACGACAGTGATTGGCATTAGGCCATGCCGGTTTTGTGAATAGCACTTTTACCTTATTGCTCTGGGTGAATTACACTACACCCGCCGGTGTGGTGGCACTTTTCGCTTGCCTCTGAGGCCACTTATTTATAATTGTTAAATTATCTTAAACTTTTCTCCACTAATTGCACCTTGTACTTATAATCTTCTCTTGTTAGCTTTACTTGTAATCACTTTGTACGCCAACTAAATTTCGTCTGTCTAACTTGGAGGTCGATCTGCGAATGATCTGGTGTCTCTCTGATCGATCTATATTGGCCGCCGAGTTCTTCAGGGATATCTTGCGCCAACATGTGTCGCCTTCCAATTGGCTGGATCAGATTACCGCTTTGAGAGGTCTTGAGAGGAATTCTTTGCTCACGGCAAAGGATCAACCGGTTCGCGTGGATTGGTTGTTGTCTAGGCTAAAAGTCGACCTACCTTAGTGGTGTCGAGTTAAACTTAAGCGTTTCGAGTTTAGTTCGTAACTCTTCCAACGCTTCGCTACGCGTGCGGTTACAGATTATTAACCCTACCCCCGCAGAGAGAAATCAGTTTTTACATCGAAAAATGACATTCAAACTCTTATTACTCAGCAACCACATGCATAATTGGCACAAACATGCATGCTAAAGATCCATCTGTTTTCTTACTGCTTAGAATATTTTTATAGCAAGAAATTTCAAGTATAGTTGTTAAACTGTTATCAAAGTTTATATGTCAGATGATGCCATATGACATCACCCGCGCCCCGCGGGGACTGGGTTAAAGAAACATTCAGCCGAAACTTCGATCATCCAATTTTTCAAAGACTTAGGATTATTCACGTTGAATGAAAAGTAAACATATTTTTACTCTAGGCGAACCGCTTACAGACTGAAAACCTTAAAAATACAGACAAAAGCATATTGACAAACCAAAATATTGTAGTCATAGGACAAAATCTCTGTGCGGAAAGCAAATAAAAAATCACTAGCTTCTGCTCCCTCTATCTCCATCTGTTGAAGCTAAAGAACTATCTAGCTTACTACGATCAACGTATATTGCTTTTGGCCTTTCTGAGACCAGCAATAATAAACATAAATAGCCTGCTACGATCGAGGTAATAAATAATTAATAATGCATATGTATGAAAATATTTATTTCCTTTTTAATTTCCCGTACCGTGTGTGTCTGTGTTCTGCGCGTATAATTATATTTTTAATTGCTACACTGTTTTTTCGCTACCACCGTCCACGTCATTTTGTAGATGGCGGAGTGGAATGCAGCATTGCGGATAAATGGCGTTGCGGGGATATAGCGAAAAAGCTGGCTTAATGTCGTACCTCCTCCAACTGGCAGTGCCCGGCATAGTTTCGCTCCGAACGCAAGTGGCCGCACGGCACGGGGATAACAATCTGCATTGCCAGGTGTAATTTATATGCTTTTTAACGGGGAAGTTTCCGCCGCCGTGTTTCGTTTGCTTCTACTTTTTTGTTTTCTCCAATCACCTCTTAATGAAAAAGATATAGCCGCTGCTGCTTCGTTTATAGAGAGGGGTTTGCATTAACAGGTCGCTTTGCGGTAATTAAATTCAACAATGATAAACTAAGCTAGAGAGAAAGGAAGAGAGAGTAACAAACTAGCAAGAAAAAACAATTGAAATGCCAAGGACATTTCCCTGATCGCCCTAATCGGCTAATCCATCGTTCATTTTACGCCACCTTGTTAAGCAACAATCGAGCCTCCATTTTCCGGCGGAAGAGAAAGATCCCACCATAAAACCAAACAAAACAAGCGAACACACAGAACGATAATGCTCGAATCACTTGACGTTATCGTCATCAATCGCTCAAATTGTTGCTGCTGCTGTTTTGTATAGCTACCTACTTTCGTGACTTCCTTCACTGCCGAAACACCGTACCCGATCAGGGCACACTTTGATTGATAAACACAAGCTCGCTTCTCGACGCCTACTGCATGAGGAATCACCCCTTTTAGCGCGTGGTTCTCCCGACCTGCCGTTCGTCGTGGGGGGATTGCATTCACCGGTTGTGTTGGGCTTCAGTAAATCCGGTTTTCCATCGTCGTTTTTCCTCGAACGAAGCGATTTCGTTTGGGGAAATCTCCGGTTTCGTATACGAAATGTGCGCTGTTTTCCGTCGCACTATTCGTTTTATGTGGGATTTTCAGGTCGTTTTTCCTATCGGAAAAAAGAATCCTAGTAAGCGATAGAGAAAGGAACGAAAAGATACATACTTTCAGGTACGAGAAGTGCCTTCGCCACGCAGGCTATAAGTCAGCATACCGGCTCGCACATAAGTCAGAAATATTCCTTTTTCCACCTGTTAGAATGTTTTTTTTTTTGCTTTATGTAGATAATCACGTGGTCAATTGCACCCCAGTGAGGCACGGGCACGATTCCCGTTAACGCAATGAAGAACGAAATGGAACGAAACGCCGAATTATGCCTATTCGGAGCATGAAAGCATGAAAACAAATCGTCGTTTCGTGATCCAGCGAATTAGTGGAAATAAAAGCTTCACCAACATTTTTTCTGTGCCCTCCACAATTGAGCTGGAAATTATCCTGTAATTCTGACTGATGTCCCAGAAGTAAATGACGAAGGTATTAATTTTGTTTGACAATTAAACCCCGGTCTCAGACGGACGCCAGCCTTCCCTCTGCACGGCCTACTGTGAGTGATGGATGAATAATTTCAAGCTGCCAAACCACAGCGAAGGTTATTTACCAATTTCGAATAAGCGAAAGACCAGTTCGAAGTTCGATGTTCCATAAATTAAGTGGACGATTTTCTCTACGACTATCGAAACTTCTTGCAACTTGATCTCAGCTTCCCCCCAAGCGTCGAATCGCAAGCCGAAACGGCGCGCGTACCCTAAGACAAACAATTATGAAACCCCCAGCCGCCTTCGATTCATTCTAGGATTTTTTTTTCTTTCGTTTTGTTTTCTCTCGATGACTTGTTCAGAATTGTTTTCGATTACTTCTCGGCGAGAGCGGCAAAGTCTGAAACCCATTAAAAGAAAATGAGCAAATAGCGGGTAGTTAAAAGAAAAGCAATTCCGCGCCTGGTGCACCGAAAGCCAAGTGGAAAGTTACTTTTCGCCTTGTGGCGTTCGTTTGTTGTTTTCTTTTTTCTTTATTTGTGTGTGAGTTTTTTTTGTTTGCTTTTCAGCGCTGTGCTGCTACTTGTTGTATGTTGTGAATTATTGTTTCCAAAGTATACTGCGAGGGCGGCTTTATCCCTCTGCGGCGAACAATTAGACGCCACGGGAGAGAGAGAGAGATAGAGAGCTGCGGGGAATGCCTCCCAGAGTGATTTGCGTCCGGAAACGGGTAATGTTTTGAATTATGAAATTAAAATACATTTGACGGCAGGTTTCCGATGATTTGTCGTTTGGTTCGAAAATTGTTTGCGCCAAATTAGACACCAAAAATCTGATCCGTCGTAAATGATAATGGAATAAAACATCAACAATTAAAAATAAGTTTTTTTAGGCAATCTATCAAATTCATTTATCCCAAAATGAGCTCAGAAGAGCCGAAAACACTTCTACCGATCAGAGAAGGCCAAAAGTGAAAATTATCTCAAATAAAACTCGTAATCGTAAACATTTCTAAAGGTCACAAAAAATCAAATGAAAAATCAAAGTTGAATAGAAATTTTACTTGAAATCGCCGGAAAAAGGCATTATTCGACAAAAAAAAATTTCGAATTATTCTCAGATTCTCCGAATAACGCGTTCAATTGCCAACATACAATATGTAGCTCAAACAAACCAAAAAATGCAGCTTAAGGCCACAATATAAAATGATTCCAAATTATACTTAGAATCGCCGAAAAACACCCCTAATTTTATCTCTCTCTTTTTGTCTTGTTCTATTTTCAGTTTTATTTCTCTTTAGATTTCTATTCCTTCTTCTGTTTTTTCTTCTTTCTCTCAAATAACCCTACAATTTGACGCCAAAGGATTGAAATCGGTTGAACGGATGATATGTTACATATTATCTGAAGATTGTAGATTTTGACATCAGTCGATTTTTAAGGTTACCCCATTTCAGGAACTATTGTGTGTAAAGTCATAACAGCAAGGTTAACGTAGAACACCATAAAACAGTTTGGTACATAACTAGCATGATTGTTTTTGGATCTGATTCTGGTTTTGGTTTTGGTTCTGGTTCTGGTTCTGGTTCTGGTTCTGGTTCTGGTTCTGGTTCTGGTTCTGGTTCTGGTTCTGGTTCTGGTTTTGGTTCTGGTTCTGGTTCTGGTTCTGGTTCTGGTTCTGGTTCTGGTTCTGGTTCTGGTTCTGGTTCTGGTTCTGGTTCTGGTTCTGGTTTTGGTTCTGGTTCTGGTTCTGGTTCTGGTTCTGGTTCTGGTTCTGGTTCTGGTTCTGGTTCTGGTTCTGGTTCTGGTTCTGGTTCTGGTTCTGGTTCTGGTTCTGGTTCTGGTTCTGGTTCTGGTTCTGGTTCTGGTTCTGGTTCTGGTTCTGGTTCTGGTTCTGGTTCTGGTTCTGGTTCTGGTTCTGGTTCTGGTTCTGGTTCTGGTTCTGGTTCTGGTTCTGGTTCTGGTTCTGGTTCTGGTTCTGGTTCTGGTTCTGGTTCTGGTTCTGGTTCTGGTTCTGGTTCTGGTTCTGGTTCTGGTTCTGGTTCTGGTTCTGGTTCTGGTTCTGGTTCTGGTTCTGGTTCTGGTTCTGGTTTTGGTTCTGGTTTTGGTTCTGGTTCTGGTTCTGGTTCTGGTTCTGGTTCTGGTTCTGGTTCTGGTTCTGGTTCTGGTTCTGGTTCTGGTTCTGGTTCTGGTTCTGGTTCTGATTCTGGTTCTGGTTCTGGTTCTGGTTCTGGTTCTGGTTCTGTTTCTGGTTCTGGTTCTGGTTCTGGTTCTGGTTCTGGTTCTGGTTCTGGTTCTGGTTCTGGTTCTGGTTCTGGTTCTGGTTCTGGTTCTGGTTCTGGTTCTGGTTCTGGTTCTGGTTCTGGTTCTGGTTCTGGTTCTGGTTCTGGTTCTGGTTCTGGTTCTGGTTCTGGTTCTGGTTCTGGTTCTGGTTCTGGTTCTGGTTCTGGTTCTGGTTCTGGTTCTGGTTCTGGTTCTGGTTCTGGTTCTGGTTCTGGTTCTGGTTCTGGTTCTGGTTCTGGTTCTGGTTCTGGTTCTGGTTCTGGTTCTGGTTCTGGTTCTGGTTCTGGTTCTGGTTCTGGTTCTGGTTCTGGTTCTGGTTCTGGTTCTGGTTCTGGTTCTGGTTCTAGTTCTGGTTCTAGTTCTGGTTCTGGTTCTGGTTCTGGTTCTGGTTCTGGTTCTGGTTCTGGTTCTGGTTCTGGTTCTGGTTCTGGTTCTGGTTCTTGTTCTTGTTCTTGTTCTTGTTCTTGTTCTTGTTCTTGTTCTTGTTCTTGTTCTTGTTCTTGTTCTTGTTCTTGTTCTTGTTCTTGTTCTTGTTCTTGTTCTTGTTCTTGTTCTTGTTCTTGTTCTTGTTCTTGTTCTTGTTCTTGTTCTTGTTCTTGTTCTTGTTCTTGTTCTTGTTCTTGTTCTTGTTCTTGTTCTTGTTCTTGTCCTTGTTCTTGTTCTTGTTCTTGTTCTTGTTCTTGTTCTTGTTCTTGTTCTTGTTCTTGTTCATGTTCTTGTTCTTGTTCTTGTTCTTGTTCTTGTTCATGTTCTCGTTCATGTTAATGTTTGAATTCTAGTTCAAGTTTTTGTTAAGGTTCATGTACATGCAAATGTTCAGTTCTTTGTTCATACTTATGTTTAAGTTTGTTTCAAAATTGTTTGTCGCCTATCCTGATATTAAAAAGCGTGGGTTTTTTTATTTAGTCTGGCCTTTCAAAGCATTTTTAGTTGTTCTCAGTAATATTTGAAAACATTTCTAGGTAACTCTGAACTTAATTTGGAATCTTTACCGGGCGTTCGATTATTTTGTTGTTATTGTTTTATAGAAAGGTTTGTCGGATCATTTCTGGAAAACAACTCTTCTGCAGTTCTGAACTCCATTTGAGAAAGTCTTTTGACGTAGAACTATGTTTTTCTATAGTCTACCACAGCGGTTCTCAACCTTTTTTTGCCCGCGTACCCCTTGGCGATATTTTTCATATCGATTGTACCCCCTGGCTTAGAACGTTCTCGCAGAATGGAAGAGAGCGGTGGTAGATCATGTTGTGGTAGACTAGTTCAGGTTTCAAAGGGAACTATGATTTGTTTGATTGCACAATCATGTTTTAAGGGCAAGATTGAACAACAAAGAAAGTATCATGAAGAAAAATTCCTTAGTCCGCCATTACTGATTTTTCTTCCGCGTACCCCCTGAAGGCGCTCGAGTACCCCCAGGGGTACGCGTACCCCAGGTTGAGAACCGCTGGCCTACCACATAAAAGTGTAAATTGAATATATGTTAATAAAAAACTTGTCCAGTTTAAAATGCTGATAAGTCGGCTTGTTTTTAAACGATTATTCAATTATTGCAGCAATCAATTAGAAAATTATGCACGCATTCTGTTTCTGTTTATGTTTATGTTTATGTTTATGTTTATGTTTATGTTTATGTTTATGTTTATGTTTATGTTTATGTTTATGTTTATGTTTATGTTTATGTTTATGTTTATGTTTATGTTTATGTTTATGTTTATGTTTATGTTTATGTTTATGTTTATGTTTATGTTTATGTTTATGTTTATGTTTATGTTTATGTTTATGTTTATGTTTATGTTTATGTTTATGTTTATGTTTATGTTTATGTTTATGTTTATGTTTATGTTTATGTTTATGTTTATGTTTATGTTTATGTTTATGTTTATGTTTATGTTTATGTTTATGTTTATGTTTATGTTTATGTTTATGTTTATGTTTATGTTTATGTTTATGTTTATGTTTATGTTTATGTTTATGTTTATGTTTATGTTTATGTTTATGTTTATGTTTATGTTTATGTTTATGTTTATGTTTATGTTTATGTTTATGTTTATGTTTATGTTTATGTTTATGTTTATGTTTATGTTTATGTTTATGTTTATGTTTATGTTTATGTTTATGTTTATGTTTATGTTTATGTTTATGTTTATGTTTATGTTTATGTTTATGTTTATGTTTATGTTTATGTTTATGTTTATGTTTATGTTTATGTTTATGTTTATGTTTATGTTTATGTTTATGTTTATGTTTATGTTTATGTTTATGTTTATGTTTATGTTTATGTTTATGTTTATGTTTATGTTTATGTTTATGTTTATGTTTATGTTTATGTTTATGTTTATGTTTATGTTTATGTTTATGTTTATGTTTATGTTTATGTTTATGTTTATGTTTATGTTTATGTTTATGTTTATGTTTATGTTTATGTTTATGTTTATGTTTATGTTTATGTTTATGTTTATGTTTATGTTTATGTTTATGTTTATGTTTATGTTTATGTTTATGTTTATGTTTATGTTTATGTTTATGTTTATGTTTATGTTTATGTTTATGTTTATGTTTATGTTTATGTTTATGTTTATGTTTATGTTTATGTTTATGTTTATGTTTATGTTTATGTTTATGTTTATGTTTATGTTTATGTTTATGTTTATGTTTATGTTTATGTTTATGTTTATGTTTATGTTTATGTTTATGTTTATGTTTATGTTTATGTTTATGTTTATGTTTATGTTTATGTTTATGTTTATGTTTATGTTTATGTTTATGTTTATGTTTATGTTTATGTTTATGTTTATGTTTATGTTTATGTTTATGTTTATGTTTATGTTTATGTTTATGTTTATGTTTATGTTTATGTTTATGTTTATGTTTATGTTTATGTTTATGTTTATGTTTATGTTTATGTTTATGTTTATGTTTATGTTTATGTTTATGTTTATGTTTATGTTTATGTTTATGTTTATGTTTATGTTTATGTTTATGTTTATGTTTATGTTTATGTTTATGTTTATGTTTATGTTTCTGTTTCTGTTTCTGTTTCTGTTTCTGTTTCTGTTTCTGTTTCTGTTTCTGTTTCTGTTTCTGTTTCTGTTTCTGTTTCTGTTTCTGTTTCTGTTTCTGTTTCTGTTTCTGTTTCTGTTTCTGTTTCTGTTTCTGTTTCTGTTTCTGTTTCTGTTTCTGTTTCTGTTTCTGTTTCTGTTTCTGTTTCTGTTTCTGTTTCTGTTTCTGTTTCTGTTTCTGTTTCTGTTTCTGTTTCTGTTTCTGTTTCTGTTTCTGTTTCTGTTTCTGTTTCTGTTTCTGTTTCTGTTTCTGTTTATGTTTATGTTTATGTTTCTGTTTCTGTTTCTGTTTCTGTTTCTGTTTCTGTTTCTGTTTCTGTTTCTGTTTCTGTTTCTGTTTCTGTTTCTGTTTCTGTTTCTGTTTCTGTTTCTGTTTCTGTTTCTGTTTCTGTTTCTGTTTCTGTTTCTGTTTCTGTTTCTGTTTCTGTTTCTGTTTCTGTTTCTGTTTCTGTTTCTGTTTCTGTTTCTGTTTCTGTTTCTGTTTCTGTTTCTGTTCCTGTTTCTGTTTCTGTTTCTGTTTCTGTTTCTGTTTCTGTTTCTGTTTCTGTTTCTGTTTCTGTTTCTGTTTCTGTTTCTGTTTCTGTTGCTGTTTCTGTTTCTGTTTCTGTTTCTGTTTCTGTTTCTGTTTCTGTTTCTGTTTCTGTTTCTGTTTCTGTTTCTGTTTCTGTTTCTGTTTCTGTTTCTGTTTCTGTTTCTGTTTCTGTTTCTGTTTCTGTTTCTGTTTCTGTTTCTGTTTCTGTTTCTGTTTCTGTTTCTGGTCCTGGTTCTGTTTCTGTTTCTGTTTCTGTTGATGTTTCTGTTCTGTTTCTATTTATATAGTTCTGTTTCTATTTATATATATAATTTTAACCTGGGAAGTATCCAAATTTCTTACGTATATGTGATACTCTGACGTAAAATCCAAGCAATTTCAATTGCTTACTTCAGAGTAGTGGCAGTGACACAGATCTTGTTTTAAAAGAATTTGCGGATAATGCTTGGCCAGATCGTGTAAAATTTGCATACAATATAATGCTTTACCTTTGGGTCGAAAAAACACAACGTACGGCCCAGCCGAATTCTCTGGATGGAGCTCAACACATTAGTGATGTTTTTGCAAGCCAGGTTAATTTTCCTGGGTACTCTGTGGGTACCCTATCGAATTCTTTTCAAAGTTGGGCGGGCTTAAACCCTCGTCCATTTCCATCTTCCAAAGTTAAAATAATTTTCGCAGAAAAAATCAACATGAAAAATAATCCCGAATTAATCTCAGAATTGATTGGAAAATGCTTCTTAAGGCCACAATATTAAAGATTCCAAACTAAGCTTAGAATCGCCGAAAAGAACCTCTCTCTCTCTCTCTCTCTCTCTCTCTCTCTCTTCGTACCTTTTTAAGTTCTAGTTATATTTCTCTTTTATTTAATATACTCATATAATTGAGTATATTGCTAAGATAATTTCTAAACACTCTAATTGACTCTCGAGAAAAATCTTGAATAAAATCAGTACTTTCTTGTAAAGCTGTTTTTAAAAATATTAAATTCAGATTGTTATCTCATCGTTTATGGTTTTTAAAAGCTTACACCCATTCTAGTCCGATTGAAATATGCAGTAACATGTTGTTTTAGCTATTTCAAAGTGAAAAACCAACACTAGGCCATGACAGCCGCGGCATGACGGAGCTAAATCGCCGTTAAGATTTAATCAGAAAGCATTCGAAACTGTCGTCAGTATGTAAAATATCACCCCGAGTGGGGCGGACCTCGAAATATTCGTGCGACACTAGCAAACTATAAATCGGAAATCATTGCATTTTCGTCTCGTGTCCCGGGTCGGACTTTTTACCAAAGCAACCAACCAAGAAGGCAGCCTTGCAGGGTGTTTGGTGTGGTGTGAGTGTGAACAAACGAAATGAGTCTTAAAAATTCAGCAACGCTTCCAAGAGCTTTCTATCAGCTGTGTGTAAGAAAAAGTAGAAATGGAATCCGTTTTCCAACCGATCGCAGCAAGCCGGCAACTCATCACCATCACCGCACTCAAATGAGAGGTGGAATGGGGGAAGGGAAGTTTTAGTTAAAATCGATACTCGAGTTGAATGCCAAAAAAGGTTTCCCTCATCTGCCGACATTGTGTAAAGCGTCGCCGTTCGGGCAAGGGTATGGAATATGTGGCCAAACCCCGGACTGAGACTGAGCAAGCGAAACACGACCGGCAGCGCCATTTTCACACTGATTGCCCAGATTCGTCTTGGCGTCCTCACATTTTCAGCCCTTTTTCTGTAAGATAGCAATAATAGTGACCCCTTCGCTACCATCACACGCCATACCGCCACTGTCACTAGAGCACCCTTTCTTGCCCATACACAAACACACACGAGTATATGGGAACATCTCATGCAAGGCTGCCGTAAAAATGTCATTCCATATGAGACTCGGTATCATGAAAAATAACGAAATTTATATTTATACACACATTTTTCGCCTTGCTTTCTTTGCATACCCGGCGCGCTAGCCAGCAGAAGCAGTGTAAGGAAGAGGAGCCTCTGTCGGAGAACAACAACTGCCATCATATGAAAGATGGAATCCTAGCCTCCTCCCACTTGTGTTTTGCTCTCTCCTCATAGAACATGTACGTTTATAGCTGGGTCTGAATAATTCATAATGGTTTATGCATCCACCTCAGTTGGCTATGATTTTTTTTGTTATTTTTTTTCGTGTGGCAAAAGGATAATAAGCTAGCACATATTTTGGTTTTATTTCGCCGAATTCATGTCTCAATCAGCATCGCTGCATGACTCCCTGGCCCCGGCGGGGGTTCGTATTTCCTAGGACAATATTAGCATTTTACGGCTCGGTGATCGACTCCAATGATGGATGACAATTTTATGATCGGAAAATAAATATCGAACACTCGAAGCTCGCACGCCCGAGGCGTGTCCTAATGTTGTTCTCAGGGTGGGTATTTTACTGCTTTTCACGTGTTTTTTCTTCTTTTCGTTCCCTGAAGCACACCGGCGGCGGCAGTGGCCGCTGGCTTTATGTTATTGCGTGAGAAAATGGTGAAGTTTATTTTTACTAGGTAAATTATGGGTAAATAAATGGTTGATTGTTTGCTGGAACAACAACACAGGCGGAAATGATTTCGCTTCGTTGCTTCGTTGTTCTGATGACGTCTATTGAAGGCCGGTATTGGCAGGGCAAAAAATTGGGACCTTACCTGTACATATGAGTTTGCAAAGGTTGGAAATGTTTGCGGGTGACTTACCTGAAAAAAAAAGAGTCAATAAAAATAGAACTATTAGAAATATAACTTCAATAATTTATTCTAATTATGAATTATCAAAAGCAGAAAATTTTCTCACGAACCGTTAAGATGAATTATTTTTTCCGTTTTCCGTTACCCAAACCAATAACAGCCACCTTGAGAGTTTGGAAAAGTCAAACAATCAAGAGACCAGCAATTCTAGAGCTCAGAAAGTTCAAAAATCGTTGTCTTAAGGCTTTAAACTTGAGTGTCTTCCTACAAGTTTTATCCTATGCTCGTGGGCACGTTTGTAGTCTGTAGACCATCCTTGTTACCCACGAGCGGTACGTGAAAGCTCCCAGCTCCAAAACCACAATAACATAAAAACAAAGCACCTAGCAACCGGTCAAGCAAGTTACAGCCGATAAAAGAAAATCATCGGTTGTAACTAAAACACAGTATCATTAAAAACTGTAGAACCGATAGCACCCGTTGTTGAACACGAAGTAGGCCGTTTCGATGACGGAAAGAATATACCGATTTCAATAGGTGCCAAAGACATTCAACCGGTTGGTTGGTTATCCGTCGGAAATGAGTCAACGTCGATGGCATGCATAAGACGTAATCTGGCCTATCGAGGCAATAATCGTAGCCAGAACCAGGGTTGGGGAACACATTCAATAACAATAACGACTCTCTTCTGGTTAGACATTTAGAGCCCACAATATCCGTTAATTTGGCAGCAGCGTTGGCGGCATTACCGCGGAAAGCTATGGCTTCTGAGACGTGTAGGCCGATGAAACGGGAAATATCCCAGCCCACACCTTTCAACGGTTTTCATTTAGGTCGTTGTCATCGTCGTTGTCGTCATCGTCATTGTCGTTGCTTTGTTGCATACAGTGCGGAGTCACCACCGCAAGCCCGTAGAATTCGGTAGAGTTGGAGACTAAACAATTAAAAGTTTGCTGGCGTCCCGCTCTCTACTGGACCTGACACGGCTAGTGGTTGTCCGGAGCGCAAGGAATTATAACGGTTATGACTGCCATTCCGGTGACCATCGTCGTTGAGAGGTCGTGGCCGGAGACGAGCTGGAAATAGCAAACGATAAAAGCTCAGACTCGGGATGGAGTGAATTGACCTTGCGGGTCCCGTGGGCGCTACCGTGTTCTACCGTTGGTACGAGGTCGCATATGCAAATTCCAATACGACGCACATTTCGGAGCTGCACATGTGCATTATTTTCATGCTTGGATCATGATTTTATGACAATTATATCGATTTAAATACGTATTTATGAGTTGTTGTGAAAAACTGTTAATTGTCTGAGGGTTCTACTTTGTATTGAGGCGCGTTGAATCACAGCTGTTAATCTTGAGTGATGTTAATGAAAAGATTCCATCGTATCGATGTATGTTCGAGTTTATTTTATTCTCTGTTGTAGGTGAAATCAACGATTGTATCCGGATCTATGTTTCTGGATCTATTGGTAATTCAATTTTGTAAATACATTGGTTTTTCTGTGCTGATTTGTGTAGAAATAAGATAGTTTTGTCATTTTTTACACATTCCCGTCTTTTTAAATTTTATAAAAGAAAGTTTTTCAGAAGCTATAGATAAAATTTACTCCTGAATTTGATCCCTGGACAACTGTGTAATGGTGGACTTGGCGACTCCATTGATTTAGTAGTGAAAGGAGGCGTACGGTTAAATTTCGTCGGTAAGTGGAAAATTTTGACGCACTTCCGAGCTATTGAACATCAATCATCTACAATTTTATTTTCAGTTTGGGATCTGGAGTATTTGTCGATTGAAATCCAATTTCAATTGTCTAATGTTAATGTATTGTATGTCACGATTCCATTCGAGATCAGATTAACGGATTTGAACGATTTTTATAGCGTTTATTCTGTTTTGTTCTGCGTCAGCAATATATGCCAATTTTTTCAAACTATTCAACCATTCTTGTGAACTTTGGTGCTTCTAGCCTTCTCAGTTTCACGACAGAAGCTTTCACCCACTCCAACGCGAACGTTAACCATACGCCTCCTTTTACTGTTGAATCGGTGGAGACGCTAAGTTAATATTTCGACAGCCTTTTAGGATCTTGGGGGAAAATTTTAAATCTAGCGCTCAATAGTAATATTCTAGAGAAAAATTCTCTTTTACTAAGTAGTAACCTATGATAGTAGATTAAATCCAGCATCTAACTTTCTTAGCTTTGCAGATAGAATTAAACGATGTTCTACAACAGCGGTTCCCACCCTTTTTTTTGTTCGCGTACCCCTTGGGGTAGAACTACGTCTTACGACAACATTCTGGGACAGGGGTTCAAATTGAAATGCCAAAAACATCGAGAGCGTCACGAAAAACGTCCAGTTTCAAATCCTTATAATTGAGTTAGTTTGCATCATTCTTCCAATAATCAGTTAAAAATTGGTGGAGCGTCCACCAAAATGCGGAAAATCGTGATTTTGATATGTTAACTATTGTTTGTTTGAAAATTTTTGAGCCTGATTTGAAAGCAAATATCGACCAATCAGAGCTGAAAACAAGGCCAGTTGACATTTTGGGGGTATTTTGGGAATCAGGATGATATCCAGAACCTGGTCTTAAGCGCTATTTTGTATCTGAATCTAAAATGGTTGAATGCCATCCAACATGGATATTTCTGCAACCAGAAGAATGCCTAGTAACCGCAAATCAACTCAAGACACCATTTTGATGTACAAGATGGTAACTTCCGGTTTCCAAAAAACTGACAAAAATAGCCGAATACCACCTAATATGGGACTAGAAAACCAACCCTAGCGTCAATATTAAATCCAATATTGTGACTCCCGGTCCCTGGAAAAACCTGAGAAAAGAGTTGAAAGAGACTTATTACTGACATTTAAAGCTTCCAGACCACCATTAACCCCAATTGAATGTATTCCCTCATTTGTTGCAAAAAATACATTGATATGACAGGCTATTGTAATTCTACGTTAACATTTCGGTCGTGTCTTATACAAAACCTCTCCAATCTTTTTTTTTTTTTTTTTGATTCAGATCATTTTTCATGTGGTAATTTTTATTTCAAACATTATGTAATTTATTTTGTCCGCTATTACTAATTTTACTTTCCTAAACAACATTGATAATTTTGTGGCGAACTTATCAACCGTTCAATTGACGAAAACTAAACACGATTTAGGTACTCGATGAGGAATCGAATTTTGCCGTTCCCCCTCAACATGCACCGGTTGCTGAGATTGTCGTCACGATGTTGAACGCTGCATTTCTAATTTCCAGTTTAGGGGTCGGATTTCGTGAACAAAATTCTACGAAAATTTTAACGGAAAAGCATCGACAAAACGCAACTACTCTTCAACCGACCAAAGAGGAAATCCGAAGAGTTAGCCTACCTTTTTAGCCAAATGTGACGAAATCCGCTCAAAAAGTCTTCAAAGAACACAACACTTTGAAGGACCCGCTAGATGAAATGGTCGGGAATTTACCAAATTCCGTATAAAAACTGCCCCGCGGTATACATCAGCCAAACTAGCCGTAAATTCGAGGTTCGCCTGAAGAAGCTTGAAAACGCAGCAGAAAACGTAAAAACTCAAGGAATCGAGTGTGGCAGTTCATTCCATGAAATTAAACCATGCAATAGACTGAGAAAATGCTAAATTGAACAAATGCGCTAGAAAAGTCTCCTATTTGAATGCCTGGGAATCGATGTACATCAACACCACTTCGCAACCGCTTATGAATGCTATTAACTCTCCGAAAATTTCTCCTCTCTTCGACTTGACGATACGGAAAATAAATTAATTTAATCTCTACGATGAGTACTGCACCAATGCGAACGTTAATCGTGCGCCTCCTTTGACTGTTAAATCAATGGACCCCAAGTAGGTCGTACGACAAGTACGTCGCTCTAGGGAACGAGCTAAGAGGGGGAATTTGCATCTAGAACTCGATAGTAATACTCTATAGGAAAACCGAAAAAAAAAATCATAACAAAGCATAGTGAGTTGCCTGCAATTGACCAAGCTGTAATTGCACAAAGAACCTTCAAAATGATGCCTGGGAACAGCAACAATATTTTCAATGTGCAACTCCTGGTAATTTAACACTTCACTGATCAATAGCAAAGCTGGCCATGCCCATGCAGATCAATTGAGGACAGGTTTTTGGGAATGTTATTTTAATACTTGTTGCTATTACAGACCTGGGGATCCTTTTCAATGGAAAAGAATAGATCTGGATCCACTGAGGTTGATGATGCAATCTTTATTATGCGAATTGAGAATTTTTTTATGGCCGCCTTTTATTGGCTAATTCGTTGTTTTTGTGCCTGGTTCAACTTACCTTAAATCTTGCTGGGATTCAGCCAGAGGTCAAGGTCAGAATTGTAATCTGCCGGAGGTACTTCTTTAGGTTGATCTTAAGAAATGGACTGTTTAGCTTGCTTTTGTAAATCAGTGGACTGTTGAACGGGTATGGCGAAACCACATCCTACTACTATTACAAGAACTGTGCCATACTGAAGTTCAAAGTCCTCCATGACGATATGTAAACACGGGGACGCCAGGCAAAAAAATATTTTTCATACGCAAATTTTTATTTATATTTAATTGGTTTTTAGTTTCACTTTTAACTAGTACCTACCGAAGAAAATGACTTGCGTGATCACACGGACATAATTATGATTACTGCCTAAACTGCGATTTTCTGAATTTGCAGTTGAACAGGTAGGTTCAAAAGCTACTGCTGTCAAGGGTTAATTCTTCGAATATGGAGTAGTCGGCCAACGTGCTGATTCAAAAGAATGTAACAACTGTCATTGCCGATTCCTTCGAAGACGGCACCTTGCATCCACTTACAGCCTTCATTACTTGAATACACCTATGTTTTAACAGAAGGTCCAGCTTCGGGAATTTTGGTTGTGTTTCTGTTGCTACCTAAAAGACGGGTACGAGGGGCGTAGAAGGTTCGGAATTGTCCGCATGGAACGTCAGGCGACTTTCCACCAAGCACGGAAGAGGACTTTGATCTATAGATATATCTGTATCTGTAGAGTACTGTTGCCGTTGACTTTTTTTTCAGTGATCTTTTCATGGTACCTTCCGCTTGGCCATTATCGTGCTGTACCGAAGTGAACAACACCTAAGGAGCCGTCCACATTTCACGTGGACAACTTATGAGGGGTAGGAGGTACGCAAATGTCCACTCAACAAAGGGGGGGGTGAGGGTAATTATAATGTCGACGTGGACTATGCGTGGATATGCTAGTTATCACTCTAATTTCATTGCTAAGCGGTAAAATTGATAAAAAGTTTCAATGACAAATTTACGCGAATAAGGAACCAATTACATGCGAGCATTCCTAGCACAGACGACGTGAATGGACACCATCCGTTCCCTGTGATGTTCTCTGTATCAATATCGAACTAAAAATTGACAGAGCCTCCCCGTCCCAATAGGTCAATTTATTTTTGCTTCCATGAGCTTAGACTAATATGATGTCTCGAAGGTAAAAGTTTTCCTAAAAGTTTGAAGCAATCCCCTTCCTTGAACAATTTCTAAACCTGCTTTCAAAACCCAATAAAAACTGATGTCTTGAAAGAAAACATGCCGGTGAAAGCAACAATACCAGTGGAGTAAAGAACCGCAAATCTCTCGTCGTCTATGATTGCAGCGGTACCCTTCTTTCCGGACATTCAGCGGTACACTTATATTCGTACTGTAGCGGTATTATTCGTACTGCAGCGGTACTATTCGTATTGCAGTGGTACACTTTTGTTCGTACATTTCTATACGTGTGCAATCGAAGATAAACTGCAATGCTGCTGTTGATGGTGATTGAAAGTTTATCTAATAAATATGATTACCATAAATTACTCAACAAGAATTGTAAATTTTTGCAACGGATATTTGTTTAATTTTATCTTCGATATTCACTAAATAATTGCTACCGGATAGTATCGAAAGAGTAAACTCCAAAATATACACACTTATAGAAGAGTAAGAGCCTGCGAATGTGAATTTGTGAATCACTAAGATTCATTCAGAATCTCTTTTTTTTATATTTCAAAATTGTTAGATGATTTATTATTATTCTAAGCTTTTCCATAATAAACGTAAATTTGGTGTCTTCGTAATACAGCGAATGTAGTTGTAGGCAAACGAAAAAAATGTCAAGCAAAAAACAAAAATGGAATTGTTGATTGCTACGATTTTTTTCTGGAACTTGAAATTAATTTTGTTTTAGATATCTTCTTATAATTTTGAATTATTGAACCTTTGTAAGGGCTTCCATATTATTTTGAAAGTGAGATCCATATTATATATTTGATTTAATCAAAGTTAAATAAGACAAAACCATTCATTATGATAACGTAAATATTATTGGATTTGGTTTTTGAGGATATAGAGTTAATTCTCACTTTGACGCATTACGAAAAATTCTTGGTGCTTCTACAACAAGCCCGATATGCTTGTGCCTTGTCAAATACATGTTGTTTGCAGAAAAAAAATACTACAGGCACAATATCGCCTAATTACAGTGTTTAGTCCCACGTCACCATTTCATACAACCCTAGGGCTGTATACCTTGTAGTATTTTTTCAAGAAATGGAAATCTGCCAAAAAATACATTGGCTTATAATATAAATTCTGCATATATTCTTGTTTATAGAGTCGTTGTCAGCTATATTTGAGGTGAATTTAAAATCATTTTATTTTTTGCCCTGCGTTTATTGCCTTTCTCCTAGAAAGGTAAAGCAATCACTGGAAAAACCAAAGGTATAAAAGTGCTCCAAAGGGTCGAGTCTCGTATATCAATTGACTTAGTTCGACGAGCTGAGCATTTTCTGTATGTGTGTGTGTATGTGTGTGTATGTAACGCTCTCCCAATCTCACTCGATTTTCTCAGAGATGGCTGGACAATCCTCATGAAATTAATTGCAAATGAGAGGTCTAGTTTCCCCATAAGACCCTATTGATTTTTATTGCAATCGGGTTTTTAGTTTAGAGGTTATGTTTGAAAATGTGAAAATCAAGAAACATCATTATCTCAGAAACTACTCAACCGATTTCAACAAAATTGGTTCTAAATGAACGAGCTACTTAAAAAACCCTTTATTTTTGAGTTTCATGAAGATTGAAGTGTGGTTTAAAGAAACGTGTTCTGGAGAGTGTTTAATCTCACTCATGTTTCTCAGAGATGGCTGAACCGATTTCCACAAAAGCAGTATCATTTGGAAGGTCTAGTTACCCCATAAGACCCCATTGATTTTTTTTTTTTGCAATCGGACTATTACTTTGCCTGTTATGTTTAAAAATGTGAAATCCAGCTATGAAAAGAAACATATTCCGAAGACAACTTAAACTCACTCACTTTTCTCAGAGATGGCTGAACTGGTTTCCACTTAATTAGTGTCAAATGAAAGGTCTAGCTGCCTCATAACACCCTATTGAATTTCAATGTAATCGGTCCGTTACTTTGTCTGTAATGTATCAAAATATGAAAATCACGAAACTTCATTATCTTAGATAGTACACAACCGATTAGAACAATATTGGTATCAAATGAACGGGCTAGTTAAAGGTTAATTGTTGAAATTTATAGCGATTAAACACGTGGTTATATGGCTGGAATTCAACAATCTTAGTGTCAAATGAAGAGTTTGGCTTTCCTATAGGTTCCCATTTTATTTGACTATAATTTTATTCCAACCGTTATGAATTAAATTATAAAAACAACGAAAGTCTATTATCTCAAAGGTCACACGACTTATTTGAACATTTCTAGCGTCATTTGAACGGGTTGTCTCTCAAACTCACAAGTAAGAAATTTCATAGCAATTTGATATGTGGTTCAAAAGTTATGAAAAGAAACGAAATTCAAAGACTATTTAGAACTGTAACTGCTGTGATCAAAATATATGGCCTCAACAAAATTTAAATTTGGTATTGTGCTATTCGTACGTTCCCGGTATTGCTCGTGATTGAAGTGTACGAAATTCAAAGTCATTTCTTTTATGTCGCTATTTCTTCAGCACGAATATTTCTCTTCTAATTAATAATTTTACTAACTTTTTGCCTTTCTATGGCAATCACTTGCAATACCGAAGATATGACAGTACTCCAAAGGGCCGAATGGCATATATCACTCGACTCAGTTCGACGAGCTGAGCATTTTCTGTATGTATGTGTGTGTGTATGTGCAGATTTTTATTTCCACTCACTTTTCTCAGAGATGGCTGGACCGATTTTAATGAAATTAATTGCAAATGAAAGTTCTAGTTGCCCCATAAGACCCTATTAAATTTCATTGTAATTGGATTTTTATTTTCGAGGTTATGTTCAAAAATGTAAAAATCAAGAAACATCATTATCTCAGAAAACACATAACCGATTTCAATAAAATTGGTATCAAATGAACGGGCTACAAGACCCTTAACTTTTGAATTTGATATAGATTGAACTTATGGTTCAAAAGTTATGAAAAGAAACGTATTCTGAAGACTGTTTAATTTCACTCATGTTTCTCAGAGACGACTGGACCGATTTCCACAAAATCAGTGTCATATGAAATGTCTAGTTACCCCATAAGACCCCATTGATTTTTTTGCATTCGGAATATTCCTTGCCTGTTATGTTTAAAAATGTGAAATCCAGCTATGAAAAGAAACATATTCCGAAGAATACATAAACTCACTCACTTTTCTCAGAGATGGCTGAACCGATTTTCACGAAATTAGTGTCAAATGAAAGGTGTAGCTCATAACTCATAACACCCTATTGAATTTTACTGTAATCGAACTGTAACTTCGTCTGTAATGTACCGAATTGTGAAAATCACGAAACTTCATTATCTTAGAAAGTACACAACCGATTTGATCAATAGTATTATCAGATGAACGGGCTAGTTAAGGGTTAACTGATGAATTATGATTTAACACGTGGTTTCAAAGTTTGGCTGCCATATACGTTCTCATTTCATTTGATTATAATCGAACTAAGCAACCGTTATGTATTAAATTGTTAATAAAACAACGAAAGTCTATTATTTCAAAGATTACACGACTTATTTGAACATAACTACTGTCATACGAACGAGTCATCTCTCAAACTTACAAATAACAAACTTCATAACAATTTGATATTTGGTTCAAAAGTTATGGAAAGAAAAGAAATTTAAAGGCTATTCAAAACTATACCTGCTTTGATCAATATATGTGGCCTCAATATAATTTAAATGTGGTATCGTACCATTTGAATGTTCCCGGTATCGCTCGTGATTAAATTGTTCGAAATTAAGAGTCATTTCTTTTATTTCGCTATTTCTTGAGCATTTACATTACGTCAAATTTCATATTTTATACTTCAATTACAACCTCATTATTTTAAAACCCAATAAGTAAATACACATTTATTGGATTGAAGCATTCATGTAAATCTATTTTTACAAATAATAAGTTTGAACGAGAAAGGCTGTGTCTGACCGTTAGGTGGATTTTTTCGGAAAGATTATTCAGACATGTTAAGCATATGTTGAGAACCTTTCAAGATTGTCGGGTAAAATAGGATATTTCTCTGTTTTCTCTTGTTAGCAGAGGTACAGTATGTTTTAGGGCTAATTTTCAATCATTTTTCGTAAACTTTGTTTTAACTCTTTGAAGCACCTTGAACTAAGCTGTGAGCTGAATTTGGATTCAGTTTTTTCATTAGTCCCATCCATCTATGGAACCACTCTTGACCAAATTGGAAATCAATTTTTGCTTTGCCTTTTTTTAGAAGAGTTCTCAAACCATTAATATAGGCAGAATTTGAATAATTTTCTTTATGGATTTATCCTCTCATCAAAATTACCTACTTTATTTGTTTAAATCAAATTTAAGATCATTTTCATTTTTGATTTCAACTGTTTTTTAGCAACTAAATTTAGAACCAGTGATGGCATAAACTCATGCAAAGTTGAACTGAGTAACACTTTTCCAGAATTGAATTCAACTTGAATCTGCCTCCTCTCGATAGTTTGAGTTTTTTTTGCACCGCATACTCTGATCGATTAAATTTAAAAGCGTGCAGTGCACGATGTATTCAACGATGCAGGTGATGATGTGACGCGATGAGTTTTGTTTTTAGATCGAATGCATGCTTTCAAAGGACAATGCAACAAACTGTTGCAGCAAACGCGGCGCGAATTTCATCGCAATTCGATTTTTATGCAATTATTGTTATGCAGGATTCAAACTCAAATCTTATTCAAGTGTATTGCCTCTTAGCGTGTTTTGATCACTGAAAGTTATATTCAATTTTTTTTCGGCTTCTTCTGAATTCTAGGGATGTTGTTCAGCATAAACTTTTGAATGCTTTTATAATACCATTCAGAGATGTTTTTAAGTTTTTTGAGGTTAGTTCGAGATAAATTTCTGATATAAGCTTTCTACTTTTTCCTGATGTTAAATTTTTTTGAGCGATTTACACCTTTATTATAAATTAATTTTTGTGTTGGCTTTACAGTGATCTCTCCCTTGATGTTTGAGGTGATAAAATAGGGAAACTCGGACGAACACATACGATTCGCATAGATTCTCTAGGATTCCTGAAAAAGAATCCTCAGGAATGCCCTGTATATGGCTCTAGGAATCTTGAAATAAGAATCGTGAGTTGGAATCCTCCGGGTCGTGTTTGCGGTTCCTTTCCCGATTCCGTCACCGAGTTATATGTATCCTGGGGATGAAGGGTCTGCGTGTTAGTAAGGGAAGTGATAAAATCGAGACCTTTTTTTATTATTATTTCGTTATGGAAGATGGTAAACCAATAATTTAACTCGTAAAATATGCGATTTAAATTTCTAAAAGAAATCCAATCATATAAAGACACAGTTCTATCTGTCTGTCTGTTTCTCTGATCCTTATAGACGTGGAAACTACTGTACCGATCGGCCTGAAAATTAATTTGTAGGTTTTGTAGTCGAAGGAACGTAATAAAAGGCGTTTAGCTATGACTAAGTAAAACTTTAATAACTAACGAATTAAAAGCGTGGTTCTCTCAGACAGTCGGGAACAATAGAGAATGCGCTGTCAATAGCATCTAACGATAGCTGTCAGGCAGCCAGGTTGAGCGCAGCGGCGTCGGGTAGTGGAAACACCCAACAGGTCATCTGTCTGTGACATCTCCCATTTTAATATAGAAGGTAGGGATCTGGAAACCTAGCAGGTGCTCTCCGAGTTCTAGAAGAGCGACGCGCAGATACTGGCTGAGGGACTAAGGTTGTTTCAGACGAACTTGTAGATGATTGCGTAGACAACGACGACGATTGCTGACTCGCTGCTGATACAGTTGGCTTATCATGTTTCGGTGTCGACGACGCAATAGGTTGTTGTTGATCTTGAAGGACTTCTTGTGATACGATGGGTTGCAATGGTACAGGCTTTGGTGCCAGCGGTCGCTGCACAGAAGCCGATGAGAGAGGCAGGTTCCAGGCATCCAACAGAACGTCAAGAGGAAGGGTCACTTGCTTTTTGAGCGACGTTGCTGCAGAGTCGCAATCAATGCGCTTCCGCAACTGGTTAATGTGGGATCGCAATAATCGTCGATTGTCAACCCAAACGTTATACATCACGTCTCCAATGCATTCTAAAATGATCTCAGGTGCCCACTTACAAGAATTCTTCAATGCACTTGAACATAAACAGGATCGTTGCACACAAATCGTCTTTGAATGTCTACGTTCCCTGGTGGCTTTTCGAAGTGTTGAACTGGCGGTCGGAGCAACTCAAGACACGTTCGCAGTTTGCGACCGAACATTATTTCCGAAGGTGATTTGCCGTCAGGAGCGGAGCGATTAGGAGTATTTCGATACGTGAGAAGAAAGATGTCTAACGCTTCATTGGTGCTTGGTCTTCCCCCTTGAATCTTTTTCACGGCCCGCTTAAAGATATCTACAAATCTCTCCGCTTGACCATTCGATTGAGGATGGTATGGAGCGGTAAAAATATGTTCAATACCATTCGCAGCGCAATATTCGGCCATTTCATTGCTTGCAACTAGAAGACCATTGTCACTTACTGTGACTACCGGCATACCAATCCGAGCAAATATTCCACGAAGAATAGCTATGGTTGCGGCAGCAGACGTACGACTGGTGCGAACTATTTCGGGAAATTTCGAAAAGGAATCCACGACGACAAGAAAGTAATCACCATCCATAGGTCCCGCAAAATCGATGTGCACGCGTTGCCATGGACCGTTTGCTTTTGGCCATGGAACTGATGGAGAGCGAGGAGGTGACCTGGCTACGAGCGCACAGTTTTGGCAGGCATTCACATAATGCATTATGTCGCCGTCGAGACCTGGCCAATATACATAGCTCCTAGCAATGGCTTTCATGCGCTCCATACCTGGGTGCCCTTGATGGAGCTGCGTCAAACACCGTTTGCGATGCTGCGACGGAATCACAAGCCGTTCGCCAAACAGAATACATCCGTCTACTACGCTTAACGAATCCGCTCTGGCAAAGAATTTTTTAATTTCCGGCTGAACAATTTTCGGTTTCGGCCACCCGTTGACGATATATTGATATATCTTACGTAATAGCGGAACAGTTTGTGTACTCTGCGCGACGGTTCTAAAACTGAGGGGTAGTACGTTAATTGTATTGATTGCAACTGACCTTATATCTTCCTCCAACCGAATGTTGGCTATAATATAATCATCGTCTGGCTTTACGTGCTGATTTATTAGCCGCGACAACACATCAGCATTGCCAAATTTATCCGTAGTGATGTACTCGATGGAAAAATCGTAGAGTAATAGCGTCAGAGCGAAGCGTTGCAACCGGTTCGCCGTGTACACCAAGATACCTTTTTTTGATCCGAAAATTCTGAGAAGAGGTGCGTGATCGGTTTGCAGTGTGAATCTCCGACCAAAAATCATCTCAGAAATGAGCGCACTTCCGTAACGTTGGTGGGAGGCGGTAACTTGGCAATCACCTCAATTTTTGCTGGGTCCGGTCGCAGTCCATTGGCATCGATGATATGCGCCAGGTACGATATCTGACTTTTCCCGAAGGAACACTTATCTGGACGAATTGTGAAACCATAATCCTGGATACGCTGCAAAACCGCTTCAAGGTTTTGATCATGTTCCCGTTTACTCTCGCCACCGACGATGACGTCATAGAGGTAGCCAGATGTTTCCTTCAACCCAGCAAGCATGGTGTCGATAAGTTGCTGAAAGGCTCCGGGCGCTACTTTGACACCCGGCGGAAGGCGGTGGTACTGGTAGAGGCCCCGATGTGTGTTAATCGTAAGCAGGCTCCGCGACTGGTCGTCTACTTCCACCTGCAAGAACGCATCAGAAAGATCAATCTGGCTAAAAATTTTGCAATTTGCCAGCTTGGCGAAAATGTCCTCAGGTAGAGGCAGCGGATACTGATGCGCCTGGAGGGCGTTGTTGAGGCCCGTAGAGTAGTCCCCGCAGATCCGAATGGCCCCGTTGGCTTTACGGACTACGACGATTAATGTTGCCCATTCCGAATAATCGACTGGAGATATTATGTTAAGTTGCTGCAATCTATCGAGTTCGCGGTCGACAGACTCGAGCATCGCGTAGGCAACAGGACGTTTAGGACAGAAAACCGGTCGACAGTTCGCTTTCAGCTCTAATGAAGCTTTCATTTTAGTGCACAAACCAAGTTGCTCGTTGAACAGCTTGGGAAAAGTCGATTTAAGTGTCAGCAACAAATCTTCGGAGCCAGACACATAGCAACAGAATGTATCCATCGGAACTGACCAGAGACCAAAGCTGTCCACGAGATCAGCACCAAGCAAATTTAACGGTTTTTTACTGACTCGGACAACTTCAGAACGTGTGGTCTCAGCGATCCTCATATCACAACGAAATTCTCCTTGGAGCGGCAGACCGTTACCAGAAGCCGTCTTTGCCCTAACCGATGGTGGTGACAAGGCTGGACTACCAATTTGTTTCCAAAGTGCCTCACTGATCACAGTAATATCAGAGGCGGTGTCGAGCTGCAACCTGATGGACGTATTACCGAAATCAACCGTCACAAATCTTCGACGTTGCTGCACCGTACATTCGTTAACGACGACTACATTGCTGGTAACCGAAAAAACTTTCCTTCCCTTTTTCCTTATCAGAGGTTTCGCACTTTTGCAATAACCTTCTCGATGGCCGTATTGCCCACAAACGGAGCATTTATGCTTCCTGTAACTGCAGTCTCGTGTAAAATGCAATGCACCACACAACCAACATGGTCGTTTAGGCAAACTGGTTGAATTACCAGCTGGCGAGCCAGATGGAGTACCTTCCGTTTTATTGAAACGCTTGCGGTCTGTTTGCTGGTGAACCGCTTGTACCTTGAACGGTTGTGCCTCAATCATGGCATTATCGGCCTTGAGGTTAAGGAGTCGCTGACACTCTTCGGACAACTGCTGTAATGTAGCATTATCGTGCTCTTCAATTTTCGATAAAAGCCTCGTTCGAATATCGGCATCACTCTCACACTTCAATCCACATACAAAGATTAAACATTTAAACTGGTCTTCAGTCATATTACCCAGCTCAAATTCCACGCAGAGTTTGTTAACGCGGCAGCCGTATGAAGTGTGGTCCTCGGTTGGCTGTTTTGTAACCTGTCGGCACCGATAACGCCTGCTTTTTTTTTTTTTTTTTAAAGGTGGCGGGGAAATCTGCAAACAGACACCTGAGAAGAGAACTCAGGGTGTGGGGATGAGACTAGGGGAGAGATGCTGGGGTAGTTACACTCGCCCAGTGCAGTCTCCGACTCTGACCACCGCCTGTTGCTCCGATTTACGGTTGTTCACAACCGTGACCTCCGTCTTATGATGCGCGAGCTCCAGTTTCCTGGAGCGCATCCAGTCCTCGACCTTGCGTATACAGTGCGCGGCCGTCAACTCGACCTCCTCGATAGACTCGCCGTAAACCTCCAGCGTTATGTCGTCTGCAAAGCCGACGATCACAACCCCTACAGGGAACTTGAGTTTCAACACTCCGTCATACATGACATTCCACAACACCGGGCCCAGGATAAAACCTTGCGGAACTCCTGCGGTAATTGGGACGCACTTCTGACCCTCCTCCGTGTCGTAAACAAGTACTCGATTCTGGAAATAATTTTCCAGAATCTTGTACAGCGACACCGGTACATGGATGCTCCTGAGCGCGAGCGCTATGGAGTCCCAACTGGCACTATTGAACGCATTCTTCACGTCGAGCGTGACGATTGCGCAGTAGCGTATTCCCCTTCTCTTGCGCTGGATTGCTACCTCCGCCGTCTTGATGACGGAAGAGATTGCGTCCAGCGTGGACCTGCCCTTCCGGAAGCCAAACTGGTTACTTGCCAGACCGTGTACACCCTCCGTGTACCTCACCAGTCTGTTGAGGATGATCCTCTCAAGCACCTTGCCCGCGGTGTCCAGCAGGCAGATAGGCCTATATGCCGATGGGTCCCCTGGCGGTTTCCCAGCCTTCGTTCGGAAATAAGACCAGTCTCTGCCGCTTCCACCTGTCCGGAAAGAGACAGTCATCCAGGCACCTCTGCATGACTGCCCTGAACAGCCCGGGGGCCGTTTTTATCGCCAGCCTGATCGCCAGGTTAGGGATACCATCCGGTCCCGGTGCCTTGCTCACCTTTAGGGATTTGGCGATCACGATGAGTTTCTCATTCGTAACCCTTGCCTCCTCCCCTGCCTCGACACGGCTGTCGTCTATGTCTGAGATACTGGAACGTCGGACGTGAGACTCGACTGCCGGAGGCCAAGGACTTGGCTCGTGGCGCGGAAAGAGTCCCTCGATGATACGCTCCAGCATCGCTGGTGATCGCTCTGCAGGCGCCAGCGCGCCTTTAGTCTTGGCCATTACGATCCTGTAGGCGTCACCCCACGGATTTGTATTGGCACTCGCACATAGCCTATCGAAGCAGGCCCTCTTGCTGGCCTTTATCGCACTCTCTAGCATCGATCTTGCCGAACTGAATGCTGCGCGGCGCTCTGTCCTTCTTCTTCGTTTCGCGCACGCTGCATCCTCCGTCTTGCACGGAGGCACGCACTGCGAAGGTCGGCTATCGCGTCCGTCCACCAGTAAACCGGTGGCTTTCCATTCCTAGGTTGGCGAGTCCTAGGCATGGTGGCGTCGCACGCCCGCGATAGCATAGCAACTAGTTGGTCAGCAGTCGGGCGGAGCCAACTGCCCCCCTCGCGCTCCCTTCTCATTGCCTCTTCGAATACCTCGGCATCAAAGTGCGATGTCTTCCACCCGCGAAAGGTCGGAGTGTTGGCTCTACCCGTCGCTTGCCGCCTCTCGTTGTTGTCTACACTAAAACAGACCGCCTGGTGGTCGCTATTAGTGTAGCGATCGTCTACCCTCCAGTTCTTGATCAGTCCTGGGCTGGAGAACGTCACGTCGATGATCGACTCCGCACCATTTCTGCTAAATGTACTTTTGTTCCCAACGTTGGCCAGATCTAGGTTGAGCTTTGCAAAAGCCCCCAACAGGATCTGGCCCCTCTGGTTCGTGAAGCGACTTCCCCACTCAACAGCCCAAGCGTTGAAGTCGCCCGCCACCACCAACGGCGTTAGGCCCGTTAGCTCCATGGATAGGAGGTCGACCATCTGGGTGAACCTTTCGGTAGACCAACGTGGCGGAGCATAGCAACTGCAGTAGAACACTCCGTTTACCTTAGCAACTACGTACCCTTCTTCTGAGGTTGAGACAACCTCCTGAACCGGGAACTTGCTCGTCGTACATATGGCCGCCAAACTGGACTTATCCGCAACCCAGTTACCGTTTCCGGGAGGGATGCGGTAGGGATCCGATATGACGGCGATGTCCGACAACGACTCAGTGGCTGCTTGGTGTAGCAGCTGCTGAGCCGCGAAGCAATGGTTCAGGTTCAGTTGCGTCACCCTTACGCCCGTGGTTTCGCAGCCGGCTTACCGGCTGGGCACCTGGGGCCTCCCATAAAGTGTTTGGCGTCCCGTTTCCCGGAACATACCATGCACTTGGGAGACTCCACACAGTCCTTTGCTTTATGGCCTGCACCTCCACATCGCCTGCACAGCTGGCTCCTATCGGGCCCCTTGCAGGTCCAGGACTTATGTCCGCCCTCAAAGCACCGGAAGCAAATGTCTGCTTGCTGTAGTATGCCCAGAGGACATACAGACCAGCCGACCTTCAACTTGCCCTCTTTCAGGGCCAGGTTAGCGTCCGCCGACGGTAGTCGGAAGGTAGCTATCTGGGTCCCCGCCGGACCTTTGCGGAGGCGGATTGACTCCTTAGCCACCTCCACCCCGCACTTCGCTTTTAGGGCTTGTGCAATGTCGCACCCCTCAGTGATTTCGTCCTGCTTTTTAAGCTGGAGAGTCACTTCTGAGGTGAGTGCCCGCACTTGCACCTCCTTCCCTGGGACCTTTTCAGCTACCGTTTTGTAGGTAGCCCCCTTGTTCTTGGCGTCCTTCCGGAGCTCAAGTATCATCTCGCCAGTGCGAGATCGGCGGATACTCCGCACATCCGCCCCCAGATCCTTGAGCTGGGTTTCCCCCCTCATCTTCTTCAAGACTTCTGAGTACTTCGACCCATCCGTCTTGAGTATGAGGGCATCACCCCTACTCCGCGCCTTTTTGACCTTTTTTGGTCCTCTGGCCGCTTCGCCATCATGTCGCGTCGCACCTTCCCGACGCTTCCTACCCTCTACGGTAGTCCAAGGGTTGCCCGTAGCCTCCACCTGTGCCTTTTCCGCGGTGGACCTTGAACCGGTTGGCGTGTGTTCCCGTGGGAGTAGCACGACCAATCGTTTCTTGGTGTTCCCGGGGGCCGTTTCCCCCGGGGACTGTCTCGTTCGCTTAGCGACCTGCCCCGTGGAGCAGACCGACGCGAACGAGGGGGCGTCTGTCTGCACCTCTTTAGATGCAGTCGCCCTCCCGGTCCTGGCCGCTTTCTCGGCCGCCTTCACCCGAGCTACGAGTTCTTCGTGCTCCTTTCTGGCTTCATCAATGGTGCTTCGAAGCAGGAGGAGGCTCTGCTTCAGGTCGCCAGCGATGTTTCGCCTGTTCGCCAAGAACTCGATTATGACATCGAGTTGTTCAGACAGCGCCGCCACTCTTGGCCGCGTTTCCATACACCTTTCGACGGCCTTGACTAGCAAGGGACCGTCTACCGAGATGTCTGGTGTGGACACCGACGGATTCGCCATTTTTCCACCTCCAGACTTCGCCGCATCCGTCTCCGCCTTCTTCTGCGGAGACCGCTGGATGCCACCTCGTGCGAAGGGATTTGGTAACCCCTCCGCACCCGTCTCTTTTGTTTTTGAGTTCAACATTTTTGTTTATTGGGTCCCCCTACCAGCCGCTATCCTTATCCATAATGGAGTAGTCGCCTAAATGGTCCCAAGGTAGTCTATGCCGGAGCAGTGAGGCCATGGCTAGGGGCGGCTGCCATAGCGCCTTATGGGCAACTATGACACCCCCGACCGGCGCAAGTCAGGAAAAGACATCTGATCCTACTCCTGCCGGGTTCCCACCCGGCAATGGACTCGGAACGTACTGGAAGGCCTGCCAGGTTTTACGGGACGGAGACCCCTGCACCGGTTGTAATCTCGCCGTTTCAAGCCGTTATCACACGACATTACTAAGGGAGCTCGGCGCAGGTGCCAGCCCAAAATCATGGTACGAAAACGAAATCCGACTCTTATCCTATAGTGATGCGACCAGTTGCCGTAATTGGGAACATTACTGGCATCAGTCCCAATGGGCGGTATAGTGCATTTGGGTGGTGGGAGCGGCGCTACTCGCTCCGTCGGAGCTGCTTCCGGCCAGTGTGGCTTTTGCGAGAATTCAGCGGCCCAGTGCCTGAATCTCGCCACGACCTAGGCTAGCTCCCGCTGATGGTCCGGGACTGCTTGCTAGCAATGAGCACTTCCGTGGCCTTCGGTAATCGCCAATTACCGACCCGTGGTGGCATTCAGCTCTGCCTCGATAACGCCTGCTTACGACTGACTGTTTGGCACCGAACAAACTTGTAAGCTTCTCAACAGTTGTGTTGAATGGCAAATCTCCGGGCTTTTGTGGTAGGATGAAGCTAACATAACGCTCATGCTCGGCCAAACCAAGCTTGCGTAGCAGCAGACGGACTTTTGCGTCATCGGGAAGGCGAGCGGCGTCCTTCATGAAAAGGTCCTCATAGCGCGAAAACCAGGCTGCAAAAGTAACGTTACTGTCGGCATCGCAGCGAAAATCTTCAATATTGCTTGAAAGCGAATCAAGAATTTGCTCTGGATTTACTGGGACCTGCGGCACATTGGCCGCCATCGCTTGAAAAAACTGCTGTTGTTGCTGCATCATTTGGCTCATCATGGCTACCACTTCTAGCATGATGGCATCGTTCCCCTGTGGTGCTGGAGGAGGCTGATCGTTTTGTGATCGAAGATTTTGTTGCTCACGGCGCCGTTCCTGTTGCTGCTGAAAATCTGCAGCAGGAAATCCTCGAAAATCATCGTCACTGTCCATACTTGCACTGCTCTGCCTCCTTCGTTTTCGCGTGGGAGATGGAATTTTGGGTTAGAGTTGCGATATCTAACGTGAAATAAAACCGAATATCGAACAAAATTCCGTCAATCCGACAGACTCGTCGCCACTTTTGTAGTCGAAGGAACGTAATAAAAGGCGTTTAGCTATGACTCAGTAAAATTTTAATAACCAACGAATTAAAAGCGTGGTTCTCTTAGACAGTCGGGAACAATAGCATCTAACGATAGCTGTCAGGCAGCCAGGTTGAGCGCAGCGGCGTCGGGTAGTGGAAACACCCAACAGGTCATCTGTCTGTGACAGTAGGGATTTTTTAGGTCGGAAAATGTGATAAGAATAGCTCGAGACCCCTCTCTCTCTCCTTGAAGAGTGGGCTCCCATACAAATATAACACAAATTTCTGCGTAACTTGAAAACTAGTCAAGCAAATGGAATCGAATTTGACATGGTTAGGTTTTTGAGGGCAAGAAATATTTCGATGGTAATTTGACACCACCTCCTATTTTGAAAGGGAGGGCTCTCATTAACTGCTGCCCGGATTTCTGAACTGAAAAATATCAGTCACAGCTAGTTTGGAAAGAACTAAGATCTTTTGATTAGCATCTTCATCACGAATTTTCAGGTGATCAACTTCATCCCACTGATCAATTTCACCCCATACCACGGAACTTCATCAGTTTCAGCTAATATAGGCAATTGCCTTGTTTTACTCATCCAAATTTACACTTAATTTCAGTAGAAAAATTATGTTATAAAAATTCTCCTTATTAGTTCTAAATATTATTGGTAGATCCTTTTCTAATCCGTTTGTTATTCTTTGTCAATTTTAATCTTTATTCAATCTTTTTTTTTGGATTTTTTTAGTATTCCTTGCAAATATTATTGTATCAAAAATAGCATTATTCGAAGAGTAATTTTTGAAGAAAATTATGATTAAATATCAAATATTACTAAACATGTAAATGTATGGTAGTTATATCGCTGTGATTATAATACAATAGTTTTGCTTCTCTTTCGTTCGAAATTATGCATCTCAGTAAGATAATTCATTAAACACTCATAATTTTTCATGAACAGCATATTGTATCACGCTTGAACCATATCATAATATTCAATCAATACTGTTTACCGCTATCAAAGTAATAAATTTTTGAGTTATCTCCTAACAAAACCAGTTGTTATCCAGCTGATATCGAGTGAAATTTCCATCCACCATCGAACCCCTTTTGTATTACATGTAAACGCCAATCGCATCCCGCCCATTAATAGTCAATCACCGACAAAATCACGAACCGATCGCAGTGTTTAGATTAGTGACCTCATTAGGCTATTATGTTAGCGGTTACTGACGTTTCCCACATACTTTTGGTGATTTAATGAACCGCAAAACCTCACCTCCCCTTTCCCGATGGGTTTGGAAAAGTGTGCGAATAGAATAATCAGTTCAGAATCAGCGCAACGCGTCGGTCTGCCTGCAAGCATTAAATCAATTCAATTCAGCTCCACACTCTCCTACACTGTTGTCGGGGCACTGCGGCACAAACTCGAAAATTCCTTTCTTTCCACATCATGCGTCATGGCATGCTTCGGTATACTTTCGAAACAGTTTGTCAAAATGTGTGTAAAATGAAACATTCGTGGTTTCCGTGGTAACTTCCTCCTGTACTGTGCTGCTGTTTGACGGAGTTGGAAAACAAAACAAAAATAATAAAACAAAAAAAAAAGTTTAACAGGAACAATCGGGCATCCGGCGCTGGAAACTGTACAAACTACTCAGCTGGAGACTGACCGCTGCCGCTGCATGACGGCTTGGAGCTGGGATCGTTCGTGCAAAGGAAGTGGGGAAGATTCCCGAATTTCGAGATCCACTCCCAGGAGGAGGTCAGTTGGCCTCCATCAGACTGCTGTGCTGCTATCTTTGCCGTTGTCGGGATATTTGCTTTTTAGCAGTGTGTATTATTTCTGTCTGTCAGCGTGCCCTCTTTTGTCTTCCTGGCTTCCGGCATATCCTCGTGCTATGAATTTTCTGGTGCGGCAGTGCATCTCCGGTTCTCAGCTGCTGTTGCACTCGGGTGTCCGCCAGTACGAGTGTGTGTGTGTGTGCGTGTCTGTATCTGCATGAGTAAGTGCGTTTCGTACTCCGCTTACAGATATATTTCCTGTCTAGCTTTCATTCGATACAAGTTATAGCTGCTTTTAGCTGTCACATGTTAAAAAATTTATGGGAGGCTTTTTGGGACTTTCATACATGACCTCCCGTGGACTGGCCCGAACCCGAACCCGAACGCAAACGTTGCCCGGTCCGGCCAGGCAGAGTACGACCGAGGGACGCTCTTATCTTCCATGGTATATTGCCACCAAAAAGAGCCTCCAAGAGTCAACTAGTCAGCCAGGACTTCCTCTTTGAAAAATGCATTATCAACACACATCCCGGTCCGATCCTCATGTTTTTAAATTATCCCCATAAAACATCCCTGCGTAAAATCATTTGCTTGACTTATAGCACCTAAGTGAATTAATTTGTATCCAACAAACAAATGATTATATTCAACAATTAACAAGCTTTGCAGCACTCAGCTTAGAGGAAGGGCAATCCTTCTTCGCAATTGTACATTAAACATTCAGCAAGGTATAAATCCTTTGAACTTTTCTCCAACATTCACATTCATTGTTTGGCACGCTGCCGTCAGGCAACAGTACGAGCGAACGAAACGCAAACACTGTCAACAGTTTTTTTTTTTCTTTTTCTCTCCCTACGCCAAACGACGACGACATCTGCCATTAGCTAGCGGAACAGGAAAGGTATTTTCTTGCACAACCCGCGTACAAAACTAATGAAATCATGGCACTCTTTTCCTTTCATAGTTTTTCCCCGATACTAACACACACACACTCACACAAAGGTACCGTGCCACAAACGGACGACTATCAGTCGTAAAATTCAACGAAAAACCCATTGTGCACATCCCGCATGGGAGAAGTTTTCGCTTTTAATTTGTATCAACATAAACTTTCAAGAAATTTACAGTTTTATTATGCTGCAGTGCAGCGTTTTTTTTTTCTCGCTCTACCCTCCCACTTCCCTGGTGGAGGCCAGACTAACGGAGTACCACCCTTCGGGAAAAAAATCCACGCCGCTGGTTATTTCATCTGATTCTTTTCAGCTTTTTCAGCGGGTGTCCAGCGGCTGAGAGAGAAAAAAAGAAAAAAAAGCTCCGCTTGTCGTGCACAGAGAGCAATTGCATGCAGATTTGGTCGTTTGCGTTAGTGAATAAATGAGCCAAAAGAGGAAACCTGCTTCTGCTTCTTCTACTGCTGCTGCTGCTGCTGCTGTTGATGATGATGCAGGTGTAGAGGTATGCAATACCGGATTAAACTTATAACCTCTACCTCCTCTGGATTCGTCTGCAGCAGGTCCAGCCCGGAACATTTGATGTTCCGGGTGGATTCCGGGGCAGACGTTTGAGGTTGAGCCGATTGACTCTTGACCGAGAGGTCCTAAGGTGGATCCGAACAGTAAATTTCCGATTAAGTTCTTTGTGTTTATTTTTTTTTCAATTCAGTCTGATTTTCTTTTTCTCTAAAGTCCGAATTTGTTCATCGTCGGCTTAAGGGTTAATCACGCTACATTAATGTCATTTTCAGCAATAACCTTAGTTAGCTGGTGGCAACAGAACAGGCGGCAGGGTAATTTCAAACTTTCGGGTAATTCCGCCGGGCTGTTGCTGGTTTCGTTCGACGGAAAACTTTGCAACCTGCGGTGGCCGTGAGTCGCAGTGCAGTCGTCCCTCCGCTATCATGTGTGGGGCACGCAACGGATGTTACGAGAAGAACTTACACCAACTTGAGTTTTGGTTTGATTTGTGCGAGTAGAGGGTAAGTTAATTTTAAGTTCGCCTACCGATGGTTCCCGAGCCAAGCAAGGACTTGAATCGTTAGAGAATGAAAATTTTAAAGAAGAAAAAGTCCAATAAAATGATGGAATTCGAAAGAAAAGGTAAAAAATATCAAAATTTTCTAATAAAAACGAGCTTATAAATTTCTAAGTCATAAATTATTGGTCACTATAAAAATATTTTATTTTTATTTTTTTGTTTCTGTGGTCATTCTCGTGCAATTTTCACTGTTTGCACTAAACTTCTAAAAATCCAAACTTATGAAAGTTCTGCGAACAATAGTGAACAATTTTGCCGCTACGTGGCGATATTGTAAACGCAAATTTCCGTACTTTAGCTTATCTCAGCATTTCGGATTCCTGGAAAATTGCGGTTCTTAGTAAAATTGTTCAGCAAGTCAGTGTGCACACAATTTTTCATATCTTGACCTTCACTTATTCCACACAGGGTCTTACTAAATTGCTGATGGCTGGGGAAAGTCACCTTGAAAAAGCGCATAAAAAACAGCATCTTGATAACAGGTAGATTACAAACACATGACTATACTTTTCTGTACACTAACATAATACAAACAAACAAATAAAAGTTGTAAAGTGCTAGAAATTCAAATTTCGTTCATTTAAATTGTACTCCTCATCCTCAGCGAGCTGATGCGTTCATGCAGGCCATAATTAATGCGTTGCGGAGATAATTGAAGAAGTCACTGACGTCACTAAGGGCGAAAGGGGCAGTGCAGCTTTTTGGCTCTCAAAATATTTGTTTTCATCAATACCTTCCCAAAAATAAATCATAAATAAACTAAATTGAATAGCTTCTTAAAAATGAGTCGTGTTTCAAAAAGTTAAACCAGCAGCAGGTCTGGACAAAGTCCCGAAGATGGGCGGTAGCAGCCCAAAACCGGTCGACTAAAGGTAAATTTTAATGCGTTTTTTATGTTGTAAGAACAATAAGTGTTGTTTGTCTAGTCTCGCGTCACGTCGCGTAATGTGCAATAGCACAAAATGGCATCTTTTGCCCATAGAAACGTCTATGCAAAGTTCTATCCAAATCAAAAATGCCAACTTTCTCTAGAAATAGGCTGCCTTTGTGCAGTAGCGGGCAGCATCAGTATTGGGTACATTAGTCAGCACTTCCTTCAATGAAAAGTTGCCGTATTTTGACAACACACAAGCGTTTTGGAATACTGGTATTTAAAATGTATGGACCGTCAAATTTTTCATTGTGAAACCAGCTTCCAAATGTGTTATCAGAAAAATAACAGAGGGGATATCGGGGTAACCCACAGATATTGAAGGTTTTATTTTTTCTTGTTTTGTGCTAGAATTAAAAGTAGAATACATGTACTTTGACTGTTGAAACTTATTTGCGTTGTTTTATTCCTGTTGGCGCCGCAACGTCGAACCACCCTACAATCTTCCATCGAAAGTGGTATAAATGGTTTCCCGCGCGAAGAAAATACATCGCTACATAATTGGCGTAGAACTACCAGCTCTCTCCCTCTCTTCAATACATTGCTTTGTAATAATTCCTATAAAAACCCAAACTCCGCCAATATTAGAATATAGACAAAGTTAAATAGTTCAAGATAACACCCGATTATTCTATCTTCCGAAATCCCTTTTATACCGTTGGATGTTCATTCGTTCGATTGCGAAAGTTACCCGCGTTACAACCAAAGTTCTCGCAAATTCAATTCCTGTCAAGTGACGTATGTGCAAACTGAAATTCGGTAGAACCTCAAATTCTACTTTGCACATAATTTCAAACATATTCAATACAAGTAATGTAAAAAACAACCTTACGTAGTTCTACTTCAACCATGCGGTCGTGGCTTTACGTACAACCCTTGTGGTTTTGTCTTTCTTCGGCTGTTTTTCATCATTTTCAGTTAAGGAAACAGTCTGTTTCTGAGATAGCATGAAATATGGAAGTAAACTGCTGTAACTAGAGGAAACAAAACGGTAACTTTGTTAAGTTTCTCCTCCAAATTCAGCTCAAAATGAAGCAAATTTGCTGTAATTCATTGTAAAGCCACGCTACACACTGAAACGAGCTCGAGTTGGCCTTTTCCACTGGGACACTCGCGTATTGCTTGCCATACCATAGCCTTTTTCCCAATTTTTCCGGTGCAAATACACGTCTTTTCTTTCTCAAGGGTTTTTTCTTGCCTACCTTGTAGAACTGTGACTCTGGCAAAGTTTTATAGTCCAGTTTTACGTACGTTTTTCATTATAATATAGGCATCATTTTTGCAAAACATGTCGTCGTGCAACTTTCTGGCTCTCGGTTTGACCGATCCTGCTTGTTTTGGGCTTCTTTTCGGCATACGTTGCTTCTTGTATGTATTCAGACCAAGTCTCTTCTTAGCACGTGCTGAGCTCTTACGATCAAACATCGATGTTTTTATTTCTTCGACAATTTATGAACATACTGGGTCTACCATGTACATTGATGCAGATTCAAACAAGCTAAGGTTGCTAAGCAACCGTAGTCAAGAATGGTTATTATCACCCATCTTTCTGTGGTATGGAATGGTTGCTAGCGTAAAGTTTGGTACGCTTTTTGAAGGTTTAACTTCAGAAAACAACAAAATTTAGAATTTTCAGACGAGTTAAAAATGTGTAACAATGAAATTGAAGCCACAACAAGCCGTAGCTTTTTTTTCTTCTTTTAGTTGGACTCCAGAGGAGAGAGGGGTGTCGAATCACCATTGAAATATTTTTTTGTTTCCAAAAACTTCCACATGCTATGTTTGCTTTCATTTGCCCAATTAGTGCATGAGTTATGCAGAAATTTGTATGGACTTTACCCTACTCTTCCGGAGGAGGAAAGGGTGTCATATCATCATGCAAACAAGTCTTTTCCCCAAAAACAGCCACATGACAAATTTGGTTTCGTTGACTTGATTAGATCTCGGGTTATGCAAAAGTTTGTGTTTCATTTGTATGGCAACCCTCATTCCCAGAGGAGAGAGGGGTCTCAAACTATCACAAGAACCTTCCTCGGCCTCCAAAACCCTCACATACAAACATTCACGCCGATCGATTCAGTTACTTCCAAGTCTATAGGGATCAGACAGACAGATTTTTAAATATGTATAGATTAGGTTTTTGATATGTATAGATTAGGTTTTTGGAAAAAGGGTGATTTGGGTGACTAGAACCTACAAAAAATTGCCTTAAAAAATAATTATCAAGAAGCAGAAAATATTACTCTACAAACATGAAACATTCTAAATTGAACATAGAAAAAAATAATATCCTGATTTCAGTTTGAATTGCAGAAAAACACACAACACAACTAGAAATGTGTGCTACAGAACTCTGATGATCGCACCACCTGTGGCATTGAACACTTTCCTTGGTCGCATATAATAAATCCTACACCATACGATGGTACCTCTTGCTGTCGTATGCAGAATTAATGTAAGGTTAACTCGTAATCCGCTCTCTTTTTCTGATGTTACGTACCACTAACAGCTATACTGTAGGCTCCACTCGATACCGTGTGACGAACAAGAATTAGTATCGAGTTGAGAGTAGATTTTTGCAATATACGAGGGGCGACGCCGACTCGAGAATGAGAAACGAAATGAAACTTTTTGCTGAGTCAAAAGATGTAGGCAGGGGAATTCATCCCGTCCATGTTATTGTTATCCGTGCTCGGGAAGCAAGACAATAGCGAGGAAAGTCTATGGGCAAGTTCGACCTTGGAACTTTTCATCTATTCCCATTATTAAGATGTAAAGCAACAATGATAAACATTATATCAAACAATTGTCACACATTTTATCCATCCACCTACATATAGATGACAAAGATGCATTTAGATGCAATCTTTCGCTTGTTTCAATCAGTTGCAATCTGACGCAACATTTAGTCCTACGTCAGAACATTTGTGAAGTAAGAAAAAATTTAAAAAAATGATAAAAACGTGCTAAAGAGATTCAATTTTGGCCGAAATACGACGAGAAACGACCTAAAACCACTCCAAAAACTAGACTCAACAGAGGAAATGAAAGCATTTCTGGGAACAAACACAAACAGAATTAAAATTTGAAAAATACTACAACAGCTGTACATTGTACTCCGGAGCTCAGTTCGGGATCATCTTCAATTCTGAATTCTTCTGACGCAATAGTTTATTCAAATTAGCACACGCAAAAGTTGGAGTGTGCGTAACCAAATCATTTATGAGCAAAATTAGCGCATATACTGATTAAAATTGATTTTGATGCTCTAGCGTATTTTGAATGTATTGCGCAGCTCCAAACCACTACACTTATAAAGCATCAGCCTGGCTCAGGCTGTTTCGGTTGCTGGCGATTTTTAGGGATGCACGAGCCGTTGATACGCACCGGCTCGCGAAAGTAAAGAACGGTTTTTTGAGCACCTCGAAACTGATCGTTCGCCCGAATCCGAAGTTTACCGAGACATTACGATTTTTGTGTATATGATACATATTCTGATTTTGATCTCTGACAATGTATTCCTTGTACAACTTTTGCGTTATGCATATCACGCATTGGTTGTGTGAAGTCAGAGCAAATTCTGTGCGAATTGAAAGGACACATTGGATGATTAAAGCTTGAACTTTTGCGTGCAGATACAAGTAAAGTGTCTTCAACAAAGTTGTTTCTTACGAAATGTGATTAAACTGTACTCAGTTCTCAAAAGTGGATTTTTGTTTGCAAAAATGAGAGAAATAAAACTCGTTTCTCACTTTTAAGCAGATTAATCACAAAATTCTAACTTTTACAAAATGGAGAATTATTAATAGAACAACTTTACTGAAGACACTACGACTCTAAAATTATTATTTTTTCAGTTAAGAGTAATAAGGGTAATCTAGCGCATTATTCTAGTGAAAATCGTCAACAACCAAAACTATATGTGAGATAAAAAAAAAACTTTCTTTGGAGATATTGTTTGTTTTGTTATAGCAAACAATTTTGTAGAACATTCAAAAATTGTAGAAAATCACTATAAAAAGTTAAATAGCAATAAAAGATTTTTAGCAGTAATCTATAGAAAACTCCACAAAAGTCCATTTAAATAGATAGATAGAAGTATGGTGACTTCCACAAAGTTATTTCTTTTAAAATTTGCTACAACTTTGCTGAACAAAGTGGATTTTTATGAATAATTAATGGAACAACTGTGCCAAAGACGTTACGGCTCTAAAGTCAATGTTTTTGGGTCAAAATAGTTTCGATCACGTTTTTGCAGCTTTGGAAACAGTGTGCCGGTTTGATTCAAATGTTGTGTTAATGTGTTTCATTCCAAGAGAATCCAAGGTGAACTCTAATGGTTGTAGTTGTGACATTGACGCTAGCGAAAAAATAACACTGAGAGAAAGTTTCAGATTGATATGGTCTGTTCAAGTTTTCATGCTGTAAATCGAACTTTTGATTGAATCTCATTTTTGATAGAGGAAAAAACTTTTTCTCGAATTGTGAGAGCCTTTAAAATTGGGGGCCCGACCCCTCCCTCAATCCGGCTCTGCAACTGTACTATTGCGAATAGCTAAGCCTTGTTGAAACGTAGATTTCGGTTGATCTGTTTGGTCGTTTAATGATCATTTTACCAGGAATGTACTATTTGGGCTATACAAGAGCCTGCTTCTGCTTAACTCTATCATACAGTCAAACCTCCATGAGTCGATGTTCTAGGAGCAGTGCTTGAGAAGGGATCGAAATTTGATTGTGACTGCGATGAATGCACATGCTTTTTTCGTTTGAATTGAACGGCAGAAACGATCGGGCGAACGAAAAAAAGTTTTTCTCTTTCTCTCGTGTGACGATTTTTTTTCTAACGATAGCGACCGCAGTTTCGGAGAAGTCGATTTTAAAACTCTCTCGCTCGATCATTTGAATTTATGTTGAACGGAGCAAACTAGAGTATGATCGGCAGCATGTGGCGTGTTTTATTTTCGTTTCTCTCGTTCTCGACTGGTTCTTGACTGGCTGTCTGAACGGTCAAAAAACGGTCGATGAATGCTTTTTCGCTGCATCGGATGGGATTGGGGCACTGCTTACAGATGCACGTTATTTTTTGGTGGAGAAGTTTGTTGTTGTTGTTGTTGATGTTTGGCGATAATTGCTCGAGGACAAATGAGGTGGAGATATAGTTTGAATATTTCTTCATGCGAAATGCTGAAGTCCGTCGTTGTTATGCGTCGCAAAGCGCCGACAGGCACAAGTAGTGTTTTTACTTCTGCCTACGCGGCTAGCATTATACCATATGTTGCGTTGCGCGCGGCTGTTATTTATATTTTTCCGAAGCTTATTCAGATTCTTGCTTCGCTTATATCATTGGCCCAACAGATAAGCCGATATATACTCTATTCTTTTTATATCCATCGTTATCAGTAGGCTAATTTTTCAGTCAATTTTTTTTTCTGATTCGTTATGCATAAATAGTGGAAAAAGACAATCCTTATGCCCTGACAAATCACGTTCTACAATTGAGTTGATAGTTTTGTGATGTATTGGTTGATAACCGTCTTACAGACTGTGTTTTTTTAGATGCAAAAAATTAAAGCTAGATTGCAAATCAGCAGAAACATTAGAGGCCACCTAAATTGAATTGTTGAAACTAGCTCAATTTTAGTTGTGAGTTGTTAGTTGTTTCTGGTACCCAGGAGCGGATTAAGGCGAAGGCGAAGCAGGCGGACTACAAAATTGATGTTTGATGCATGAATAGGATCATCAACAATGTATGGAGAACACTATTAATGTATAACGAAAAAGAATTTTCCGCATACAAATTGACTTGAAAAATCAGCCTCCTGATAACTATCGAATTCAAAAGTATCTATCTGTTAGGCCGATGATATAAAGGTCGGATTCGATTATATAGAGACTCGATTTTATATTGACTCGATCATATGTATATGATTCTATTATATATAATTTCAAACTCGATTATACTGCCGTTCCAAGCATAGTTGTCCCAGCGTGCATAAGAACGGCAGTATATATAGTAGCAAAAAATTTTTTTTTAAATTTCAAATGTGATCTAGAGCGAACATTTCGTAAGAGAACATCCAGAAAATACGTTACGCTTGATAGAAAGGGAAAAAAATAAAAAATAATTAAAAACAATGAAAAATTTTGGTTTTTTGGTTTTTGGAATTTAAAAATTAAAAGAAATTGAAAAACTCCTAAATAAAATTACCTTAATAAAAAAATTTCAAAAATAAAAAAAAAGAAATTAAAAAAAATTAGGAACAAACGAATAATTTGAAAATTTTCAAAAATTTGAGAAATTAAAAACGAACGAGTTGACAAATCAATATATACTGATCTAACTTTTTCTTTCCATTTGACACCAGGAATAACTACAAGAATAACTACAAGATATATGTATAACTTTCATAAGAACTGTGTTTGCTGACTTTTAGGGGGATGAGTCAAAAATAAAATTTTTCCTATTTATTCGAAAATAATAAAACATTCATGTAAAATGAATAAAATACATTTTTTCTCTGATTAGATTTTATATAAAATTCGATTATATATAGTGGAAAAAAATCAGAGACTATATATAATCGAGTGTGACCTGTACTTAGCTATGCGAAAATCTAAATTAGCTTCGGACAAAGTACACCACCGCACAGTGGGGAATCGCTGGCCATCGACCCAAAATTGAAAATGTGAATTTCATTTCAATTATATTCTTCCTATAGTTGTATACTATTGAAGTGACAGGATCCAAATTTTTAGAGCATTACGACAAAATTTGAATTTTCTATGATTTTTCAAAGTGTACTGAGTCAGCGTTTTTTAGCGTTTATCTTGAAAAAAAAAATGCAATGTTGCGAAATTTGCTGGAGCCCCAAGAGTAACTTGAATCTTGATGACGTCTAAGCAAAAGTTGTCTATAAAATAGTGGAGAATAAATCCTAATCATTGAATAATGTATAATCCTCATCATTGGATAATGTATATATGTATAAATTGACGGAATCAAAAAATTACGTTTTTTTTTTTAAACAGCGTTTAAAGTTTGAACGGCAGGGTTTGGCACTATTGGCACTAGTTTTAAAAGATAGCTTGGAAAAAATGCCTTAAAATGCATCTAGTCCGATCTTGCGCAGAGTACCTTTCTTTCGAAGAGAAACAACGAGTGTTCGGCACATGTCGGATTTCAAAAATGTAAATTTGAATTGTACACTGCAAACCGTCTACATAATAACAAATGGCTCATATTAGTCTGATAATAACAACGTTTTCGAACAAGTTTCAGTATAATTAATCACACTATTTGCAAATTTACAAGTTTAACTGATCTATATTTCGATAATTTACGAAGTATCAAAAACTAGTCATTGTTTATGTTTTGGATCACCAGCACTGACTACCAAAATCATGTTTTAAGTTTATATCATACCAGTCACATGTAAAAACAATCGTGTAAACATAAACCATGACATAATACATCACCTGCTAATTTCTACAGAGCAAATAGTGAATAGTTATTTTGACGTTAGAAACTGCATTTTGAAAACCCTTCTTGAAGATATTAAAACTGTATTGAAAATGAACACATAAATAAAGATGAAGGTGAAAGTGAATGGAAAAAAATGCAAATGGAAAAAAATGCGAATGCGATAAAAAGAATCAATAGTCACTTTGAAAAAAAAAAAAAAAACAAGTCTTAAGTAATTTTCAACACGAAGCATATTTTTCATTTTTTTTTCTTTTTTCTTGATAACTGATTAATATTTTATGTTTTTTATGGCATATGAAAGTCTTTCAAGCATCATGCATTTTATTTTCCAAAAGATTGAAGCCGACGTAAAATTTTCCTCATATAATATATATAAAAAACATGAAATTTTCCCTGGCGTCAAAAATACGCATTTTCATGCAAAAATAATATCAAATTCAATCATGATTTGAAGATAATTTTTCGCGTGGCCAGCATTTGTTTGGAGCCGCCCCACTGTGCACCGCCGCGACGCGAGCTGCGCAACATAAAGTGCCAGCCGCGTTGGCAGATGTAACTACACTACTCATGTCCAAACGCGATGCTTTGATTTCCATGGATGCTTTGAGAGATGTATGAAGAATTAATCAAACAGCTTCAACACCTTACTTTTCCATAATCGCTAAACATTAACAACAACAACAACAAAAACAAGCGCCTCCAGCCACCAAAACGCTGTAACAGAACATACGCATCAGAAGCATACAGCGACTGCCGGTCAAATGAATTTTTTTCCGGTCGTTCATTGCCACTAAAAATCAATGGATATTGAACAAAAGGAAAATGCGAAAAAAATCGTCATAAAGTAGTGCGAACAGGATTGCGAGGATTCTACACTAGAGAGGAAAAGAGATGATCGTAATGCCCGTTCGTTTTATTTTGCAATCGGAAAACGAAATTGAACGCGACAGCTCGGAGAGACGAACGGTGTACGAAGTCTCGCACAAAACGGATAAGATGAAATTGAATGACTGAAATTTTTGTGTTCGGTAGAAAAAAGGATTGATCAGAGCACTGTCTAGGAGTCGATATTTTCCTATACTCGATGAAATTTTCAGTCCCTTCGATTTCCCATACAAACTCACTCCCAGTAGTCGATATTTCTATTACTCGATGCCTCCTTCATTCGATGGTCCCGTGTGGTAACTATGCTAGTTGTTTGGTTTCTATGAGCCGATGTTGTTTCCAAATTTCAAGTTCTCTGACGCGAGAGAGTGAATGGAATCTCAATTCCCGCAGAAGATGAAGAAAACTGAGAAATGAAGGAATAATGTGCTGACTTGTTAAAATGTGATAGGCTAGATCGGATTTTGATGATTTTTGGTAGTTGAACTAGACGAAACAACAACCTCTAGGGCAATAATACTGGAAGCTCTACAGTTAGCAAAAAATATTGCTTCAACATTATCTAATTAAAATTATGATCCAGCAAAAAATCATTTAATAGCAGAGGCAAATCACCTAAGAGCCCCTCTAATAAAGAAATATTATCAGATGCTCACAACTTCTATTTTTCTCGTTTTGACATTTGCAAATTTTGACACTTATCAAAAAATGTTAGATTTATAGTATAAAAAATCTACTGACATATAAAAATGTCCCCACTTCTTATACTTATTTAGAATTTTTGCTATCAAAGAAAAAGTTACTTTTACATGGTATAATTTTTCTGCAATTCAACTATCTGTAACATTGTCGATTACAGTATTTCAATAAAACATGTCATTTTTTAGTATATTATTATTATATCCCGTCGGGATGCGGTATATTTTTCCAAATCTGTATCATATTTTCAGTTCGCTTAATTTACATTCTCTCTACCAAGGTTGTTAATACGATAGAATATCGGCGATAATCGTCATCGCCGTTACTGATAACGTATGGTATCGTTATTGACGATGACGATAGCACCTTCAAACATTAACTTATCGGCGACGACGATAGTCACTAGACGTTATCAGCTCACTAACGTCTTGTGCCAGTTTTGTCTGGCGTTTTTTCACTTCGGAGGGTTGGAGACTAAGCATCACTAGGCAACAGGAAGAAACTTTTCCTTATTTGTTTATGTTTCGCTGCTCACCAGGCAAAAAATGTTTGAGTTTTGATTGTTTTAACTTTAGAGGCGCTTTTTGCAGCACAAATATGAATAGCAAGGTATGTTGCGTTTTCATATTTGCATAATGCATCTAAATTATATATCTAATGATACAAAAATTATTCTTGCAGTGGTTGTTGAAAAACAAACGTTATTGTTTCGATACCGTCCAGCAGCTACCGTCTTTGACAATGACGATAATGTCTGAAGACGTAAGCGTCATCGTCGATAACGATAACAGACGGTATCATTATCGGCGTTTTCGATAGGTTATCGATTAACAACCTTGCTCTCTACTTCATATACTGTCTGCTTAATAAACTATATTTTACACATTGACATTTTTGAATTATTTTTTCAGAATTGTGATTTTAAATAATCAATCAATATCATAGAATAAAATCTCTATCAATATCAAACAAATTCGCAGCTATATCGGAAACAATCGATCCGGATCGATTCACGAAGCAACATGTATTGACTCTAGACACCTGTTGCTACTAAAATTGAATAATATCTTGAGTTTAAAATGACAAATAATAGTGTACACAGTTCTATGCAATCCATTGTTTGAATAATAGACGTCTTAAAAAATATATTCTATGAGTCGATATTTCCTTGAGTCGATGATCCCTTCGATATCGACTCCTGGAGGTTTCACTGTATTACTAATGGATGGCTACTAAGACGGTCCCAATTAAGCAGCAACAGGTAGTAGCAGCAGTGACAGTGGATAGAAGCAGTAGCTGCAGCGAGGATCAGCAGCGATAGTGGCAGCGCCTTATTCGATTTTAAATAAATAACAAACTGTTCTTTTTGGGACAACCAACCAAATGAATTGAAAATTTATAATTATCTCGTTTTGCGCTAGAATTGAAAGTGAAATGTTATTTTAAACTGCATGCAAAAATCGATAGCTCATTCCTCTCTTGCACAAAATTTAAAAAAAAAATTCAATAGACAAACAACCTTACGTAGCTCTACGTCAACCTTGTGCTCGCAGCTTTGCACACAACCCTTCTGATTATTTCTCCGTTATATAGCCTGTAAACGTTGATGATTTCAAGACTGTATATGGGTCTCAAAATCACATCACAATTTGTGAATTTCCTTAAAAAAACACAAATGTTTGCTTTCTTGTAAACGGATCAAAACCCAAAAATGTTACCTAAAAGTAACAAAATCTTCTCCGTTTGTTTTGGGTGGAAAATGCGTAAAACAGAGAAAGTAAAACTAAACGATGAGAGAAAAGGTACAAAAACAATAAACTTTTGACGAGGAAAAACGTGTGAAAGATAACTATATTCTAGGATGCGTGATATAGAACAAAAAAGGTTAAAAAAAGTATTTCTAGAGAAAGTGCGGATGAGGAAGGCGTGAAGCGTTACAACACTTAGAGCAGATAAAAAAGAATGTCGATGACATATAAACACAAAATCATAAAACTGAAAAAAAAAACCGGCGGAAGAGAGTTTAGAGAACAACAGTGAGAGGAAACCTATTTACATACTCTAAATCTAGAGATCGTAATATGAGAAATTATTCTCAGTCGTGAAAATTCTTGGATTTAAAATTTTGGTATATTGTGTTCTGAACTTCGTTCAACTTGGGAGTTAGAAAATAGCAGAATATTTGAAGTACCTACAGAGACTATACTGAGGACTATACAGTTCCTGGTACAGAACCACTAGTAGTTACTTCGATAATCCCTGATCAAAATTACAATTACCATGTTCTAAACTCGAAAGGTAATTTCTAGCTGAAATGGTATCTAATTAGTTTACACCACCTTTCGAGCGAAACTCATCAACTGTTCGTTTCTTCCACTTGCTTGTCCGATCGTCGGGGTCATACATTTGAGATTGTGGCTTTTCGCACGAACTCATCACGTCCGTCGTCGTCCCATCAAAGCTTATTTCCACTCCAGCCCAACCGGGTGACCAACCGACCGACCGACCGACCGGTTGAAGCGAAATTCAAACTTATTGACATAATGAAGGTGTTAGTTTCGGCTTTCAGCATTAGAGCACACCCCAAAAGGTGGCGTGGTGTGTAATTCGACATTTGCATGCGCCTCGTAAAATTCTGATGGGAAAATCCTTTTAACGCTTCTCTCCCTCTCTCCCTATTTTACCGGCCACCAAGCGATGGGAATCGAAGCTCGGCTGTTTGACTGAGTTCTGTGATTTGTCGGAAGGTGCGCAGTGAATTTGAATTCGAAAAAGCTGCCATTTTGGGGATCAAAAGCGCAAGCCGGAGAAGGGTGTGGGTGGAGTCGGGGGAAGGATTAAAGATTCTGCTAACAATACGAGTACACAAGAGTGCTTTGCAGCGGAAGTTGAAACCGCCATCATCGTCGGGTTCGATAATCGCAGCGTCGCTTGCTGCGATCTCTTTAATGAGGTACGCCGATGAACGCGCCGCGCGGGGGGTGTATCGATAGATCAAAGAACCGAATGCGAGTCGGATTATCACTGAGAACAGATCTAATGACCGTGGGTGTGATTCGTGCAATACGAGCTGAACGATTGATAGAATTATGTTCGGTTCAGCGAAGTGGTATTGTCTGCATTATAAATTTATCCTTTTGTATCCCGTACACAGCTCGAACTCGATAAAACATCAAAATATTCAATATACGTGCAAAAATAAAACCATAAACTTCCGCGACGGTAGAGCGGTGCTCCTATTGCCACGATCTAACGTTTAATCTTCGGATCTATTATTCCCAATTTCACACAACGGTGCATTTTCTTCTGCTGGCTTCCGGAAAATTGGCTCCCAAAAGTCGCGCAATTTTCCTCCGTATAACAGCCAGCCAGTGCCCGTGCTTGTTCTAGCTAGAAAAACGACAGCCAAAGCGAGATAGCGCGATCTCGTTTCGGTGGCTGCCGCCTGCTTGGAGTTTTAATATAACACACATTATTTATTATTTTCATACAGTTTTTTTTTCTTGCTCGTTGATACCAAATTGATAACGGGTAAATTTCGCTTCTCGTTCCATCATCAAATGCCGCAGAGCAGCCGCCTCCGGGGAGATGCACAGGAAGCTGCATGTCGACAGATGGAATGAGTTGCTCGAGCAAAGGGCGAGAACGGGGCTAGAACGAGAACACGCTGGGAGTATGGCAGCAAAAATGCGCACCGTGTGATATTCAATGTATGAAATATAAAAATAATATATGTACTGATATGAGAATTTCAGCGAGTCAAGGCAAAACAGCATCCACGCAGTGGGATCGTTATGGCCGCCCTTCGTTTCACATTCGACGGAACGAAACTGGCGCTTCTTCTTCGAACGACACACACACACACAAACAATGCACAATCTTCACCGCGGCACACTGTGTGGATGCAGTGCGGGGCATAATTGGATGAAACAACGAACGGCCATCATCGCCGGTGCAATATTCCAAGCCGGCACTGTTTACGATCCCGGGCCGCCGTTAGTTGAGTTGGTTTTCCCCTCTCTGAAAAGCAATGGCGGTTGCTCAATGTGTTTTTTTTTTCTTCACTAGTTTACCAGTTAATCATAATCATCATTGCATGCTCATAGCCATCTTTGTTCGGTATAAAGTAATCACTATGACCCTAAATTATCGCGATCTACGCCTGCTAAATGACGTTCGAGGTTATTTTTGATCTAACAATTAATTTACATATGATTACACTAGTTGACAAAAGCGAAAAAATAATGTTCTTAAGCTCAAAATAGTTCACAAAGAGATGTCCGCCGAGTTCATCGCTTTAACGTTAGAATTACGGGAAAATTCATTTGAGTCTCTAAGCTCTCGCTAAGTCAGGTTCAGTTCAACTCTCAAATTGAAATTAAGATGATAACGATTGGTAGATGATTTCAAAACAGATAGAGAAAGAAATCTTCTTCTAGTATACTTGCACTTTTTGATGTTTTTAAATAGTTTATTTGACACGGCACGATACAAATTATGTTTAACTGAGCCAAGTACATTTTTTTTTCTAAATTAGCAGGGAAAAGAGGGAGGCCTTTTTTTTATTCTCGCGGCCGACTACGAGCTAGTGGGGATTTAAGGTGAGAGGAGGGGTGTTACAATTTTGTTTTTAACTATTTTATATTACAGAATGTATTCATTTGTACGTGGCTAACCAGTGATGTTCTTTTTGAGCAGTTTTGGTCTGAGGTGTCTGCGTAAACATAGAGATGCCGAGTCTTCGTTTGAGTGTCTCCAGCCGGGTGTATCATTCTCTTTCAGTTTTTGACAGAAATTGTATTCTAGCAAATAGATAAATCATAAGCTCAGCAACCTTCGCTTGGGAAGTGTCGCATTTATTAACAGCTGCTACCGTCATTAATTTTCTTCATAATTGCAGATCTAAAGTATTGATTTATCATTGGAAATACCAGGATTTGCAGCTCTATACCGTGATCGGCGTTTCCAAGGGGTTTGAAGATTCCAAGAGATCCAGAGCAGTTCAAGATTTGCCGCTCTATAGGATACCGGAATCCGAGTTTTCAAGAGGTTTAAAGGTTTCAAAAAAAAAATCAACGGCAATTCAAGTCCTTCAAGAAATATAGAGTTCAAGTTTTTTTTTTATATCGTAACAGCTAAGTATAGAACTTGATCTATTTTATTGTTATCTGTTTGCATATTTTGTTGCCCTGCCATAGTGTGCTCTTTCTCACACAGTGGATGAAGTGGAAGTGGATGAAAAAAATTTGACCGATCCTGTTTCTATTACTCCAAAACCTCCTGACCCTTCATCCACTGTTTCCTCAGGTCCCTTACGCGTTAAACTATATCCAGATGGATCGACTGGGTCGTTTATTGTTTATTTCCGACCTAAAATAGGGCCTAAATCGAAGCCCTTAAACATTATTCAGATTTCTAAAGACTTGGATTCTCATTTCAAGTCCATCACTGAAATTTCTAAAGTCAGACCCAACAAGTTAAGAGTTGTGGTTAAGGACCTTACTCAAGCAAATAAAATTGCCACATCAGAATTTTTTACCAGGGAATATCATGTTTATGTTCCCGCACGAGATGTGGAAATTGACGGTGTTGTAACTGATTCCAGCTTATCCAGTGAATGTCTTTTGAAAGACGGACTTGGATATTTTAAGAACACTTCAATTCCAACGGTTAAAATTCTCGATTGTCAACAATTGAGATCAGTGTCCTTTGTAGAAGGGAAGAAAATATATACCCCTTCAGATTCATTCCGTGTCACTTTTGCTGGATCTGCTTTACCATCTCATATATCCATTCACAATGTCCTCGTACCTGTTCGCCTGTATATTCCACGAGTCATGAACTGCATCAATTGCAAACAGTTAGGCCATACTTCTGCTTACTGTTGCAATAAAAGTCGATGCGGCAAATGTGGGGGGAATCATCTTGATGAGTCTTGCCGTCAAGAAAACAATAATTGTTATTACTGTGGTGAAATTCAACATGAACTCTCGAAATGTTCCTCATACATTCGCCATAAAAATAAAATGAAACGGTCTCTTAAAGACCGCGCTAAACGCAGTTATTCTGATCTCCTCAAGCAATCTGAAACTAATTCTCTCATTTCTTCTAATATTTATGATTTATTGTCATCTGATGAGACAGATTGTGACGTTCCTCTTGCTGGTCCTTCTTTTTCAAACCCTGGTTGGTCTATAAAAAGGAAAAATTTTTCTTCTCCAAAACTTCCCAACAAGGGTCCTAAAATATCACTTAACAGAAATGGTAATATTACCAAATCCAATCACGATACTGAAAAATCAAATCAAACTCCCTCCAGAATTTTAAATTTAAAGTCAACACAGGAGTTTCCACCACTATCACCCAAAAACTCTGATAGTTCATTCACACCTTCAAATAAACAAACAAAATCAGGAATTCTGAAAATTTCTACTGTAATAAACTGGATTCTTGAATACATACCGGATCCTTTCAGCAAATTTATTCATTCATTACTCCCTGTTGTCAAAACATTTTTAAAGCAGCTTACCTCTCACTGGCCCCTCATTTCAACTTTAATATCCTTCGATGACTAACTTATCGTCTGAGACTAATGATTTTATACATATTTTACAATGGAATTGCAGAAGTATCATACCAAAACTTGATTCATTCAAAGCTATGATTAATAATTTGAAATGTGATGTGTTTTCTATTTGTGAAACATGGCTCACTTCAGATATCAATCTCAATTTCAATAATTACAATATCGTACGATTAGATCGAGATATTCCCTATGGAGGTGTACTTTTAGGGATTAAAAAGTGTTATTCTTTTTATAAAAATAATTTACCTTCAATTCAAGGCATCGAATGTGTAGCTTGTCAAATTAACATACAAGACAAAGATCTCTGCATTGCTTCTGTATATATCCCTCCTAAAGCACTAATTAGACAACAAATGCTTTCTGATATTGTCGAACTTCTACCCTCACCCCGTTTAATATTGGGAGATTTTAACTCTCATGGTGTAGCTTGGGGTTCATCTTACAACGATAACCGCTCCACTTTGATTTATAATCTTTGTGACAATTTTAATATGACTGTTTTGAACAATGGAGATATGACACGTGTTCCGAAACCACCGGCTCGTCCAAGCGCATTGGATTTATCATTATGTTCAACGTCATTACGGTTAGATTGTAGCTGGAAGGTTGTCTATGATCCATGGTAGTGATCATTTACCAATTTTAATTTCAATTAATAATGGGTCAAATAGTACTCGACCAATTGACATTCCGTATGACCTTACATTAAATATTGATTGGGAAATTTATAAAATAAAAATTACAGAAGCTTTAGAGGCATTGCAACACCTTCCACTTCTTGAAAAATATGATTCATTTGCGGGTTTAATTTTAAATTCTGCAATACTAGCCCAAAGGAAAAAATATCTTGGCGTTTCAACTAAAAGACGACCTCCTACTCCTTGGTGGGACAAAGAGTGCTCAAAAATTTATGTTAAAAAATCAAACGCGTATAAGATTTTCCGGAAAAAAGGAAAAATCGAAGACTTTGTACGATACATGAAGTTAGAATCCATGTTTAAAAACTTGATCAAAGCTAAAAAACGTGGTTATTGGCGACGATTCGTTATTGAGCTTTCCAGAGAAACATCTATGAATACTCTTTGGAACACTGCTAGAAGAATGAGAAATCGAGTAGTGGCTAATGAAAATGAAGAATATTCAAATCAATGGATATTAAATTTTGCAAAAAAAGTATGTCCAGACACTGTTCCTGCTCAAAAAATTAATCGTGACAATTTTTCTGAACAATCGGTATTGGAACTACCATTTTCTATTACTGAACTGTCTATCGCTCTTCTCTCTTCCAATAATAATGCCCCTGGTCTGGATAAAATAAAATTTTATTTACTGAAAAATTTACCTGACATTGCTAAAAAAATGTTGTTAGATTTATACAATAATTTTTTTGAACTAAACATCATTCCACATGATTGGAGACAAGTAAAGGTGATTGCTATCCAAAAACCTGGAAAACCTGCTTCTAATCATAACTCATATCGTCCAATTGCGATGCTTTCTTGTATTCGTAAATTGTTTGAAAAAATGATTTTATATTGTTTAGACCATTGGGTTGAAAGTAATAATTTATTATCACATACCCAGTTTGGCTTCCGTAGAACTAAAGGAACAAATGATTGTCTCGCATTACTTTCAACAGAAATCCAGATTGCATTTGCTCAAAAAGAACAAATGGCTTCTGTATTCTTAGACATTAAGGGAGCCTTTAATTCTGTTTCTATAGATGTTCTTTCTAATAAACTTCATCAAAAAGGTCTTCCTCCTAAATTTAATAATTTTTTATACAATCTACTATCAGAAAAACATATGCATTTCTCTCATGGTAGTTTGTCAGCGTTTAGACTTAGCTACATGGGTCTTCCACAAGGCTCATGTTTAAGTCCACTGCTCTACAATTTTTATGTGAGTGATATTGATGACTGTTTGGTAAATTGCACTATCAGACAATTTGCAGATGATAGTGTGATTTCTGCCACAGGTCCCAGGGCATCCGATTTACAAAGATCTTTACAAGATACCTTGAACAACTTATCCAATTGGGCAATACAACTAGGTATAGACTTTTCAGTTGAAAAAACTGATAATGTAGTTTTTTCTAGAAAACATGAGCCAGCTCAGCTCCAACTTATGTTAGTGGGTGAATCCATTACTCAAGTTTTAGTTCATAAATATCTTGGCGTATGGTCCGACTCAAAATGCACTTGGAAAAGTCATATTCGATATTTAATACAGAAATGTCAACAAAGAGTTAATTTTTTGCGCACAGTAACTGGATCATGGTGGGGAGCACATCCTTGGGACCTTATTAAACTTTATCAAACTACAATTCTATCAGTGCTCGAATACGGATGTTTTTGTTTCCGTTCTGCCGCAAAAACTCATATCATAAAACTTGAACGAATACAGTATCGCTGTTTACGCATTGCTTTAGGTTGTATGCATTCAACTCATACGATGAGTTTAGAAGTGTTAGCGGGCGTTCTCCCCTTAAAAGATCGTTTTTGGAATATCACTTCTCGCATTCTTGTGAAAAGTGAAATTTTGAATCCTATGATAATAAATAACTTTGAAAGACTTGTTGAACTTCAATCTCAAACTCGTTTTATGACTGTTTATTTCAATTACATGTCTCAAAATATCAACCCTTCTTCATTTCCTTCAAATAATATTTACTCATTAGATACCTTTGATTCTACCCTATTTTTTGATACATCAATGTTAAATGAAATTCTCACCTTCGTCGTATAGGACTCACAGAGGATCACCTTGGCACCTGTGGCGAGGGTTACCACGATATTGAACATGTTGTTTGGTCATGTCCGTTATATCGTGAAGCTAGATCCAATTTAGAAAATTCTCTTAAAGCTCGGAATAAACAACCAAATGTCCCTGTTCGTGATGTCTTAGCAATTTTAGATTTCCCATATATGCGTCTGCTATATTCCTTCCTTAAATCAATTGATGTTCCTATTTAGTACACTTTTGTTTTCATTTCAGATTCTATTTACGCGCTTAACCAGGAATAGGACGTTCCCAAAATATATTTGGCTCTTGAAGCTGCAGGAACCATACTTATCAAGATTGTGTTTTATGATTTGTAACTTATTTATAATTGTATTATTGTATATGAAAAGATGAGAGGGTTTTTATGCCTGTTTGAGGAGAAATATTTATTAATTTTACTCAAGCAGGCTTTTCCCTACTCCAATAATTATTTCGGCCCCGTTATGCTCTCTGAGATTGGGCCTTTATCTTATTACATTTAATTAGAATAAAAAAAAAAAATAGATAAAAGAAATCAAATTTTAATGCCAGCTTTTTTTATAAACCCGTATATCTGTGTCATGTACTGGAGATCACCGCTTCCCAGAATGTCTCTAACGGGTACGTTCGGTTGTTTTTCTCGGGCCCGAAGGGAATCTATAAGCTCAGACCTAACACCACAGTATTCGGTACACGACCAAACAACATGCTCGATGTCATGGTAGCCATCGCCACAAACGCAGTGATTACTGTCTACAAGCCCTATACGAAAGAGATGCGTGTTTAACGTATAGTGATTGGCCATAAGTCTGGACATCACGCGAATGAAGTCCCGACCTACATCCAACCCCTTGAACCATGCTTTCGTCGATACCTTAGGAAAAATGGAATGTAGCCACCGTCCCAGTTCATCTGAGTTCCATGATGATTGCCAACTGTTGAGTGTTCTCTGACGCAAAATGCTATAAAATTCATCATAAGCAATTGGTCTTTCATAAATATCGCCATCAATAGCACCCACCTTAGCTAAAGCGTCAGCCTTTTCATTGCCCGGAATCGAGCAATGAGAAGAGACCCACGCTAACGTAACCCGGTAATTTTTATCTGTTAAAGCACTTAAAAACCGCCGTATTTTCCCCAGGAAATACGGGGTGTGCTTCACAGTCTTCATCGATCGCAGAGTCTCAATGGCACTGAGACTATCTGTGAAGATGAAGTAGTGGTCTATGGGCAGGGTTTCGATGATCCCAAGAGAGTACTGAATGGCAGCAAGTTCTGCAACCTACACGGAAGCAGGAGCATCGAGTTTGTAGGAGGCGGTAAAATTTTCGTGGAAAACACCGAAGCCAGTGGACTCATCTAGATTAGATCCGTCAGTGTAAAACCTTTTATCATAACTAACATGTTTAAACTTATTGGAAAAAATCTTAGGGATCTCTTGGGGTCGCAATTGATCCGGGATACCAGAAATGTCTTGTTTTCATGGTGGTGTCGAAGAATATAGCATTATTAGAAGTATCTCAAAGTGCGACATTGGAGGAATCGTATGAAGAAGGATTAATATCTTGAGCCATATAGTCAAAATATAAAGTCATAAATCTGGATTGAGATTGAAGGTCGACCAACCTCTCGAAATTTTCAATTACTAATGGGTTCATAACTGTGCATCGAATTAGCAACCGGTAAGAGAGATTCCAAAAACGATGTTTCAACGGAAGAATACCCGCTAGCACTTCAAGACTCATCGTATGGGTCGACTGCATGCAACCAAGGGCAATACGCAAACAACGATATTGTATTCTCTCTAATTTTATAATGTGCGTGTTCGCGACGGAGCGGAAGCAGAAACAGCCGTACTCAAGAACTGACAATATCGTTGTTTGGTAAAGCCTTAGAAGGTCTCCTGGGTGGGCTCCCCACCAGGTTCCGGTAATCGTACGAAGAAAATTAATCCTCTGTTGGCATTTTCGTGTCAGATACCTAATATGACAAGCCCAGGTGCATTTAGAGTCGAACCAGACCCCGAGATATTTAGCGACTAAAACCTGAGAGATCGTTTTACCCGTTAGTAGGAGCTGCAGCTGAGCTGGGTTATGCTTCCTAGAAAAAACGACCAGCTCAGTTTTCTCCGGAGAGAATTCGATACCCAGCTTAAGAGCCCATTCAGACAAATTGTCTAAGGTATCTTGCAATGGTCCTTGCAAATCGCTAGCCTCGCTACCAGTAATGGATACAACGCTATCGTCTGCAAGTTGCCTTAGCGTGCATGAATTTGTAAGACATTTATCGATGTCATTGACGTAAATATTATATAAGAGAGGACTTAAACATGAGCCCTGGGGAAGGCCCAGGTAACTAATTCAGGAAGTTGTCGAATCACCATGTGAGAGATACATATGTTTTTCTGACAACAAATTGAGCAAAAAATTAATCAAATTTGGTGAAAGTCCCTGCGAATGAAGTTTCTCGGTTAAAGCTTCAACAGAGACAAAGTCAAAAGCCCCCTTAATGTCCAAGAATGCAGAAGCCATTTCCTCTTTTCGAGCAAAGGCGAGTTGAATTTCGGTAGAAAGCAACGCTAGGCAATCGTTCGTTCCTTTGCCCCGGCGAAAGCCAAATTGAGTATCTGAAAGTAAACCATTTGTTTCGACCCAGTAGTCTAACCGTAAGAGGATCATATTCTCCATTAATTTCCGGAGGCAAGAGAGCATAGCAATCGGCCTATAAGAATTGTGATCAGAGGCGGGTTTTCCGGGTTTTTGAATAGCAATGACTATTACCTCCCTCCAGTCGTGCGGAACAATGTTTAGCTCAAGGAACTTGTTGAACAAGTCCAACAAGCGTCTTTTTGCAGATTCGGGTAGATTCTTCAACAGGTTGAATTTTATTCTATCTAACCCTGGAGCCTTATTGTTGCAGGACAGGAGAGCCATTGAAAATTCCAACATCGAAAATGGAGGCTCTTCCGTAGCTACTAAAAACGCGTCGCGAAAGGTCTTCTGTTCGGGGACAGAGTCCGGACAGACCTTTTTGGCGAAATCGAGTATCCAGCGATCTGAATACTCCTCGGACTCATTCGAAACGTTACGATTCCGCATGCGTCTGGCGGTATCCCAAAGAGTGCTCATCGCTGTTTCCCTCGACAACGCGTTTACAAACCACCGCCAGTATCCGCGCTTTTTTTTGCTTTTGTCAAGCTCTTCATCTGTCTATCCAGTACATCGTACTTTCGGAGCAAATCGATATTGCCTTGTTCTAGGAAGGCCAAATACACCGAGGACCTTCGCGCGTACAGGTCTGAGCACTCTTTGTCCCACCACTTGGAGGGAGGGCGCCGTCTAATCGTTACCCCGGGTATCGGTTTCGTCTGAGCTTGAGTCGCGGCGTCGATGATCAAGCGAGAAAGAAACGCGTATTCTTCCTCCGGAGGAAGTTCCACGTGGGACTCAATTCTTTGCGATATTATGGTCTCATAAGACTTCCAATCAATGTTACGTGTGAGGTCATACGCAATATTGATTGGATCCGTTGGAGTTGACCCATTAGCAATTGAGATAACGATTGGTAGGTGATCACTACCGTGGGGATCATTGATTGCTTTCCACTGGTAATCTAACGCTAGTGATGTCGAGCAAAGGGATAGGTCAAGCACGCTTTCGCGTGCTGGAGAATTAGGTACACGTGTCGCTTCCCCAGTATTCAAAAGTGTCATATTGAAGTCGTCAATCAAGCTACAAATTAAAGAAGATCGGTTGTCGTCGTACAGCGACCCCCATAGCGAACAGTGAGAGTTAAAATCTTCCAAAATCAAAAAAGGTGCGGGAAGCAATTCTGCTATATCAAGAAGTTGCTTCTGTCCAATCCGCGCGGATGTGGGAATATATAACGAAACAAGGCAAAGGTCTTTTCCATTCAAATTCGTTTGAATGGCAACGACTTCAATATTCGAGATCGAGGGGAGGTCGATTCGGAAGAAGGAATAGCACTTTTTAATCTCTAAAAGTACCCCTCCACCGTGTGAGTCTCGATCTCGACGAATAATGTTAAAATGGTGAAAATCGAGTTGATCGTTTGAATTGAGAAAGGTTTCACAGAGCGCAAATGCGTCACAATTGCATGTATTTATTAAATGAGAAAAAAGATCGAATTTGGGGATGATACTTCTGCAATTCCACTGTAATACAGTGGTAAAATTCCTAACCTCTTTCGCCGTATTAGTCATCAAAAGATATGATAGCTGAAATGAGGGGCCAAGTTGCTGCTAGTTGCTTCAAAAAGGTTTTCACTGTAGGAAGAAGGGCAAAAAGAATATTTGGTAGGGGATCTGGTATGTTGAATGTTTTAAATATCCAGTCCACAATGTCAGAAAATTTTATGAACCCAGTTTCTTTTTTATCTTCTGATCGAGAAATGGGTGCACGAGGGGATTTTGGTGCCCCAGGAAGCGGTGGGTACTCCTGGTTTGATTTAAAATTAAAACCGGGAGGTACTTGCTTCGGTTTTCTTCACCGCTTTCTTTTTGTGTTGGCTTATTGGTCATTCCGCTAGGGGTTATCTTGCGACCTTTGCAAGAAAGATTAGGAGAGTTGATCATTCTCCTCTTCCTGGATCCTTCTGGCATGGCATAAGAACACCCTTCGACGGGATCGTCAGATGTACCCTCATCGGTTGGCAAAAAGGAAAAGATGTTTCCTGTCGAGGGTGGCTCAGCACTCTTCAGCATTTCTGCGACAGAGCGCTTTGATCGTTCCTTGAGGGAACGCTTAATTTTTTCCTCGCGCTGTTTGTACGCGGGACACGCCGAAAGGTCATACCGAGTTCCCTCGCAGTAAAGACACTTTTCAGTATTCTCACTGCAAGCGGTCTCAGCATGCTTGCCTCCGCACTTGCTGCAGCGTGCCTTGTTGCAGCAGTAGGTGGCTGTATGACCTAACTGCTTGCAGTTTTGGCAATGCATGACCCGCGGTACGAACAGGCGTACAGGCAGACGAACCCTGTCCAAAGAGATGTAGTTCGGCAGTGCGGATCCGGCGAATGTTACACGGAAGGAATCCGAAGGGAGGAATTTCTTCTTCCCTCCTTCGATGGATACTGAATGCAATTGCTTGACATCCAGTATCTTTACATCTTGAATCAGGGGGTTCTTGAAGCAGTCAACCCCGTGACGCAAAATGCCATCGACCGTGAGGCTTCCTTCGGTAACCACACCGTCGATCTCTACGTCCTTGGCAGGGATGTACACGCGGTACCCTCTCGTGAAAAGCTCGTAGCTAGCAATTGCGTTTGCTTGCTTCAAGCTACTCACAACAACTCGCAGTTTGTTCGGTCTAACCATTGTAATTTCTGTTACGTCCGAAAACTGTTTTGCCAGGTCCTTGCCGATTTGAATAATATTTAGAGGCTTCTTTATGAGCCTGAAGTAAACTACGAACGGACCTTTCGAATCATCTGGGTAAGCTTTCACCCGTGTTGCCGGTACCCTTGGTACGGGGCTAGGTAGCGGGGAAGGTAGAGGGGAATTGATGGGGGAGATCTCAATCTCTTCCCTATTTGTTTCCACATCCAGGAATAGTTGCACCTGCATGTCGTCCATTCTGCGGGAGCGTTACGCTCTTCCGGACACAAACGATAAATATTCGAATGTGGGGGGGGGGGTCAAGTAGTTGCTATTAAATTTTAAAAACAATTTTTCAAACTACAATGGATCAAAATTAAAAAAAGGCAGTAATACTAATACTAATAACAATAGTAATAATAATAATAATAATAATAATAATAATAATAATAATAATAATAATAATAATAATAATAATAATAATAATAATAATAATAATAATAATAATAATAATAATAATAATAATATTAATAATAATGATAAACTGATTTTGCTGTCTTGGATCCATCGCATGAAATATAATGAGGTGTTTCGACAGTTCACTTTCATGCAAAAAGCGGGAAGGGAGAACTCTGAAAGTATTGTAAAAAAATAACGTTTATGGATGCTTTTTTTTCACTTTCACTCAAGAGTGTCAACAAATATCAACCCTGGTTGTGACACAGTGGCCGTGTCTTACACTCGACCTTGTAGATGCCACTTGTAGTTGACTTCCACTCGCTCGATCGTATGATGGTCCGTGCTGCTAGCGGGGTAACAGCGGTGCGGGATAATTCATTCTTGCTGATATATCAGCTGCGTATCAGATCACTGGCGGATTAGCCTGCCCCTACCAGTGTGCAGAAGATGTTTCTGCCGATAAACTGCAGGCTATTGTTATCGCGCAGCACAAGAACTAATCGACAAAAAAAAACACCCGTACGATAACTCGTGTATTGTTATTTTGCGAACTCAAACGGAGATGAACAATTTGCGTCTAATCGAGACGAAAGCAAAACAACGAATGAGTATACTTGCACTTATGTAAAAGTTAGTTTTGATAGCAAAATTCGAACCTTATCAACCAAAAGTCTACCGAATAAAAATTATTAATTATTTCAAATAATTAGTTATTTTGAATTAGTGAAATCAAACTAGTTAGATTCGAAACAATTTACAGTTAAACGCTCAAGAAAAAAAGGAACGCTCGTTTTTAAAATTAATCTTGTTAATCTCAAACAACTAAATTTACTCGGGTTCACCCCTCTCGCCAAAAACACTCGACCAAGTCCCATATTCGAGGTCAATTTCAAAGAGCGTAAAAATTATCAATTAATCACAACGTCCGGGAAAGCAGAAAGTAAAACTCTCATCTCGATGGGCTGTTTAGTTTTATTATTTTACAAATTGAGCCTGCAGCTTAGGGCGGAGCAACCAACCTTTTCCCCGGTTGCCGTTGACATGATAACCTCCAGTCACTGTCGGTTTCGGAACGCAACGAAGAACCCAGAACAAGTATATTCAGTCATAAACGTTTAATCTGACAGGCAATTATTTTTTTCTTCCTTAACCTTTTTCCATCCCTTCCCTGCTCTGCGCTCACTCTGGTACGGTTGTCTTCTGTCTGACAGCTTAGCAACCAGAGATTTTATCTGCGATAACTTCAGAGTTTCTTCCCCAAAAGTACAGCAAAGAAAAACTACGCAACCCCTCACCAATCTCTCCGCTCACACACACATACACACAACCCGAGTTGAAAAGTAGATAATTAAAAGCCAACAAATCAAAGCCTACGTTGATCTAGACAGACAGGCACCCGCATGAACACGGCACCGGAATCTGCATACGTCAAAATCCTTCACCAGTAGTGCCAGAGATGAGTGACGACCGTAATAAGCAGCGTGGCATGGCACACTTTGCTAGCGGATCCTCAATTATTTCCGAACCGGATGTCGCATCGGAATTGATGATCTTCTGGAGAAGATACGAAGAGACAGGCCCCAAAGGCGAATGGAAAATGTGTGTGTGTGTGTGTGTGACCTCAATGCGGTCGCCGCCGATTTTGCCTTTGCTGTGGCAGCGGCTGGTGGGCTATAATTCTCAAATTATTCCTTCAGCTGCTGCTGGTTGGCACCCTCCCATTTTTTTTTTGTTTCTTACTCTTTCTCTTCACCATGTGACTGCTGTATGTATGTGCGATCTATGGATTCGGACGAACGAGCAAAGACGGATGGCGTGTAGTTTTAATTTATGATATTTTCATATTTCATGTGATATTTCATTTCGTTCGAGCTGCACTCGACTCATCCTCGCTTCTGCTCGATTTTTTTTTCTCCTCCTCATTTGTCCCACAACGTTCAAATGCAAATTTGAGCCTCACCCTGAGCAGGGGAGAAGCTCCATAGGATGGTTTGGAAAAATGATTTCAGGAAACACTCGAGGAATTAACATAAAAAATAATAAAATATAGTTTACGTATTACTGGGTTGCGCTACGCGCCGCACAATTTATGGCGTTCCGTGTAATATTTTCCAGTCCCGGTCCAGTCCATATTCCCGGCTCGCTTCCTTTCACCGAAAGGCTGTGCGCTCTGCTGTCTCGTGTGTTTTTTTTTGGTTCTTCGCGAACGGCCAAAAACCTTGCCAGCAACCAAAAGTTGTGGTGGTCAAATTTCGGCTGCTGGCAGGAATTTGTCTGCGTTGCACCACCGATATATCTACATCTGTGTGTGGTATTCGGGGCAGAGCTTCGATTAGGGTCGACCGGGTTGCTGGGATCGGTTCTTCTTGTTACGTAGAGCCTAGTCTGAATGAAAATAACCTCCGCTTTCATATGTACTTTGCATCCCAGCGGCTGTGACTCGGCTGTCAATCAACAACACCACTAAACGAGGGGTGCTAAACGATGCGTTACTACCACGATTTGAGAGCAAATTAATTGCAGTGGAATGTGATAAAATGAATTTTATGAGCAGTGACGCTAATTGAGCTTTGAAATTTTTGGTGCAAGACGATCGAATCTTGCTGGTTTGGTTCTTTAGAGGGGACTACAATTTTACATATTTTATTTTGCTGATTTTCAAAAGTAAAGAAAGTTTCAATTAAGTCAAGTTATTGTCAAGAAACGAGATCTATCATGCAACAAGTGTGTTATGCACAAATAAGAGTCACTGAAGACGCTTTTGAAAGCTAGAAGAGGGTAGCATAGTTAGAAAATGACTCCAAATTAAGCTCTACTTATTGTACGTCCACGGACCTGGTCTAGAACCGAACGAATCAGACAACTTCTTCTGTCCTGAACAGCCGTTCTCAAGAGGTCTACCACGGAGTCGACGGCCTATCTCTGCTTCGCTGCTGAAGATAGTTTTGGCGGCTCTCTAATCAAGCGTTTGGCTACAGTTGTATCTCACTTAGTATTATCTTCACTATATCAGCATATTTGTATACCTGGTACAACTCGTAATTCATGCGGTTGCACCACACTCCTTCTCATTTACCGCCAAGTATCGATTGCAGAACTTTACGCTCAAATACTCCGAACATGCGTTGACCAGCTTCCTTCAGCGTCCATGCTTCATGTCTGTAGAAGGCCACCGGGAGGATCAGCGCCCTATACTGCACTAGATCTGTGCGATTTTGCATACTAGAGACACCAAAACATTGGATGCATTTATAAATAGCGTTGAAAATAAGCAGTTTTTTCGATACAGAACTCATGCTTGTGCAGTACGACTGTCGTCAGCTCATGTAAATTGTCTGCTTTGTAAAAGTTTACATTTCTAGTGTTTTTCAATCAGTTTTTTTGCTTAAACTAGTGTGATTGGTGTGAGTGGTTGCTGCAGGCTGTAGAGGCGCTCGAATATGCAACAATTTCAATGGATTCAGTAAGATAAGCACAAATAATTGTTTCAATTTTGTGATGTGTTGATTTTCGAGGTATCGACTCCCCATTGAGTGTCCCAAAAAAAATCGATGTTGAAAAAGTCAAGGTGCTCAGCCCTAAATTGAAAGATCATGTTATTTATAGCATTTTTGTAGAACATTTCGACTTTCGAAAAAATTGTTTTCCGGTTGCCCAAACGAGATTTATGAAAAAATGACTTTTTTCAGCTATAAACCCACTGTTTTGTACCTTTTTCAATTCTGTTCGATTCCTAAATTTTTCCATATATTTTTTTATTTTTGTGGGGTCGTTTCTGAATATTTTGCATGGTTCAGTTCAGCATTGCATTCAGTTTTTTGACTCCCAGAGCCCATTAAACATCACAAAAAAATTAATTTTTCTAATAATTTTCAGATGAAACCCTACAAACACAAATAAAATTTTTTTTATCAAGAACAAAAATTTTCTTTGCAAAGCGGGATTTACCACAAAAGTTTACATGCAAAAAGATCCTTGATATCTTATCGGGGAGCTGAGATATTGGTATTTTTATATGTGATAGAAAACTATGCATTCTAACAAATATGTTAAATAACTGTTTTATTTTGGGAGATAAAAAATAACAATGTTCATAAAACAAATGCATTTTTAGATGGCTGATAACTTAGTAGAACTAAGTATAACTTAGCAGAAGGTTTAAAAATTCGGAAGAATTTGCGAAAAAAGTTAGAACGAAAATTATGATTTTTAGTGCCTTCTATTCGAAACTCAATGTTGCTCGTAAAATATAAGAGATAGAAACATGATGTCTTCGGTAAAGTTTCTTGTTTTATCATAATCTAAAACTTTGTCGAAGACACCGTGCGTCTATCTTATTCTGATTAAAAAGTAAATTTTTTATCTCACTCATAGGTGGATTGATCACCCATCTTTCTACATAAAAAGATGCATTTTTGAATAAACTGAAACTCCTCCGAACATACTTTATGGCTATAATCACCATTTGAATCACTATTTAGGAAATTATACGCACAAACGGCGAAATAAAACACTGTGCAATGGAGATATTGAGCTTTAGTGACATTTTTGACAAAATGCATAGTTTTCCATCACCTGTTAAACCGCCAATATCTCAGCCCCCCGATAAGATATCAAGGATCTTTTTTCATGTAAATTTTTGTCTTGAATCCCGCTTTGCAGTAAAAATTTCAGTTCTCGATAAAAAATTTTTTTACATGTGTTTTGAAGGGTTTTACCTGAAAATTATTAGAAAAAATATTTTTTTTGTGATGTTTAATGGGCTCTGGGAGTCAAAAAACTGAATGCAAAGCTGAACTGAACCATGCAAAATATTCAAAAACAACCCCACAAATATAAAAAAATATATGGAAAAATTTAGAAATCGAACAGAATTAAAAAAAAGTGCAAAAGAGTGGGTTTGTAGCTGAAAAAAGTCATTTTTTATAAATCTCGTTTGGGCATCCTGAAAACAGTTTTTTCGAAAGTCGAAATGTTCTACAAAAAAGCTATAAATAACATTATCTTTCAATTAAGGGCTGAGCACCTTGACTTTTTCAACATCGATTTTTTTTGGGACAGCCTCCTCCCCATCTTACGTCATACTAGAAGTGCAGGAAAATATCACGTGTGTGGGTTACAACACCGGTTTTTACTGCTGTTTTTTATCATCATACATTCTTTCTGGCAAACGTGTATAGACTATTTCACGCAGGATAACTACACGGTGTATTTGCTGACGTTGATGTTGCTTTCAAGCGCGTTATGTCAGCGGCTCCATGTTTTCTGTTAAAGTTTTATTCATGAATTAAGTTCTGAAACGGCTCGTAAAATGATCAATAACCGTGTGGGGTTGTTTTTGTATAGCTTCGTGAACGTGTGGATGATCTGTTTGGATGACTTTATGCGGTGAATGGCTGTAGAAAGGAGCGACACATCTGTGCAAGCGCTGCAGTGTTGTTGTCATAGCGTATTTCAATTCATGTTTTCGAGCGCAGAAAGGGGCGCAACAACTATTGATATGGATGTATTTTTCTTTATTTTCTATGTTGAAGGTTTGAAAATGTCCGCAATGGAAGACAGTCAACCAAGATCTTCTTCACATGTCCTAATACTTCTTGTTGTATTTCATAATTCATTTCTATTATTCTCACATTATATGTGCATGATCATATCTATATTGATAGATTAATCCAATTAAATCATAGTCATATCACTTTTCAAAGTGAATCCTGAGCTGTTATTAGTCTATAAAAATCGGGTCATTGAAAGATGCACAGTGAACAGGAATTACCACTTCCAGTCGTTCTTTCAGTTGGTTCATTGTGCATCTTGAGTGGCTCGGACCCATCACGTAGTAGCAACCATTGATATGTACAGTCAAAACTAAGCTAAGCTAAGCTACGGAACTCAAGTACTGTTGTGTCTAGCGATTTGCAAGCGCAATGGGAATCACAGAAAAACGCTTTCGAAAGTAAGAAAAGGTCATAAGTACCCAGTGTCTTCAGCAAGTTTATTCCATTAAACAAGGCCTTTGGCGTTTTCGGTTTTTTGATTAATCCCCTTAGTAGTTACATATATAAACTTTTTTTTTCTAATTTTCAAAACACCAGATTGCTTTCTTCAGCAAAGTTGTAGGAAAATCTCTAAAAAAAAGAATTGCTGAACACTGTAATCTTCTATCTGTACGTCTGATATGACGAAATAGAATTTTACGAGGAACACTCCTCAAAATTAGTTTTTTGTCCATAACTTTTTCTGTAATCGTCGAAACAATTCAAGATGTTTTAAGATTTTGTTCATTCTGCTAAACCTCGCATTTTTGTAGAATATATTGGTTTAATAGTTTCATTTGTTGTAAAGATATTTCTAGTTTCCTAGACAGTTTCTAGTTTATAGACAGAAAAAGTTATAAACAAAAAACTAATTTTGAGGAGTGTTCCTCGTAAAACTCTATTTCGTCATATCAGACGTACAGATAGAAGATTACAGTATTCAGCAATTCTTTTTCTTAGAGATTTTCCTACAACTTTGCTGAAGAAAGCAATCTGGTATTTCGAAAATTAGAAAAAATAGTTTCTATATTTAACTACTAAGGGGACTGATTAAAAAACCGAAAACGCTAAAATAAAGGCCTTGTGGCCTTGCTATCCCCGACAGTGACATGCCAAATACTGTTAAGTTTCATCACACGAAACCCCATTTAGAAAATCTCAAAAATTCCAGAGTTATGAGTAGAAGTGCATTTGCTGCACAAATCGAAATTTCTCCATAAAGTTCGTAAAAATAAGGTTTTAACTTTGAAAACGTGCTCATAATATGTGCATAATAGACCTGAAGGTGTTAAATAAGGATTGGTGAATTTAAACTTCAAAGTTTTCTTGAAAATCGAAAATAAATTTTCGACGTAAATTTTCAAACGCGTTTTTCTCGAAACTATGTTTTTGAGTTGTGCCAGTGTTGCACAAAACCGACGATATGGTCATTCCTCTGGCCGCGGCAAAGGTTATCAACTTCAGGCCGTTTTCATTGGTTGACGAGAGAAGGTGGTGCCTCCCAATCGGAAGAAATCTCCCTCCTGACCTGTGCGTTTGCATCTCCAATGGCGACTTTTACGTCCTGTTTTGGGCACTCGTCATTGGTTTGATCTAGCTTTTCATAGAGCGTAGGGGTTAATTAAACTGTAGTTGATGAATTTGGCCCTTAGTCCTCAACACGCATATACGGTCATCTACGGGCCTCCACCGGATGACTCGTGTTTTCTGATTTCCAAACCGACGCCTCGTTCCGCTGCTTTGCCGCCACTGTATCAGATGAGGTATTTGAAAGAAGTGTGTGCAAAAGAGTCTACTGCAAGGAATCTGCACCGAAGCTCCTGAATCGCTGCGATGCCACTGTAGTTCTCGAGCAAGCAAGCCAGCTCGTGCCAGTTCATTGAGAGATCGGACGTTTCAAGTACTCGAATACCATTTTTTTACCGTTTTCTGTTTCCGTGCTCGAAGCCCAGGTCTTTGCCGAATGACCTGTTCCGTACTTCTGTTTTCGTTGTTCGTGGTAAGGAGAGATTTCGATACGCTACCTTACCAGGGTCGAGATACCTACATACTGCAGATTGGACTGCCATTCTGGGCGTAGCTGGTGGGATACAGCATTTTATGATTCAGCCGCCCGCTCCGAATCAGACGCTGTTGTACGCCGCCCCTAACATGGGGACAGCCACGAACGACCCTCCTTCCCACTCAGCATACGACCAAAGTTTCCACCGGGGGTTGGCTACCCGATCTCCGCTTATGTTACTCGTATCCCGTTCGTATGAAAACAACGAACAAGTTATGACACGCACACCGGATGAATTGGGTACTAAAGTTTCACGCGGTTTTCTGATTATCAGCTGAAAGAGTGTAATTTGCTGAGCAAAACGTGATTTTCAAGAAATGAGTATCGTTGTCCTTCGATTTTCCAATAAAAACTGAAAAACTGCTCGAAATCAATTTCTTAAATAACAGTTGGTCCATATACTGTACATTTGGGTGGCAGCAAAAACTGACCATGTACCGCCTGGCCCAAAAAAATTATCTATGCAAGATTTCGGCTCAATCGGATTTAGAGGTGCCTCAAACATGCTTGGTTTCGATCTTTTCTCTTTGAATGCTCATTAGGCTATATTTTGTTAAGAAGGCAAAATTCGAACAAGTTATATATAAAGCACTCGTAGAGATACTCTATCTCTACAATACAATTTGTTCAAAGATTGTATTGTTGAAATTGCCATAGGCGCAACGTGAAAGCTAGGCCAAGTTTGTGAAACCGGAAGCGCTGCTCTTTTGGTACCTACGAAAATAAAACAACTCTGGCTATGGAACTACAGCAATTTTACCATTACAATGTCAAGACAAATTGTATAGATAGAGTGACTCTACAAGTGCTTCATATATGATAAATTCGAATTCTGCCTCCTTGACAAAAAATAGCCTAATGAGCATTCAAAGAGCAAAAGAGCGAAACCAAGTATGGCCTCGAAGCGATTTTTCGACCCTAAAAAATCTACCTTGAAAATGCATAAAACGTCGAGTCTGGTGTTCGAAAAAAAAATGTTGACCGCTCGATCTTCTGGTAAGGGGGATGGGAGTAAGACGGACATGTGATTTGTTCTAACGCTTAGCGATTTATTTTTTTGCCAAATTGTCCCGGCCACCTTTTCATCAAGTCAGTTGATGATTTTCGAACCACCCTTCTAATGTTTACCTTTGTCAAATGTGCAAAAAATTAACAAATTTTTCGGTGTTGCTCCATTTTCCGGTTATTTGAAACGTGCCTGGCCTATACGTGAAGAGATACAGGTAAAAGTATATTGTTGTTGAAAAACTATGAGAGTTTAAAAATTTTGTGTACTGGTGGGGTAAGAGGGTCCACCACCAGGGTGGGTAAGATGGACAGTGTTTATAGTATTATTTCCTTCAAATTAAGGTATTTTTTTTTTTTTTAAAGGTGGCGGGGAAATCTGCAAACAGACACCTGAGAAGAGAACTCAGGGTGTGGGGATGAGACTAGGGGAGAGATGCTGGGGTAGTTACACTCGCCCAGACACCTACTGATCCCTGTCCCGACCCACTAAAACCCCTCCAGTCTCCAGCCCTGGTCTTCCCGGAACGACGGTTAAGTATTACGTCGGGAAGTGGCTTTTGTGCGTGATGCACCTTCTTTACTCTTATAACCTCCTAGCTAACTACCTGGAGACTGGTAATTAGCTACCACTGGCGTGTTGGTGGTTGACCCGCCACACACGTTGCAGCTCCAGAACAATCTGAGAGGCGGCCGCACAGACCGCGTTCCAGATGTCCGGGTCGTCGCACATCCTCCGGACTAGATTGTCCGGAGTAGTGCCAGGCCCGCTCACAGCCATCATGTTGCTTCTCGCTCTTGCGAAACGGGGGCATACGAAGAAGACATGCTCAGCAGTTTCCTCCTCCTCCACGCACTCGGGACACATGGGGGACACCGCGTGTCCGAACCTGTGCAGATATTGCCTGAAACAACCATGGCCTGACAGGATTTGTGTCAGGTGGAAGTTCACTTCACCATGTCGTCTCCCGACCCAGCCGGATATCTCCGGTATGAGTCGGTGCGTCCATCTGCCCTTTGTGGAGTTGGACCATTCCCGCTGCCAGCGGAGCATCGAGAATGACCTTCTGGTACCTCGTATGCCCCTTGTGTCACGTTGGTCGAAACACTCTCTGTCCTCCTTGATGGCGATGCTGATAGGCATCATGCCGGACAAGACACAGATTGCATCGTATGACACCGTACGATACGCACTCGCAACTCTCAGGCACATGAGCCTGTAGGTACTTTCCAGTTTACCACGGTAACTGTTAGTACCTAGCGCTCTGGACCACACTGGCCCACCATACCTAAGTATGGACGAAACCACGCTGGCAAGAAGTCTTCGCTTGCTGCCATAAACCGCTGAGCTATTGGACATCATACGAGATAGTGCTGCAATAGCCGATGAGGCCCTCTTACAGGCATAGTCGACGTGACTCCCGAACGTGAGCTTGTCGTCCACCATAACCCCCAAGAGCTTCAGGGATCGCTTCGAGGTGATGGTGCAGTCTCCGACTCTGACCACCGCCTGTTGCTCCGATTTACGGTTGTTCACAACCGTGACCTCCGTCTTATGATGCGCGAGCTCCAGTTTCCTGGAGCGCATCCAGTCCTCGACCTTGCGTAAACAGTGCGCGGCCGTCAACTCGACCTCCTCGATAGACTCGCCGTAAACCTCCAGCGTTATGTCGTCTGCAAAGCCGACGATCACAACCCCTACAGGGAACTTGAGTTTCAACACTCCGTCATACATGACATTCCACAACACCGGGCCCAGTATAGAACCTTGCGGAACTCCTGCGGTAATTGGGACGCACTTCTGACCCTCCTCCGTGTCGTAAACAAGTCCTCGATTCTGGAAATAATTTTCCAGAATCTTGTACAGCGACACCGGTACATGGATGCTCCTGAGCGCGAGCGCTATGGAGTCCCAACTGGCACTATTGAACGCATTCTTCACGTCGAGCGTGACGATTGCGCAGTAGCGTATTCCCCTTCTCTTGCGCTGGATTGCTACCTCCGCCGTCTTGATGACGGAAGAGATTGCGTCCAGCGTGGACCTGCCCTCCCGGAAGCCAAACTGGTTACTTGCCAGACCGTGTACACCCTCCGTGTACCTCACCAGTCTGTTGAGGATGATCCTCTCAAGCACCTTGCCCGCGGTGTCCAGCAGGCAGATAGGCCTATATGCCGATGGGTCCCCTGGCGGTTTGCCAGCCTTCGGCAATAAGACCAGTCTCTGCCGCTTCCACCTGTCCGGAAAGAGACAGTCATCCAGGCACCTCTGCATGACTGCCCTGAACAGCCCGGGGGCCGTTTTTATCGCCAGCCTGATCGCCAGGTTAGGGATACCATCCGGTCCCGGTGCCTTGCTCACCTTTAGGGATTTGGCGATCACGATGAGTTCCTCATTCGTAACCCTTGCCTCCTCCCCTGCCTCGACACGGCTGTCGTCGCTCACGGATTGGATGCTAGGCAGGTTGGCCGACCATCTCTGGTCTATGTCTGAGATACTGGAACGTCGGACGTGAGACTCGACTGCCGGAGGCCAAGGACTTGGCTCGTGGCGCGGAAAGAGTCCCTCGATGATACGCTCCAGCATCGCTGGTGATCGCTCTGCAGGCGCCAGCGCGCCTTTAGTCTTGGCCATTACGATCCTGTAGGCGTCACCCCACGGATTTGTATTGGCACTCGCACATAGCCTATCGAAGCAGGCCCTCTTGCTGGCCTTTATCGCACTCTCTAGCATCGATCTTGCCGAACTGAATGCTGCGCGGCGCTCTGTCCTCTCTTCTTCGTTTCGCGCACGCTGCATCCTCCGTCTTGCACGGAGGCACGCACTGCGAAGGTCGGCTATCGCGTCCGTCCACCAGTAAACCGGTGGCTTTCCATTCCTAGGTTGGCGAGTCCTAGGCATGGTGGCGTCGCACGCCCGCGATAGCATAGCAACTAGTTGGTCAGCAGTCGGGCGGATCCAACTGCCCCCCTCGCGCTCCCTTCTCATTGCCTCTTCGAATACCTCGGCATCAAAGTGCGATGTCTTCCACCCGCGAACGGTCGGAGTGTTGGCTCTACCCGTCGCTTGCCGCCTCTCGTTGTTGTCTACACTATAACAGACCGCCTGGTGGTCGCTATTAGTGTAGCCATCGTCTACCCTCCAGTTCTTGATCAGTCCTGGGCTGGAGAACGTCACGTCGATGATCGACTCCGCACCATTTCTGCTAAATGTACTTTTGTTCCCAACGTTGGCCAGATCTAGGTTGAGCTTTGCAAAAGCCCCCAACAGGATCTGGCCCCTCTGGTTCGTGAAGCGACTTCCCCACTCAACATCCCAAGCGTTGAAGTCGCCCGCCACCACCAACGGCGTTAGGCCCGTTAGCTCCATGGATAGGAGGTCGACCATTTGGGTGAACCTTTCGGTAGACCAACGTGGCGGAGCATAGCAACTGCAGTAGAACACTCCGTTTACCTTAGCAACTACGTACCCTTCTTCTGAGGTTGAGACAACCTCCTGAACCGGGAACTTGCTCGTCGTACATATGGCCGCCAAACTGGACTTATCCGCAACCCAATTACCGTTTCCGGGATGGATGCGTTAGGGATCCGATATGACGGCGATGTCCGACAACGACTCAGTGGCTGCTTGGTGTAGCAGCTGCTGAGCCGCGAAGCAATGGTTCAGGTTCAGTTGCGTCACCCTTACGCCCGTGGTTTCGCAGCCGGCTTACCGGCTGGGCACCTGGGGCCTCCCATAAAGTGTTTGGCGTCCCGTTTCCCGGAACATACCATGCACTTGGGAGACTCCACACAGTCCTTTGCTTTATGGCCTGCACCTCCACATCGCCTGCACAACTGGCTCCTATCGGGCCCCTTGCAGGTCCAGGACTTATGTCCGCCCTCAAAGCACCGGAAGCAAATGTCTGGTTGCTGTAGTATGCCCAGAGGACATACAGACCAGCCGACCTTCAACTTGCCCTTTTTCAGGGCCAGGTTAGCGTCCGCCGACGGTAGTCGGAAGGTAGCTATCTGGGTCCCCGCCGGACCTTTGCGGAGGCGGATTGACTCCTTAGCCACCTCCACCCCGCACTTCGCTTTTAGGGCTTGTGCAATGTCGCACCCTCAGTGATTTCGTCCAGGTTTTTAAGCTGGAGAGTCACTTCTGAGGTGAGTGCCCGCACTTGCACCTCCTTCCCTAGGACCTTTTCGGCTACCGTTTTGTAGGTAGCCCCCTTGTTCTTGGCGTCCTTCCGGAGCTCAAGTATCATCTCGCCAGTGCGAGATCGGCGGATACTCCGCACATCCGCCCCCAGATCCTTGAGCTGGGTTTCCCCCCTCATCTTCTTCAAGACTTCTGAGTACTTCGACCCATCCGTCTTGAGTATGAGGGCATCACCCCTACTCCGCGCCTTTTTGACCTTTTTTGGTCCTCTGGCCGCTCCGCCATCATGTCGCGTCGCACCTTCCCGACGCTTCCTACCCTCTACGGTAGTCCAAGGGTTGCCCGTAGCCTCCACCTGTGCCTTTTCCGCGGTGGACCTTGAACCGGTTGGCGTGTGTTCCCGTGGGAGTAGCACGACCAATCGTTTCTTGGTGTTCCCGGGGGCCGTTTCCCCCGGGGACTGTCTCGTTCGCTTAGCGACCTGCCCCGTGGAGCAGACCGACGCGAACGAGGGGGCGTCTGTCTGCACCTCTTTAGATGCAGTCGCCCTCCCGGTCCTGGCCGCTTTCTCGGCCGCCTTCACCCGAGCTACGAGTTCTTCGTGCTCCTTTCTGGCTTCATCAATGGTGCTCCGAAGCAGGAGGAGGCTCTGCTTCAGGTCACCAGCGATGTTTCGCCTGTTCGCCAAGAACTCGATTATGGCATCGAGTTGTTCAGACAGCGCCGCCACTCTTGGCCGCGTGTCCATACACCTTTCGACGGCCTTGACTAGCAAGGGACCGTCTACCGAGATGTCTGGTGTGGACACCGACGGATTCGCCGTTTTTCCACCTCCAGACTTCGCCGCATCCGTCTCCGCCTTCTTCTGCGGAGACCGCTGGATGCCACCTCGTGCGAAGGGATTTGGTAACCCCTCCGCACCCGTCTCTTTTGTTTTTGAGTTCAACATTTTTGTTTATTGGGTCCCCCTACCAGCCGCTATCCTTATCCATAATGGAGTAGTCGCCTAAATGGTCCCAAGGTAGTCTATGCCGGAGCAGTGAGGCCATGGCTAGGGGCGGCTGCCATAGCGCCTTATGGGCAACTATGACACCCCCGACCGGCGCAAGTCAGGAAAAGACATCTGATCCTACTCCTGCCGGGTTCCCACCCGGCAATGGACTCGGAACGTACTGGAAGGCCTGCCAGGTTTTACGGGACGGAGACCCCTGCACCGGTTGTAATCTCGCCGTTTCAAGCCGTTATCACACGACATTACTAAGGGAGCTCGGCGCAGGTGCCAGCCCAAAATCATGGTACGAAAACGAAATCCGACTCTTATCCTATAGTGATGCGACCAGTTGCCGTAATTGGGAACATTACTGGCATCAGTCCCAATGGGCGATATAGTGCATTTGGGTGGTGGGAGCGACGCTACTCGCTCCGTCGGAGCTGCTTCCGGCCAGTGTGGCTTTTGCGAGAATTCAGCGGCCCAGTGCCTGAATCTCGCCACGACCTAGGCTAGCTCCCGCTGATGGTCCGGGACTGCTTGCTAGCAGTGAGCACTTCCGTGGCCTTCGGTAATCGCCAATTACCGACCCGTGGTGGCATTCAGCTCTGCCTCAAATTAAGGTATGCCTCGATTGCATCCATCAAACGTGCACCAAAAGTCAATTGGCCGCTGTTAGACGCGAAGTGGACTGCAAAATGACGGTTCGTGCTACCGCGGTAAAATGCGGCATTTCTATGACCTCTTCGAAGAGGCGGATTGCATAAACTGAATTTTGCTTTATTTTCTTTTCCAATCAAAGTTTTTGTCTGAAATTGATAGTGGTTCAAGATTTAATCCACTGCATAGTAAATAACTTATATTGTCTTATATATAAAATAAAGTTCCATATATGTGCGACCGCCCATAACTTTACAACGGAGCGTCTGATTTAAGCTCGCTTTGTTTCGTTGTATTCGTCTTTGTCCAAAGCAAATTGTTACGGCGAAAAAACTAGGGAAATTCAAAGAAAAATGCTAGAATTCATTAAAAAAAGAATTTCCATACAACGAAGAAATGAGATCGCAGAAGGCGCAATGAACAACAATAGGTATGACAGCAATTCAAAACAGGTGAATCTCGACAGTTATTTTATAATCATCCTTTAAAAGCTACCACCGAAAATTAAATACGCTCGATTGTTGGCTACCGTCACGGTAATCGGTTAAACTATCTAAACATATAAAAACGCAGCTCTGTCTGTCTGTCTGTCTGTCTGTCTGATCCATATAGGCCTGGAAACTATTGAACCGATCGGAGTGAAATTTTGTATATAGGGGTTTTAGGGGCCGAGAAAGGTGACTTAGATAGTTCGAGACCCCTCCCTTCTCTGGAACACAATTTTTTGCAAATCTCGAAAACTGATCAAGCAAATGGAATCAAATTTGGCATATGGATGTCATTAGGGGTATCAATTATGCCCATAATGGTTTAACAGCCCTCCCTCTTATATAAGGGAGGGATCCCATACAAATGAAACACAAATTTCGCACAGCTCGAGAACCAATCAAGCGAATATAATCAAATTTTGTATGTGAATGTTTTTAGATAATAGGAAGGGTCAAATTTTTTCACAACTCCAGAACTAATCGAGTAAATGGAACCAAATTTAGCATATGGAGGTTTTTTGGGGGCAAAAAATATTTTATTGGTGGTTCCACACCCCTCCCACTTCTGGATGGGAGGGCTCTTAAACAAATTCAACATCCAATATGAGTACCTCCGGAACCAGAATGATGCACAAAAGCTAGATATCGATCACAGACGCCATTTGGCGTTTCTTTAACCAGAATGGCGCTCTGGGGCCAGAAATTGTCTCCAAATGCCATTTTGATACCCAATATGGCAACTTCCGGTTTCGGAAAAACAGCCGAAAAAGACCGAATATTACTTAATATGGATATTTCCGTAATCGAGATGATACATTTAAGTCAAGCATTAAACCTGGACACCATTGAGAATTCAAAGATGCCCACTTCCAGTTTCTAAAATTCATCAAAATACTGAACACCACCCAATATGGATATTTCTGGAATCAGATTGATGCCAGAAATAGATATTTTGAGAAGTGAGGTGATGTACAGAAGCCAAAAGTCGAGGATTTTGTCATTCCGATAAAACCAATCATTTCAAACGATTTGTCCTTTGACTTTGATCATATCCTATGGCCGATTAGTCGTGCATTTGCAGACTATAAACAAATCGCAAGTAATCAATGAATTTGAAATGTTTAAAATTATTAAATTGAATGCAAAAATGGGCCAGACGAAGTTTGCCGGGTCAGCTAGTTTCATATAACTATTCAGCTTGATAATATGGAAATTACCTCTGAAAAACTGATATGGGATGACCCTTCGGAACCCTGTTTCCGGAGTGTGACCAAAATCAACGAAAACCCTCGAATTATCCTTCATGTGTGTTTGCGTTTCGCGTTTTGTTAATTCATAACATTAAATAAAAAAGCTGAACTCGTCGTTTATTGCTAATTTCCTTAACATGTCCGTCTTACCTACGCCTCTTGTCCGTTTCGCCCGCACACTCAAAAATAAAAACGAATTTTGCAATCAACTTTTTATTGTTTAAAAAAAACATAGAAAACGATTTTCAATTGCAAAACCAAATACTACGCATCGAAGTGCTTGTGTCAACTCATAATGTAAGGGGTTAAGGTCCCAAAAAATATGTCGTTCCACACGTAAAAATGAATTGTTTCCTTAACATGTCTGTCTTGCACCTACCCCCCCCCCCCCTCCCCTACTTAGCCGTTTTCTGAGCAACCGAAGGCTTAATATGAAATAGTTTAAAGTTGGCTTCTAAAATGACTCACAACCATACTGTCGGTACCCGGATAACTGTCCCATAATGAAAAACAACATGTTGAGAAAACGGCGATTTAATATTATCCGTGAATTTTCGGATTTCCAGCAATTACATCCAGAACCAATATAACGGTTTCATGACACCACAAGTTTATCGTTGAGAACAAAAAACCATGCATGGAATTGGATTTACGTTATATAACTTGAAAAAAAAAAAAAAAAAAAACAAAATGGGACAAAATATGCGGGTACATCTCAAAAGTACGCGCATTATTTGTCCCGTCACATATAAATTCAACCAGCAACCGGCAGTATCATTGGCAACATAGATTGTACTACAGAAAAACAACATTAGTCTAGTTAATTAAATGACATACTTCTATATGCCTAAAATAATTCGATATACACTAATCTGGAGCAAAATTATATGTTTGCAGTTAGTAGTGGGACTGTAATGCGGGTACTTTCAATATGGGACAAAAACAACATGGTATTTTTTCCATGTTTTTCCATACAAAAGTATCAATTTTAATTTTTTCCCAGAAAATATGATAACAATTTAGTTGATTCCCGATGATAACTCAAAAGTGACCAAAATCAGTATGGGACAGCTATGCGGGTACCGGCAGTATAGACACAATATAGGGTTGCTGCCATTCGCTCCGCAGGTCTATATACAGGGTGTTAGGTAGCTCACTTAAAATCCTTTAAGAGGTGATGGAGGTCCCTATTTGATGAAAAAATAACCTTCTACGCATATGGTTAAAATTCAACTACTGCAGAGTTATTCAAGTTTCTCAAACTTGATTTTCATTAGGTTGGTTCACTTATTATTTACAAGGGTAGTTCTATACTCCTCCCAAAAACTTTTAGATTTGAACTTTCTTTATAACGTCAGCCGCACAAAACTAGTAACTATTCTGATTCGATACAAACATGCCCATTGATTTTATTGATAATAATTTTAGTGTATAACCTTCTAAAGAGCATTTCGTCCCGAACGCTCGACGAAAACGGACGCATTAAGTGGTTGTCTCGCTATAAAGTCGCTACTGTGTGAAGAAGAAAAGAAGCATTGCTTACTCGGTCGTGTTTCAAAGAGTGCAAAGTGCGGTGTAAAGACAAACTGATAATCCGAAGGTCATCCTGCTATTGTGCTATAGCTGTGCCGCTGCGAAGCTGCCCATTCCAGCACCGAAAGGCTCGGTGATTGTGCTATTGAAGACAACAAAAAAGAGGTACGTGATCCTTTGCCACTGTACTGTTGCGCTAGTTTGAGCGCAATGGATGTGGATCCCTTAGCCCCTGATCCCCCGTCACCAAACCCACCCGACCCTGTCCCTCCTGTTCACCCCCCCCTCTGTCCCTGCTTTAGTCAATCCTCGTCCCAGGCTTTACCCAGACGGATCAACGGGTCCACTGGTTCTCTACATGAGGCCCAAACCAGAAGGAAAATCACTGAACACGTTACAAATCGCGAAAGATCTGACGTCACGATACAAGGCCGTGACCGAAATCGCAAAAGTCAGACCAAACAAGCTCCGTGTCGTGGTCAATGATCTGGATCAGGCCAACGATATAGCTCGCTCTGAGCTCTTTACACGCGAGTATCGCGTGTATGTGCCTGCACGAGACGTGGAGATCGACGGTGTAATAACCGATTCGAGTCTGACTGTTGAGTGTATTCTGGGAAGCGGCGTCGGCTGCTTCAAAAAATCCACTACCGAGGCGAAAGTATTGGATGTTAAGCAATTACGGTCCATGTCGCTCGTCTCCGGTAAAAAAGTATACACTCCGTCAGACTCGTTTCGCGTTACGTTTGCCGGATCTGCACTCCCTAGCCACGTTTCTATCAACCAGGTTCGTCTGCCTGTGCGTTTGTATGTGCCCCGTATTATGAATTGCACCAATTGCAAGCAGTAAGGCCATACAGCTGCCTACTGCTGCAATAAGGCACGGTGTGGCAAGTGTGGGGAGACTCATGCGGAAGATTCTTGCAGTGTAAACGCTGAAAAGTGTATTCACTGCGGGGAAAATCTGCATGAGCTTTCCGCATGCCCGGTGTACATGCAACGCAGAGATAAAATTAAACGGTCTCTTAAGGAGCGCTCAAAGCGTTCTTACGCTGAGATTCTGAAGAAGACCGTGACCACTTCTACCATAACATCGAACCCCTTTGATCTGTTGTCTTCAGATGAAACCGACTCTGACGAACCACTAGAGGGAACTTCTTTTGCCTGTCTTGGGGAGACTAGAAAGAGGAAAAATCTTTCCTCTCCTAAGCTTCCAAGGAAAGGACCTAAGGTTTCTCAAGATGGAATGAATAATACGAACAAATCTAAAAGTGCTGCGGAAAAGCCGAAGCAAACTCCTCCTGGGCTTGCAAATTCAAAGTCTCAGAAGGAGTTCCCAGCACTTCCTGGAACATCTAAAACCCCAGTTGTTCCTTTTGCACATGCAGTTGATAAATCAAATGCTGGACTGGTAATTTTTTCTGACATTGTGGACTGGATTTTTGAAACTTTCAATGTACCCGATCAAATTAAAATTTTTCTCACAGCATTTCTCCAAACAGTTAGAACATTTTTGAAGCAGTTGACTGCAAAATGGCCCCTCCTGGCAGCGATTGTATCCTTCGATGCCTAATTCAACTGCGTATATGAAGGATTCTATCTCTGTCTTACAGTGGAATTGTGGAAGTATTTTAAAAAAATGGATTCATTTAAAGTTTTGATAAATAAAAACAAATGCGATGCATTTTCCCTTTGTGAAACTTGGCTTACATCAAAAATTGATCTCAACTTCCATGATTTTAATATTATTCGCCTTGATCGAGACACCCCATATGGAGGAGTACTTCTAGGGATTAAAAAGTGCTATTCTTTCTATCGTATTAACCTCCCCTCGATTCCAGGCATCGAAGTTGTCGCATGTCAAATGACAATACAAGGTAAAGAGCTTTGTATTGCCTCAATATATATTCCTCCCAGAGCACACGTTGGGCAACGGCTGCTCTTTGATTTAATAGAACTTCTTCCCTCGCCACGTTTGATTTTGGGAGACTTCAACTCTCATGGTGTGGCTTGGGGTTCCCCTTACAATGATACTCGCTCCTCGTTAATCTATAACCTTTGCGATGACTTCGACATGACTATTTTAAACAACGGTGAATTGACACGTATCCCGAAACCTCCGGCGCGCCCAAGCGCTTTGGATCTATCCTTATGTTCGACGTCGCTACGGTTGGATTGCACATGGAAGGTTATCCTCGATCCTCACGGTAGCGACCATTTGCCTATTCTTATTTCAATTACTAACGGTTCAACTCACATGCGACCAATTGATATTCCGTATGACCTCACACGGAATGTCGATTGAAAGTTATACGAGGAAATGATTTCAAAAACGGTCGATTCGATTCAACATCATCCACCGCTTGAAGAATACAACCTACTCGCGGGCTTGATTCTCGACGCCGCGTTGCAAGCCCAAACGAAGAAATATCCTGGCGTAACGATCAAAGAACCGCCTCCCACTCCGTGGTGGGACAAAGAGTGCTTCGATGCCTTCACGCAAAGATCCGACGCGTATCTGACCTTCCGGGATACAGACGATGCCGACGACTTTAAACGTTATTCGGAGCTTGATACCAAGTTTAAAAGCTTGACTAAGGCAAAGAAACGCGGATATTGGCGTCGGGTCGTAAACGAGACGTCGAGGGAGACATCAATGAGCACTCTTTGGAACACAGCCCGAAGAGTGCGGAATCGCGTAACGGTCAACGAAAGCGAGGAGTCTTCAAGTAGGTGGATATTTGATTTTGCCAGGAAAGTATGTCCGGACTCTGTTCCTGCGTAATACCTTGTTCGCGATACGTCTCCGGGCAACGACGCGATAGAATCACCTTTTACGATGGCAGAATTTTCAGTTGCCCTCCTGTCCTGTAACAGCCTGGGTTAGATAGAATCAAATTCAACTTGTTGAAGAATCTACCCGGCAATGCCAAGAGGCGCTTGTTGAACTTGTTCAATAAGTTCCTGGAGCAAAACAATGTACCGCAGGATTGGAGGCAAGTGAAGGTGATCGCCATCCAAAAACCAGGGAAACCAGCTTCTGATCACAACTCTTATAGGCCGATTGCAATGCTATCCTGTATCCGGAAATTGATGGAAAAAATGATACTCCGTCGTTTAGACCATTGGGTCGAATCAAATGGTCTACTATCAGATACTCAATTTGGCTTCCGCCGTGCCAAAAGGACGAATGATTGTCTTGCGTTGCTTTCAACAGATATTCAGCTGGCGTATGTTCCCAAAGAACAAATGGCGTCTGCGTTCTTGGACATTAAGGGGGCTTTTAATTCCGTTTCTATTGACATTCTTTCGGGCAAACTTCACCGAGAAGGATTTTCTCCAATTTCAAACAATTTTTTGCACAATTTGTTGTCCGAAAAGCATATGCATTTTACGCATGGTGATTTGGCAACTTTTCGAATTAGCTACATGGGTCTTCCCCAGGGCTCTTGTTTAAGCCCCCTTCTTTACAACTTTTATGTAAATGACATCGACGAATGTCTGGCAAATTCATGCACGATAAGACAACTTGCAGACGACAGTGTAATCTCTGTTACAGGAGCCAAAGCTGCCGATTTGCAAGGACCATTGCAAGATACCTTGGACAATTTGTCTGCTTGGGCTTTACAGCTAGGTATCGAATTCTCTCCGGAGAAGACTGAGATAGTAGTTTTTTCTAGGAAGCATGAACCTGCTCAGCTTCAAACACAATTAATGGGTAAAACGATTCCTCAGGTTTTGGTACACAAATATCTTGGTGTCTGTTTCGACTCTAAAGGCACCTGGGGTTGTCACGTGAGGAATCTGATGAAAAAATGTCAACAAAGAGTGAATTTTCTTCGTACAATAACCAGACAATGGTGGGGAGCCCATCCAGGAGACCTTATAAAGCTTTACCAAACAACGATATTGTCTGTTATTGAGTACGGGTGTTTCTGCTTCCGCTCCGCAGCAAACACACATCTGATCAAACTGGAGCGAATACAATATCGTTGTTTGCGTATCGCCTTAGGTTGCATGCAATCGACCCATACGATGAGTTTGGAGGTCTTAGTCGGAGTTCTACCGTTGAAAAACCGCTTCTGGAGCCTGTCTTCTCGTATTCTTATCAAATGTGAGGTCTTGAACCGTCCTGTGATTGAAAATTTTGAAAGGTTAATCGAACTTAATTCTCAAACCCGTTTTATGACATTGTATTTCAATCACATGTCCCATAATATTAACCCTTCTTTGAATATTCCAAATCGTGTCAACTTATCAAATACTTCTGATTCTACTGTGTTTTTCGATACATCCATGATAGAAGAAACTCGTGAAATCCCGGATCATTTACGCGTGCAGCAGATCCCTAAAATTTTTTCCAATAAATATCGAAACATCAACTGCAACAATATGTTCTACACTGACGGATCACTTCCTGATGGGTCCACTGGCTTCGGTGTCTTCAATAACAATTTAACCGTCTCCCATAAGCTCGATAATCATGCTTCTGTTTACGTCGCAGAATTAGCTGCTATTCAGTACACCCTAGGGATTATCGAAAAAATGCCCACGGACCACTATTTCATCTTTACGGACAGTCTCAGTTCTATTGAGGCTCTTCGATCGATGAAAGATGTTAAGCACTCTCCGTATTTCCTGGGGAAAATACGGGAACATCTGAGTGCTTTATCCGAAAAATCGTTTCAGATTACCTTAGCGTGGGTCCCTTCTCACTGCTTGATACCGGGAAATGAGAAAGCGGACTCTTTGGCTAAGGTGGGCGCATCAAACGGTGAAATTTATGAAAGACCAATTGCTTTTAATGAATTTTTCGCATTTGTACGTCAGAGTACGATCATCAGTTGGCAAAATTCTTGGACCAGAGGGGAACTGGGAAGGTGGTTACATTCCATTATACCCAAGGTATCGACGAATCTGTGGTTCAAGGGGTTGGAGGTAGGTCGAGATTTCATTTGCGTGATGTCTCGGCTTATGTCCAATCACTATAGATTTGATGCGCATCTCCGTCGTATTGGGCTCGGGGAAAGTGGTATCTGTGCCTGTGGTGAAGGTTATCACGACATAGAGCATGTGGTTTGGTCATGCCCTGTACACCGTGACGCCAGGTCTAAATTAATAACTTCCCTCCGGGCCGAGAGTAGAGGACCAGCTGTTCCTGTTCGTGATGTCTTGGCGAGTCGTGACCTACCCTACATGTCCCTTATATACATTTTCCTGAAATTCATCCATGCCCAAGTCTAGTCCCATTCCTTTCCACCCACATTCAACAAAACGGCAAGAACACGTCGTAGACCTCGATTTTGGAACCAGCAATTGAACCCCACATGAACTCGCCAGGAAAACCCGAGGCCTTTCTTTATATCTTGGCTCAGCGGCACACACCATATGGCAACTTGAACACCAGCGAACAACAACAACGAACCAAAACCAGCAACTAGACCCCACACAATACCCTCAGAACCCGAGGATTACAAGCCCCTGTCCCAGCTAATGACATCGTGGCTTAGTAGAACAAATCCATACATGCTGCATATTCATTCGATGATCATCAGACGACCATTCAACTACAAAACACTGATTGAATAATACATGCTAGTTTTAAGATAGACTTAATTCCAGCTCGTAGTCGGCAGCGAGGATAAAAAATTTGCTTATAGAATTTTAGTCATCAGATATAATTGGCGCCGTTAAACGTTGAATTGTATTTGTGCCGTGTCAAATAAATGATTTGTGAAGAAAAAAAAACCTTCTAAAGATGACTTTCGTGTGTTTTAAGATAACATTGACCTTTTTCAATCACTTTTTTTCTTTAGCCTACCTCTGATTTATTTTTCAAAAATTTACAATAAATGAGTGGAAACAATTTCTCATCTTTCCTTTTAAGCTGCTCTCATTCAGAGCTGTCATTTATGCTAGCAACATGTTTTATGTGAGGAACAAGAAAATATTATCGCACTCGATTGTCTTTCCATCCAAGGCAGAAAACTATCGCAGAAAACATGATGATTCGACACGTTGCTCAAAATTTTGACAACCTTGTTTGAGTTACCGGGTTTTCATCATATACAGTTCATTAGTTGTAGGTGTTTGTGACCCTGAATTGTTTTGATTAATGCAGTTTACGCTAGGATCAGTTTCGGTAAGTTATTCAATAGGGATAACTAATTTCATAGATTCATTCACAATGCGAGAACAAAATGATTGTAACGCATAAACTGTCACTGTTATATTTCGAGTGAGAAGGTCCTAAAAAGTTGCTGGAGCTTATTTTCACAGTCGATGGAGTTAAACAAAGATTTGTTTCAGTGCCGTCAGTATGTAGTAGAATAAAAAATAAAAAACCTTAAAAATACTTGGAATTCTTAGAACTTGGTTTGAGATCCGCTCTTTGTGAACTAAAAGCTGAATTCAAACACGCAAAATATCAAGAAAAGTTTCAACTTTTTTACCTTATCCAAAACAGTTCTTTATTACCAGATCATTCTGGTTAGTAAAGGCTCTGTGTTTAATGAAATGATTGTAACAACATTGACGACACGTTCTATGTTTGACAAAACATGAAACATGTCGGAGTGAATAACTCTGATGTAATTTTCTTTTCCGATTGTAGATCCAGTTTGACATGTTTCGTAAGAGGATGTCCAGTTCAGCTGGCGGCGATAAAGATTGAGAGAAGAAAATAGGATCCGTAAAAAATAACAAGTAAACTTTGTCCCCATCTAGTCTATAAATATTTTGTTCTCTGTGTCCACGGTCATATTTTTTCTCTGGCAGCGGTCCCAGCCAAAGAACCTCGCGATGGGAATGAAAACTTGATTTCTTCCTGCTTTTCGTCGTTATTATTTATCAATATTGTAGCAGGCGACGACAGCTTGCTATGAGCAACAACAACAACAACCTTGTAGTGGAAAAGCTGCTTGCAACAGGGATACTGTTGTTTCGATTAACTAAGCTGCTGTTCTAGGTTGTGTACCTTCTTTTGAATATTTTATCCTTTGAGTTAGACAGGACCCTAATTTACTGACTTTATCCATCTTCATTTGATAACCGTGACTTTCCGCATAGTTTTTGCTAGCGACCAGTTTACATTGCGTTAAATCTGCACAAATAGAATTTCTAATGTATGACTTAACCCTGACTGAACTAATCAGCAGGTCTAGAACTTCTTATCTCATCAATTATCGGCCATAAAATAGTAACATTAGCTCGCCCCCGGTATCACAAATCGAACTTCCATCGAAACAAAAAGAATAGCAAATAAAAAGCACCGGAAATTAATTCATGAACGAATAACTTTTCGCTCATTTTCCGCTTTCCCGATGATGACCATCAAAGCGTAATGAAACGCGCCACTGACCGACCTACGGCCACTCGCCCTCTCTCTCCCAATTTCCTCCGGGCATGCTCCAGATCCATTATCGGTTTTCGTCCGGCCCAGATCGTTCCCTAAATACGGAAGGCTGGCCCGAGTGTGGTCAGGCCTATAACAATAACTGAGAAATGCTTTACGACCGAAAGAGTGCCAGCCATTAATTAGTATTAGTGGACCGAGTGCCGATCCGGAGAAATGAGTCACAGGGCGACGACGACGACGGTAGAGTTATAACGGAAGCATAACAATTTGTCGCCGACCATAATAATGTGATGCTTGATTTGGGTGATAAATTAAATTTTTACTACCAGAGTCAGTTTGACACATTTTCTCCTGCCATCAGCTTCTGCCGAGATTAAATGCATAGTTTACTGTCATGTGTCAGAAGGAAGCCTTTCGATGCGTCACAGTGTATTATCACTGTTGAATGACCGGCCTACTCTGCTACTATTTGAAGTGTGACGCCATAATCACTCAATACTCCCTCCTGTGTTTAGCTACGGGCCAGGACGGTCGTTGTTCAGGTCTCTGTGAGCCATCGTCAGCATTGATCCCTGATGGAAAGCCGGTCTGGTCTATTCCGGGATACGGGTTCGTACTCATCTCGCTGGAACATAGATTAGAGTCCATTTGTTGGAAATATAGGAAAAGACGGCCGTCAGTTTGGGTTCAAGACTACCACTGAAAAGTTGTTGAAATTAAATTGAACCATTTTGATATTCATACACGTATAACCTGACTAGAGAGGTACGGAAAGACCGGAGGCTGAGAATCTCTCGAGTGAGAAAAGCGATTTATCTGGTGAAACATATGCAAATTATGAACTATGCGTACGAAACCAGCTCCAACCCTGCACCAGCACAGGTGTATACATAAAAACGCACCATTGGCATGACCGGTTCTCGGTCTTCTTTGATATTCGATTCCGGAGAGTTTGATAAAGTATCACATTCCGGCTCTTCACCTCTATCAGCTCGGGCGCCCCCGAAACGGAAGTAAAGTTCAAGCTGTTTACCGTACTCGAAAGACTACTTCCGTGAACGGTGCTGTCTCCGGTCGGCCACCCGGCGGTCGGTTCAGTACCAGGTGTCAGCCCGTACGTAACAGTAGCCAGCAGACACACACACACACACACACACGCACCCACACAGTGTGATCGAAGTTGGAAAGTTTTTGCGAAATCATTCGAAACTATTCTGGGTTGCCTTGCGGGTGCGGTTCTTGACCGTAAAGGGTAAGGAAGTTTCTCGATGGAGGGTGTAAAGCATTTACATTCTCGTGTTTTGCAATTATGAAGTGTGCCCGGTACTTGTGCTTGGAGCACTTTCTAACTATACTTAACATTTGTCGTGTTATGAGCAGTAAGTGATAGTAAGCTTGGTACTATTTCTGTTGTTTAATGTTTTGGATAGTATTTTTTTTAACGATTTCAATTATGCTTAACCAAAAAAAAAGATGGAAGCAATCAATATTTTTAGAAATTTGAAATTTTGTGAAAAAAAGCAAAATGCACTAAACAAGTGTATAGCGCTAAAACATGGTCAAGGTCTAAAAATCATATCACCTTCACAGTGTATACATATTAGCCTGTCATGAACTTTTTTCTAAAAAGGACCGCTCTTAAGTTCATTTGACAGCCGAACGAATTCAAACCGTTATTTTGTCGTTTTCTCGTTTTTTCGTTCGTTCTGAGAGTTTCAAATGCTTACAAATTTGTTACCACTCAACGGTTTTTGACCATTGATATCTCAAACAATTCTTCGTTTTATTTCCAACTCGAATAAATATTTTTTACACGCTCTCAAACAAATTCAGAGTGCATCCCTCGCGTAAATAGAGGCCTTGAGCTATTTATTATTAACCTTTTCTCGCGTACCCAAGATGTCATCCTAGGAGAAGGGTTGTTTTTGATGATAAAGGTGAATTTTGATGAATATTGGAAGGAAAATCAGGTTGAAAGAGAGAGAATGAGCTAAATCAGGATTAGAAAAACATTCATTTGGCGAGCTTACGTCACTTACTCTTGATATAGGTTGCGTTGTAGCAGGGACAGAATATTGAAGAGAGAGAGCGAACACGAGAGAAAAATGCAAACGATTAAGTGTTTTCCTGCTATCGTTAGCGATACCGCTTACCGTGCAGCGCACACGCTGTTTGAATAAACCATTGCGTAATTCAGTCAATGATAAATTCGAGAACAACTTTCGAACTGTTGTTTATCGCATGGCATAACAGTAGAGTGCCAATGAAAATCGACTTTACACATTTCGTTTAGCGGTAGGTCTACAATGTTTCGTCTTATCGAAGAAAGTGCTTAGACATTCCAGCATAATCGTGCCGTAGCCTCTTTCCAAGAACCAGGTATAATTACAAAATTCAATTACTACTGACAAACAGGCATTCAGTGCAACCTTGTATTGCGTGAACTGGAATAGTATATTTTCCCGATATTCCGAGGCTAGAGGTACTGGTACCAGACATCTTGTTTCCCGTGGGTGAAACAACGACGGCCGCATTGCAGTGAAATAAGCAGGCAACAACAAAAAGAGTAGCGGTTAATTGTTCTTTGCTCAGTAACTATAGGTGACAGTAACAGAACCCAGAATTGAAAAGAGAGAGAAAAATCGGAAAAGAAACTAGTTTTCCACCGGGGTTTTAGTCGGTTAGTTTCAAATGGAATTTGTTTAATAAAATCATTTTAGTAACAGATTTGATTCTGAGCGGTCGTTATTTTCTAAAACATAAATAAAAAAAAACTGAACCGTTATTTGTCACCTTTTTTTAATGTTTTTAAATGTTCATTATTAAATTCCCCGGTCGTTGAACGATCGTTTTTTATATACGAAGCTTAACTTTATCGGAAATTTTTTTTAATATAATTTTGAGCGGTCAAAACCTGTTTTTCAGGAAAAGGTTCCATTTTGAAATAATCATTCAGACACCTGTCATACTTCCAAACTAATGAAATAATATAGAGTTTTTTGATTTCAGTTGATCTGCTGGGTCGCTATCGTAAACACGTAAACGTAAACTCTGCAAAAAACGCGTTTCTTTTTGGTTTTTAGAACCGCGTTTAAGTTATTAACAGAACTTCCAGAAAGTTACTACTTTTATGCTTGAAAAAATCCAATTTTTTTTTTCTCGAGCAAAAGAGTATATAACCCCTTGAGTGCAAATTTTCACAGTTATTGGTTTATTAGTTTTTGAGTCCGTAGGCTACTGGTAGACAGATAAACAGACAAACAACGATGCCTACTATGATTCAAATTTTCCAACGCCAACTTTTGACATTCCTGTCAACTTTCAATGCCCACTACAGTTTTCTTCAGTAATCACAACATAACTTGTAAGCCTTTGATCGCTGGATTATATAAGTTTTAGCTCGTTTTTTTGCTTATGTAAATTGCTTAGGCAGATATCTATACCCACAAAATATTTTTGAAGTCTGAATCAAACCTCACCAACCTTACTGGTCGATTCTGTATGAATTTCCTAATAAATGGACATAACTCAAAAATGCTACCAACGACTTATTCAAACATTTACCCAAAGATGAAGAACATCATAACGAACTGCCTGACGTTCACCGTTTTGATGGTACTTCTTACTTTTTGATAATAACAGTCTGTGGGAGCACCTGTCATCTCAAGAAGCAGCGTTCTACGGCTGTGCGGAACAGCTGCCTGGTTTCTAAACAGCGATTCAACCGAATCAGTAATATGCATACAAAATATAACCAACACCTAAGGGCAACCTTAGACGAAATCCGCGTTTATTTTGGTCGTTCGTTAATACTAAGCGCAATGGATTGTTTCTATTTGATGAATCGATCACTTTATGCGAAGATAGGGACTCAGCTTTCAGCACAGTTGACAAATGTCTCTGGTGTACCGCAAGGCAGCAATCTTGGACCGCTAGTCTTCATATTGTTATAATCAACGATATTTCTCTACTACTTCCGAATGGTTGCCGAAAATTGTACGCTGGTGAAATCAATCTTTTTGAAGTTGTGATAAATACTGCGGACTGCGTTGAACTTCAGTGATTAGTGGATATTTTCAGCTAATGGTGTTTCAGGAATATTATTTTTATAAGCATTAAGCATTTTATCGGACAAAAAAATCAATCTTTTTTTACTATACTATGTCAGGCCAGCCTCTGTCTAGAGTGATCTGGGAGTTTATCCGGATGCTACACTCTTTTTCAAACTGCACTACAACGAAATTATCTCTAAAGCTAATCGACAACTCGAATTTATGCTTAAGTTAGTCGTCGTGTTTCGGTTTGCCTTAGATCGCTGTGCTTCTCTTTAGTGTTATCTCTCTTTGAGTTCTGCTCCGTTGTATGGTATCCTCTTCACGAAAATTTGTACGACACGCTCTGAGATTTCTCTCCTGGTGTGACCCACACACTTGCCAGCTCAAGCTTAGGAAAATGACTGGAGAGCGCTGATGACTTTTCTATCTTTTCACTCTAAAAGCCTCATGCATGAGCTATTCATGAGAGCTCATATACAGCTACAGCTTACACAAGGCAACGAAACTGTCTTGTGTTGCGTACGACAGCTCATTCTTGCGCATGTATTTTGTTCGTTCGGACATGACAGCCTAGTTCGCTCATTTTGAGGATGTCCTGTTGCTGTTGACAGCCTGCTGATCGGCTGCGGCTGTCATCGACACGCATTTTTTCGTTTCTCCTTTTTCACAGGCCGGTGGCATATTGAATACAAAGCAAACCGTTTCCATTGTTGATATTGTTCCCCACGTAAGAAAAAACGTGCTTTGCACCATCTCTTTTTCATTCTTTCATCGGCCTTACTGTCGTGAATCATTATCACCTGACATCACGCTCGGATTCGTGCTGAAGGATGTCGGAAGATTATAGGCTGTCATTTGCGACAGCTTGGAAGAACCAACATTCATAAGGAGATGAAAAATGACAGCCCGTTTGTAGTTACATGTATGCTATCGTCAGTTGCTTTCGGACTGTTTACCGAACGTGTGGGGAGTAGAGAGAGCTGTGCAATACAATGAGATCAATTGGAAATTTGCTGTCATTGTCTTGCAGTCATTTTCATAACACTGTGCCAGCTGACGTTGAACGCTGTCGACTCCTAGGATGCAAACCCTAGAACAAAGACGCCTTGAGGCTCAAGTTTTATCTATCGGTAATGTGTTCCTAGGTAAAATCGATGTCCCAGAAATTCACGACCACCTGGATAAATACCCTCCGAACGATCGCTCAGGCCCTGCTGAACTCCATGGTCAATTCGACCCAATTCGCTTGGTATCGGCCAGCTTCAATACGGTTACTTGTTTGATTTTAATGTAACTGGAACCAGGTTTCGAAATGGTCACGGTAGAACCACTTTTCACTGCGATAATCGTCTTCTTTTTCCCCTGACTACCAAGGCTCGGGGTCTTAAAACATTCTTGAACAAACATGTTAAACTAATAGCACCTCTACGACGTTTTTTTCTTCTAACGTATTTTGACATTTTTTATATCATTGATTTTGTAATATTATTTCTAGAAGTAGACATAAAAAGGCCAAAATAACATTGCCATCTCTTTGATACGCAAGTATCGTATGACCATCCTTTTCTTTGTTTGAGAGGCGATGGTTGTTATACGTTTACGAGCGAAAGCCTACTGCGACGCACGCTGAAAATGCTGACCATTTCGAAGCCTGACTGGAACAGCTTTTAAAAATAGACTTCGGGTTCGTAGATAGATTTCGGTGATCATTTATTGACCTTGTGTTAGAATTAGAATATTCATTAGGACAAATACCTTGCCAGATGATGTTTTAACCCATTTCTGGTGGGTGAAGTCATAGAACATCACCTGACATTTAAACTTTGATTCAAGTTTGACAAATGGTAATCCGAAATGACGATAAATCAAATAAACTCTCCAGTGTCACTATATGAAATACTAATGGCACTTTTTAGCACCTCAAAAATTATTTTACTATAGTAATTGATATTTTTCTACCACTCGCCGAAACTTTGCTGGTAGTGGTAAAAACTGGGCTCGTTGGTGCTGGGGGTGTCTATCTAGGGGCTGTTACGGAATACTTGGCTGCTGCAAAAGTGTTGGAAATAGTAGGAAATTCTGCCAGAAATAACAAGAGAGGTAGAATCATCCGGTCTTAAGCCGAAATGAGGATAAATTAAACAGACCTACCGGTGTCACAAAGAGAGAGAGATACAGGGAGGCAAGAGCTGTCGGAAATAGAGTCTACCGTCTGCCCGCCAGTACAGAGGACAACTTTGCTAGAAACGACGTGCGGTGCTTCTAGAGAACAATTAACAGATTAAGTAGCAGGAATTTTCCTGTGCCGGTAATGTGCGATGACAAGGACTGCAACCTGCTTACTGATAAACCAACGGTTGCAGCCAGGTGGAAGGAGCACTTTCAGGCGCTTTTAAACGGTGAAATGCGAAAGAAGCAAAACATTAACATGAGGATGAGGATTGTGAGCAACGAACAAGCTGTGGAGCCACCAACACAGCAGGAGGTTAAAAAGGCGTCGCGTAGTTTGCAAACTCGCACTAAACTAGCGCTATATAGGACTCTGACCCTCCCGGTTGCCCTTTACGGAGATGAAGCATGGACGCTGAAGGAGACTGTGTCCGGATTATTGGAGCATAAAGTGCTGCGATCGATACTCGGCGGTAAATTGGAAGATGGAGTGTGGCGCAGACGCATGAATCACGAGTTGTACCAAGTATACAAACATGCTGATATAGTGGACATGTGACCAGGATGCCTGACGAGAGAGCCGCCAAAACACTCGGTGGATTTGCGCGGTGTGGGAGGATGCACGATCTGCTGGTATACGAGGTGACTGGGGAGCGGCTGCCCAAGACAGAAAAGGCTGGACATCTCTAATTCGTTCGGCCTTAGACCGGTAAACGGTTCGTCGGTCAACAAAGTAAAGTATAATAAGTTCCTGTGTCACGGTTGTGTTGCTTTTCAGCGCCCTAGAATCATGTAATTGAAGTAGTTTATATATTTCTACCACTCACCAAAACGTTATTGATAATGATGATACTATAGTATTCCTACGTCGACCATGCCAACCATGTCTACCTCCTACTCTTTTATGCCACTCTATTTCGCGAAATTGTTTAGCACATTTACATGAACAAAACTATGATTTGATTTGTTAGCAAAAGTGTTGTAATGATCTAAGTTTTAACGAAAAAATATGAAATTTGTTCAATCAAAGAAATAGTTATCGGTTTCCGTTATACTCTACTAAATTTTTTGGAAATAAATATTGAAATTCAGTCCGCAAATATATATATTTCGACTGTGACGACTGTGACGACTCAATCCTCTTGCTGATATGGTAAAACGTGTAGAAAATACAATAAAAGAATGCAAACCCGTTTTGGGTAATGTGTTACAAAATCTTCGTGTTTCAAATCCAGTTCTTCCAAGAATAAAGGGTCTCCCCAAAATTCACAAACCTGGAAATGAAATGAGAGAAATTATCTCAGCGGTAGGGGCTCCCACAGAAAAATTGGCTAAATGGCTGGTAAAAGAATTTCAAGCCAAGTCGATCAGTAAAGAGCACCGGAGATTTCGTTGAAAATTTAAGATCCTCGGGTAACATCCAATCTGATGAGATAATGGTTTCATTTGACGTTACGGCCTTATTTCCTAGCGTTCCAGTGAATGAAACCTTAAACCTTTTAGAGGACTGGCTTCTTTCCCAATATTTTGATAATACTTGGAAAAAGAAAGTTGACAGTTTGTTGAAACTTTCACGCCTTTGCATGAAAGAAAACTACTTCACATTTCGTGGTAGATTTTACAAACAGACTAAAGGGGCACCAATGGGGAATCCTCTTTCTCCCTTTCTATGTGAGCTCTTCATGGCAAATATAGAAAGTACATTAGAGAAGAGGAACATCTTACCGATTCGATAGTATGTGGATGATATTTTTTGTATTTTGAAAAGGGCGGATCTTGAAACTTTTTTCATATCCCTTAATAATACCCATAAAAATATAAACTTCACAATTGAAAAAGAACTTAACAACAGACTCCCTTTCTTGGACGTCGTTGTAGTCAGAAAGTCTACGGACTTGGAATTTGAAATTTATCGGAAACCCACGAATACAAAACGGGTAATACCTAACACTTCAAACCATCCCTTCCAGCATAAAATGGCATCCTTCCATCATATGATCCACCGCATGGAAACTTTACCTCTAAGTGAAGTAGCCAAGCAAAAGGAACTGGAATATATTTTCGAAATTGCTAAACTTAATGGCTACAATGAAAGTATCATTCAAGCCATTGTCGATAAAAAGAAGCGTGCTCAAATTCGGAAATCTTTTACAACACTCACCCCAATAACAGGAGATCTGAAAAGGGTAGCCGTTGAATATGACGTTAACTTGACACGCCCACTTCGTTCAAAATTTAGAAAATTCGGGATGGATATTGTCTACACTAGTAGAAATACCCAACTCAAAACAAAATTAGGGTCTACCAAAGACCCTATTGATACCCTGAACAAAGCTGGAATTTATAAAATTGCATGCAGTCACTGTGACATGGTTTACATTGGACAAACTAAACGTAACCTAGGGATACGTTTTAAAGAACATTTCGCAGAAGTGACCAAAGCAAGTAAAGTTTCAACAAATGCCCCACCACACCATTTCAAATCAAAAGTGGCTGAACATATTTTTAACGAGGAACATCCACTAACTTCGGATAACATTCACCTCCTCCGCCCCGTTAATAATTTATGGAAATTAGACGTAGCTGAAAGTTTCGAAATTTATAAACAACACTCATGCACGCTTCTCAATAAAGACGCAGGTAATCACCCCTCATGGCTATTCAAACTGCTTCCCAAAAACCCCAGACATGGTACGGTAAACAATCGACCGCATAATTCCCTACCTAACTCCAATTAAGGGTGCTAAATTTTCATTTTTACCTACTACAAATAAAAAAACAGGATTTACGCTTTGCTCTTTACCAGTCCACATAAGCACTGAGGAAGACTGTACGTCACAGTCGAAATATATATTTGCGGACTGAATTTCAATATTTATTTCCAAAAAATTTAGTAGAGTATAACGGAAACCGATAACTATTTCTTTGATTGATCTCAATCACTCTGCTAAGACGCTCGTTATAGATTTTCTAGATGAAATTTGATTAAAAAAAAATTACAAAGTATTACTAGTTCTCTACAACTCATTTTCAGCAGGGATGCCATTTTTGTTTCTTAAAAACCCGCAAACTTTTGCAAATATTGTTACAGGGGTCACGTTGTGTAAACTAAAATTACCTGACGAAACCTTTACTGGGCGGTAAAGCATTTCAATCGGACTTTCTGATCTATGACACTGTCCACAAAATATAGTTCATTGAAGTCTTCACGAATCACGAGTGATTATTTCAAGATTTTCTTTGAATATTTTAGAACCTATAATAATTTAAACCCATCTGATAAAAATAAAACTTCTGGGGAACCAATAGGGTACTAAAAATGACAAGACAAATTTCAACAAGTTTTACAAGGTTTATTTTTGCAATTTCGTAAAGTAACGTAATTTTACTCTATTTCTGGGAATAAACATTTTTTTAGCTGTAATTAAATATCAATTATATGCCATGAAGATGAAATATATTCGAAATGAACATAATTTAATGTTGAACAATTAAAATTATCAAAAATCAAATACCAGGAAATTTTATGGAATATCGGCAGATTCCTTTTTTGAGCATTTTCTCGATATTTTGGGGCATTTTAAAATGTCAAATCTAAACTACTTCTTGTTTGTCCATATAAGAAGGAGTGTTACTCTTCTGATCCCATTCGCAGAAAACGGTAACGCAAGTGCATCGAGAGTTAAAAAGTATGAGGGCAACGCAGGTTCGACGAGGGACTATAAAATTATCTTGTGGTTCTTCTAAACTGGACATCAACATAAATAAGGTAATTCGAGACACAAAAAATCTACAGACAACGCAAACCGAGTATGTTTTCACCGTACGAAGTATTTTTACATACGGTCGATGTAAAACCTGCTTTCTCTTTCTCGCAAGCAGAAGTTTCTAATTCATTTCGACGCAAGGGATGTCACACATACATATCTGTCGGTCAGCCGAAAGACACGCACACTATGTACATAGTGCGAAGCATTTTACTCAATATTTTGAGGTATACGCATACCTACTGCTGTTACTTCAAAAAAGGATGAGTTGAATGCTCCTGCTGCTGCTGGAAGCAAAGCACTAGTTTATATATCTTTACTGAACCAACGCTTGGAATCGTTCTAGCTACCTTCTTGATATCTGCGTTATAGAAATGCGTTAATCGCATGGAATATGTATAGAAAAATTCGACCTTGAAACTTTTTCGTCATTTTCACTATGTAATAAAACAAAATGTTGGCAATAATTATTATTTTATCAAAGTATAGATTATTCAATTTGGTATAGTTGCATGAGAGCTATTTTAAATGCGAATTTTCCATTTCGCCAACCCAAGACATGCTCATTTCTGTTTTCACAGAATGTACCCCAGTATAGTGAAGAAAGACGTAGTCCCACGTCAAACAAGTTGACTGCTTGCTGCTTTAGGTGAAACATCGTACCGTGATTGGTTATTTCAATGTTGACGACTGCCCACGTGAAGGGAGACCAAAAACTTTAAAAGACGCTGAATACAGAGTTGTTCAATGACGATCCACGCCAAACGCAGTAATAATGTGACAATTTTTTTTATGTTAGTTCTCCAATGCCCAATTTTTCCAATTTTTTTCACTTGTTTTGAATTTTTCACCTAATTCAGCGCTCTCACATACTTCTGTTGTACTGACCCTTTGTGACTTGATGAATTTAAAAACTATCGTCGGAAATTTATATGTCTGATTTTTTATTGCAAAATATTGAAAATAGTTGTAGGGGCTGTTTATAGGACACGGCCGCAAGAATAGCGTAAAACTACGATAGTCTGTCTTATGTCAAAGTATTTCTTGCAATAGGTTTGGGAACATGATCAATATGTTTTTAAGTTGACCCTGTTGAATGAAAGAAGAAGAAAATCTGTTCAGTATTGTGAAATCATTCGATTGTGAAGTAGCTATGACTTTTCTGCCACTCGCACGTGTTGTTATATTTTGTTGTCTATTTGCTAGATTTTATGGACAAATCAGTAGTTGATAAAGTTCTGAAAATAGTAGAAAATACTGCCAAGGTAGCAAGAGAACTAAAATCATTCCAAACTTCATGCAAATGGTAATCCATGAAGAGAAATGTGTTTCCTAGGGACCCAAAACCATTCGATTGTGCATATAGTAGGTGAAATTTTCCTGCCACTCGCCTAAACATTGTGGATAGTTGTACGACTGTATTTTATCAACAATACTACAAAATTTTTCGAACTGAATCTCTATTTTTAACAACGGCTTTTACCCGTTAACATTCAAGTTCATTAAGCAGACGATGTGGGCAGTAGGGAACGCGAAAAATAAGCGAACAGGAAATATGATACCCGCAATCTCCCGCATGGTCTCCGGCATGGTGTTTTGACTAATTAAACAACGGGGGACGGTGGTAAGCAAAGCAAAGTTTTGGTGCTATATTCCGTATCGGAACACGACCTTCTGTTTATTATACACAGACTTCGCAGCCAACTGTTAGGTGTACAGGACAATTGCGGGGCTTGCGCTACGATCCTACTGACACTAACAGTCTCTCCCGAGCCGAGACTCGAATCTACGACGACTGGCTTGTTAGTCCAGCATCGTACCTCGAGACCAGCTGGGAGACGGTGGTACTGTTCCACAATCTATATGCGTATCACATTCCACTGCCGACTCATTCTATTGCTCATCCCTAAGGGGCCATCCACATAACACGTGGATAGATTTTAAACCCTGTCGGGATGCGGTATATTTTTCCAAATCTGTATCATATTTCCAGTTCGCTTATTTTTCGCTTTCCCTACTGCCCACATTGTCTGCTTAATGAACCTCAATACTACATAAAGATATTATTTCTTTGTTTGTATTGAAATTCGATCTACTCATTGCATGATTAAGCGATTACCTGTTACGTGTCTTCAAACGTCCTAATATAACCTAACTTAAACGTCTTAAATGGGTTCAATGAAAATGGGAAGTTTTGAATATTGAAACACCTTTTTTTTTTTTGGAATATAAATTATGAGTTTTGTTTTGAACGAAAACGACGATATGCCAATTTCATGACAGATTGTTATTCGTTTTGAAAAGTAACTGCGAACCAACCACGAGTGCTGTATTTTCTAACTATGTTGCTTGCAGACCTTTGCAGTAAATAGTATTTCGTTTCTTGATAGTAAACTCACGTTCACTGTAGCACTTAGATGTGGTAAACTCATTTTTACTATTTAAATTAAAAGATGTGACCGTCCTTAAAAGAACGGTTAGTTTCTATTTTCACAAACCTGAAGATATGCCTGTATGTCGACGGTACTTCCCACACAGAAAGGAGATCCAAAATCTAACGCTCTGAAAAGTGCTGTCTACTCTGTATCTCTGCTTGCTTCTGGTCGATCCAGTAAACCAACCTCCTCCAACAGTGACAGGATATACCGCTGCTGCTATTCACCACTGCTATCCGCTGCCGCTATCTTTACTACTGCTACCCGCTGCTACTAGTGGCCATCCACTAGTGAACTGATTGGTTTGAGCAAAAGCGAGTTCGTAAATTCTAATAATAAGTAGTTGCGCTGCACCTACCGCTAATGCTGCTACCACTACCGCTGCTGGTACCCCCACTGCAGCCCCGCTGCTATTATCTGCTGCTACTTGGCTAGGACTGTGCTAGTGGCCATTCACTGCTGATTGATTTGAGCAAAAGCAAGCTCCTATATAACCCATTTAATGAATTCTTGGTTAACTGGGTACAAAATTCTGTCGACTGTGTCAGGGAAAGCAAATATCCAATAATACAATAGTTCGAAAAATCAAACAAAAATTTCCTACATTTGGGAGGGTGCATAAATGATTTTGAGATCGATTGCTATAAATATGAAGGAAATCTGTTGAAAACTGAAGGAGTTTTAAACATTTGAAAGTGGACAATTTTTGTGACGCTCTCGATGTTTCCGGGTTGCCAATTTATACCCCTATTTAGGATAGCGTAAGACGTTAGTCTACGCCAGAAAAAAAACTATTTGGCTACTAAAAGTTATTAAGTTTTTTTTTCAGTTTTCAATTTAGTTACCGAAAACTGAGAGCTGGCAGCACGGTCAAGATAAAAATACGCATCCGCAAATCCGCAATCCAAATGTTGTAGGAGTTGCCAAAGTGATTCGAGATGATCCGTCACGTGTGAAAAAGAAATCATTTCATTTCGTAGGCTTACTTGGATTGTGATGAAAAGTGACCCAAAAGTGTTATGTGGACATGGGGACATTTGTATTTTGTGGTTAAAAGAGCAGTGTCTCGATAATGCTAACAAGTGTGAAAAAGAGACTAATGTAAGAGAAGTGTCGTTGTCCTCAGTGAATAATACGGAGAAAGCAGTTAAGTTAAGCGTAATGGAATTACAATGTTCTGCTGTTGTGTGCGTACACAATGACGGTAGTAGTAATACCGGGTATGTGCGTGACAGTTGGCGATGTGCAAAAGCCGCAAAATTCAGACAAAATTTCGTGGGTTCTAGCTTTTGAACAATTATTGTTGTATGCATAAAATTTTTGAGTGGCTGTTTCAAAGTCTCATAAGTCGGAATGACAAGAGTCAAATTTCGCGCGCTGTATTATAATTTTACCCAGTATGATTAACTAAAACCACAATTTAGCACATTCACACTCGCTATAATTGTGCGATATACAAGTATATTCCCTGGTGGTCTCGTGCTTAGAGACATTGCTTCCTGCGAAATTTAATATTTTTGTGAAGCAAATAATAACACCTAGCTAGAAACCTCCACCGTAACAACCGTTCGCCTTCCAGCCAGGTTAGCCAGATAAGGAAAGACTATCCTAATCCTCCTTTCCACTCATTTGGCTTGACAGGCGAGGCAGCGAAAAAAAACAACAACTGCAGCAGCAGCATCAGCATCCCACCTGCCTGTCTGACCCGTATAGCACCAGAAGCCCGAAGAACAGATTAAACGTGAATATTTGATTGCGTTGGAAATTTCAAATTCTTTGTGTATGCAGCATCCTCCCGCTGAAATTGACACGTTTATTGAGAAAGAGAATAATTAATGTGATGTTCTGCTCTAGCTGTTTATCCCTTGGCAAAGAACCACGGTTGTGGGTGCGATGGGCTAGAGCGAGAGAAAGAGTCGGACGATACCCTTGGAGCTGGATAAACGTGGAAATCGGTGTCGGTGCACGGTCGTCATGTAAGTCGAAACTTGTTTTGCTCGATTCGCCCTACCCCTGCCAGGCTTTACCGTGAAAGGTAGCATATTGGGGAGGAAGAAAAAAAGCTGCACAAGAGCACAGGGGAATAGCATTCAGCAAAGCGAATCGAGCTGGACAGATGAAAGCAATACGGCATTCTGCCAAACAACATCCTTCACATCGCACAGTGGGGCAAATTGGTCCGTTGGCACGACAAAGCCTCATAACTCCTTAACAGTTGTTTCCACAGTGTTCATATCTTCGACAATGTTGTGCACCATAAAAACATCTTATTGAAAAATGTATTAAGGTAGCTTTAATTTTTTTTTCTACAGATGGCGCTGACATCTATTTGCTGAATAAATGGTGCTGGCCATTTTGTTTCTTCGGGAAACGAGATAAAATTATTTTCATTATTCTTAAATTCAAAATTTCAGTAATTAATTATAACTGGGACTTAAGTACATATGTTTCAATTTCAGATATATTCGAACTTTCGAGTCATCATGAAATGAATTATCGAACCTATGATGTGTCATCATATTTGAGGTAGAATCTAAAATATAGTTTTAATGATATCGTTTGTGATAAAATGTTTAAAATAAGAACATTGTTCAATTAAAGATTAGTTGGTCATGTTCCCTTTCTAAGAGCGACTTTTGTTTAATTTTATACCATTTAACATGAATACTAAACGCTTACTTTTGCTTAAAACACTGTTCACCCAATAACAAATTGTTTCCTAATACTAATAATTGTTTCCGAGGGGTCTTAATACTACTGGACGTCAGTTTCGTAAGGCCCCCGAACACAATCATGACCGTGTCGCATACATCGGCATTCAGCAAAGCCTATTGTAGGGAAAACATTGATACGGACACTGCTGATTGACGATTTTTTGCATGAATTGACATGAAAACAATCGTTGCGAAAACTCGAATTACTCAGTAAGTCGCAACTAGTAGCAGCTAATTTTTGGTTTATTACTAGCCAATACCTTGTATTTTAGAACAATAATAGTGTCGTAGCAGAACAACGTAGAACTTTATGTTTTTCATATTGCCGAAAATGAGGAAAAATTACAAAAAAAACTTGTTTTACACACTATGCCTCCTACGAACCTATTTTCAACAAAACTGTCTTAATATCACATTAGCTATTAGTTTATACTCTGTTTTATGAGGATCATATGAATTAGCTAATTAATTTCTAAGTATTTGCATGCCCTACTGGAAAATATCTGTGAAATTTTTTTCTTCCATTTTACACGCCGTGTAAATCCTCACTTTCATAAAATTATAGCACATTTTCTAAATTATTTTTCAAAGTGAATTATCATGATTTCCTGTCGATAACATGTCTACCGAAAGTAGAAAATAAAATGAGGCATGAAAACTGAATTTCATTTTTTTTAGTTTTGTCGCGACTTTTCTGGGTTCTGCCCCACAGTGCATCCTCGTCTTCGCTGTTGCCCAGAGAGATCCGTGTTTGTTACACGAACACGAGAAATGAGAAAAAAAACTCGCTTTCGGGTATTTCGAGTATACGGAACTTGTTATGCTACTTACTGCTTGTGTCCACTTTGGAGACCATCGGATATCCATTCGGGGTGATCGCCATCGTTGTTCCGCCGGTTGTCATCTGCCAGTTCACGGGTTTGGTTTCCTGCAAAGATACGAAAATTGAATTCTTAATCATCTTCTTTTCTTCTAGAATGTTTAAATTATATTTCTTTTAAAATTTTGCCCTGGTTATCAATCTCACACAGAAGAAACGTGAAAATCAGAGCGAACACCTTTTTGGCCTCTTAATGGAGGGCAGTAGATCATCGCAGAATGTTCGCAGCGTGAAAACCCCGCTCCAAAATGTTATCAGAATTTATTATTCATTACAAGAGCAGCACGGGATTCGTGGGTCGGTTCATACCGCTGATAAGGTAATCCACCGCTCGTTGCTCGTAAATGTACTTAACACTGTCCAATCTACCATTTTCCTGGTTCTCGTTAATCCACCGGAATGCAAAAAAAAAAAACCAAAAAACTTTTCGATCATCCGGTTTCCACTTTCTTAACATTTACCGCCTGAGTTCCTTCGGCCACCACGCGCGCTGCTGGCTTCGTGCAGCATAATTTATGAGCGAAGCATGCCATGCCGGGCGGTCGGTGCGAGGGGCTCGCCGAAAAACTGTTCCTGTAGCACTTTTGCATCGTGCAGCAACAACGTTTCTTTCTACTTGATCTAAATTATTCAGTTAAATGCTTCCCACGACTGTAATTAATTAGGACTTTTGGACTGTTTTGAACTGCACCTCCGCCCCGTCACGGCCTTCCACCCAAAACCGAGGGACGAAGGGTGGTTGCCAGCCATCCACCACGAGGGGAAATTGTTCACTAGTGGTGTTTTTTGTGCTTGTAGTACCGATTGAGGCAGAGCGGTAAAATCATTGAAAAAAATACTTGAGTCAACGAGCGAAAAGGCAAAAAGTAAAATGAAAATAACAAAAATGGCACAAATTTCTATAAAAACAACATATGTGACAAAAAAGACGATATTAATAATTTAAATTGGAAAAGCCGCAAGGCGAAGAAACAAAATCAAAAAGGTATAAAATTGTAAAATGAAAACTGATGAGACATAAAAAGAGCAAAGCAATACGAAAATTTAATTAATCATAATAATTAAATGTAAGTTCGAATCGAAAACAGAACTAGTCTGGATTATGTCAAAAGAGGTAATAAAAACCCACCCAAGCACCGCTGGGTGTATTGCAGCCTGTGCACTGTCTTATTCTGCCAACTGTCTGTCATCAATTTTCTTTCTTGGTTTCTTTGTGCAAAAGCTATAAAATAACTGAAGAAATGGTATCCGAGATGAGACAACGAGAGCAGGAGCAAGCAACAAAAACACGTTCAATTTATTCTATTATTTTCGGGGGGCGAAGTTTACTTGCTTCGGGACGTGGAAAGGCAGGCAAACCTGGGAGCTTGGACAGGCTGATTAAATATTTAAACTATTCGAAAGTCTTTTATTATTATTTCCTGCAGCCACCGCTTTTTAGGCGGCATTATTTCGGACGAGTATTTCAGGTCTACAGCGATCGTCGTTCAGTCGACAGTGAGACAGACAGAGAGAGAGAGAGATAATACGAGAGAAGGTATAGTTTCTGGTTTTCGTTTTCTCGCCCGGAAACGGAAATAGGAGGGCAAATGGTGACAAGCATATGCGGCATCTGCTTCTGGACTACCGTGCCATGGTACCGTGGATACAGAGCCAGTAGGAGGAACGCCAGGAAATCAAACGCCTACTAGGAGTGGACCGTTTGTCCGTCTGTTCGTGGGTAGGAGGAAAGGCAACTGCTTTCTCTCAACGGTGTCACGTAGGTTTAACTCTGCCATGCAACTTTTCAATTTAAAATTGAAAACTTGGTCGGCCTCAGTTTAGAATTATTTTTCAGACTAGAGTGAGTTTGGAAAGTTGTTACGAGATTGTTGCATGAGGATTGTTCTAGAATAGTAAAACGATGGCAGCTACGTGAATGTGGTTTGCCGGAGCAGTTTCCGGTTGAACAGACGGAAGCACACATATAAAAACAAGCTAGTAGATTTTGAGTAACAATAACAGTCTTGCGTCAAGGAATCTGAGTCAATTATGGCTACACGATATGTGACAAAGCTAATTGCAACCAAAACGTGTTGAAGCGCTGCAATAACTGAGAATCACAGCACAGAAGATCACAATAATGAAAACAGCCAGCAAACAAACAGGCCTCTAACTCTCACCACTAATCGCGAGGTCATTTCGTATGCAAACACAGCGTCCCACCAACCGTGAAGGTCAGTAACGGGCATCAGGAGTAAGCGGATTGCGATCGCAATCTGAAACCCGCACGCTCATGCAACATTCATCCGCTTTTTCACGTGCCCATTTCCAGTCCAGGCTCTTTGTTCCGTAAGCTTAGGCTTCTGTGTGACTTGTCCTGCTTTCTTGGAGCTAAGTCCTCATTACAGCTCACAACACGAACTCGTGATAATCCTACCCCCGTATTGCAAGCCCTGCCACAAATCGACTGCAGTAGGCCGTTACTCCAAAGTACCTGCTAATGCACCCCTAACGACATTACACCGCAGCAGGCCATGTCACAGATCGCAGCCTTATTTACGCCTAATGCCTTTATTTAGCATACATGATGAATGGAGGCAATCACGTCATTAGCTCATGACACGATTTATGTGTGCTGGCTCTTTGTCTCTCTCCCTCTCCCGCTCTCGCCTACTGTGGGCTCGATTTTCGTTCCGTTGTCGTTCAGCATTGATAAGAATAACGAGAGGCGTGTCGCATTGTTCCGTTCCTTTCCACCTTCGTTTTCGCATTCTATTTACCCTGCTCGTGGGGGGAATTTTTCAATTTTTGCCACGCCATTTGATTGATATGAAATGAGCCCCCGATATTATTCACTTGGTAACCGGATGCCTGCTACGATCGGTCGGTCGGTCGGTCGTTCGTTCGGTTGCTTTTGTGTTTGTTCACTTTTTTTTCGTTCGCGATGAATTATGGCTCGTTACACCCTCCCTTCTAGGAACTTACATATGTTGTCTGCGGAAAATATGAAAAATTCACCCCACCGATGTTTTGTACGCTGGAAGCTTGTGAGGTTGTTGTTTTTTTTCTTTCTCTCTAGCTATAGCAACAGGTACAAAATCCTTGGTTGAGGGTGAAAAAAAACCTAAAAAAACCTACATACATTACAAGCAATTTTTCTTACGTTTCGGTGGCCCTGAGCTAGTCTGGTATTAATTTGAACTCGGCGGTTCCGAGATCGATATACCTGCGGTCTTGTTGCACAAGTTAGAAAATGCTTCAAAAGACGTCACCCAGAGGGTTTCATCTTTGATCGACTTAGGTGAAATTTGTATAATTTAATTTAATCCAGAAAAAGTATTTTTTGTTTACCGTTCCGTTACGTTTGCACAAACTATTTAACTTGTCAATTACCGTTTCGCGTGAGTAATTTTCCAATGTCGGATAGTGTAATTTTGTCCTAATATAAGTCCATTCGTACGTAAAATGTTAAATATATTGCCCTGATGATGATCACATAGAAGGACCGAAACGTCGATGATGGGCAGCGAGAAAGCAACACAATTTATTAGACTGCAAGCCGGAATATCAATCTCTTGAATTTATATTAAAATAAAAGTTTTTAAAATTCTGTTCTAATGCGGCAATTTTTACCACATTTTAATTATTTAACACAAGTGTTTGGCACGTTTTTAAATGCTTTCATCACTTTTCTCTGAACTGTTTCACTCTTCTTGTCTTTTAAAAATTCTTTCGATAGTTGAAACTGTTCTGGAATAATTTACTATACATTTTTGATCCATTTTACTGCTCTTTACTATTCTTTGACACTTTTATAATATTCTTTTGACACTATTTAGGTATTATTCTGACACTTTATAGAACTCTTCGACGCTGAAATGCTTCATATTATTCATTCTAATGCCTTTTTGTCTATAATATAACGTATGTTCAACAATAATTATGTAGGTATTTAATTTCAAACTTTGTATATATCCTCTCACTTATCAAGCTTGATTTTGTTTCATTGAAACTATCGCTACATACATTTGATACCTTTGAAACTATTTACTACATATTTTTCTACATTTTTTGTTATGTATTTTAATAAGGATCACTTCTCTTTTGTTTTTTTTTTTTAACTCTATACAAAACAATGAAAACATGATTGTTGAATCCGAACCGAAAAACGCTGATAGAGGATAGGAAAATGTAAAAACGCATATAATTAAGAATATAATCGACAAAAATCATCTCTGAAGAAAAAAGGCAGGAGTTTGCTCCCGAATTGGGTATCAAATTGGCAAAATAATATTTCTTTGGTAGCCAGAATAGAAATCATTCCTAAGGGCAGAAATGGCAACACTTTGATCCCAGATCGGACCAGAAAGCACCGAAAACTGCTTCTTCAGTAAATACAAAATGTCCTGGAATTTCATCCCAGAAGAGGATCTTAATTCTGAACTCACCACAAAACACAATTTGAAATTAGGTTTCAAACAAATTTTCCCTTTTCTCAATACACCTCACCAAGTCGCGTTCTTCTAACAAGGTCGCCATGTGAAATTTACACGAGATGAAGTTTCGGCCATCAATGTTTTCCGCCATTCTGAAGTCAAAACACTAATCACTTTGCGTTTTTAGCAAAATCGCAACTTTTTCTTTTTCGCGCAATACGGAACCGACTCTGGGCCCATAACCTATCAAGGCAACCTAGAACAATCGGACGGTTCGGAAAAAAATAACTTGTTGAATAAAACGGATTCCGGATACCGTAACACTCGCAAGTCTTGAATTTAATCAGATTGGTCCGATAGACCTCATCATTTGGGCGGAATGCTACTACAATTTATTGTTGAACTAGCAACTGAAAGTCTCAGATGACGGACAAACTCTTCAGAAGACTATCTTCGAATCAGGGCGTATCCCTGATAGTAAACTTTAAGTTCCCAGAACCATAACTCATTCATGTTCCACATATGATTTTCGATGTTAGCAAAATTTTGGGAATGATTCCAATAACATGAAGAATTTTACGAACGCAAGATGGTACATGACAGTGAATAATCTACATATCGCCCTGATCGGGTCATTTGTCCGTATACAGTACGCTGGAAGTATAGTCCGGGTATATCTGCTGATCTGAAGTCTCTAGCGGGGCGTTATTTGCGACAGGATGCAAGGAGCATCTATGAGGCCAGTCATAAATTTACCAACCATAGCAGCTCCTAATATATTCCGTCTTTTAGCTAGGGTTTCCATACTTAGTAGGTTGCATCTTTCTGCGTACAGAGGCAGCTCCATCCTGTTACGCCAAGGTAAGAACCGAAGGGTATAACTTATAAACCTTGACTGCCCAGATTCAGTTTTGGTGTTCCATATTTCTGCGTATTTTCGCTTTTGAAATTATATGTGCGTGGTGGTCATGGAGTGACATTTGGTAGTCTAACAGTACACCAAGATTGATTCCTACAAATATACGATTGAGTAAATCAACGTTGATTGTGTAGTTACAAATTATTGGATTTTTCTTCCGGGTGAATGAGATCACGGATCATTTTGACACACTAATGGTTTTTGCAACACCAGGTGTAGAAAATGTCAACGTGCCTCTGCAGCTCCTGACAGTCAGCAATAGATTGAATTACCAAATATAATTTGAGATCATCGGCATGAATCGGTCTGCTTCCTAGTGGCAAACAAGATAGATATCGTTGAAACATAACAAGAACGACTATGGACCAGGGTTGCTTCCTTGAGGCACACCTTATAAATTTACAAAACTGCAGGACTCAGTATTTCCCAACTTCGCCGATAAAGATCGATCTGTAAGTTAAGACTCCATCCAGTTAACAAGAGGAGATGCAACTCCAAGTCTTTCAATTTTTGCCAATAGGATAGCATGATCAACACGATCAAATGCTGCAACTTGGAACTTGTACATAACGAGGTTATACCCCGATAATTTGAAATATTTCGTTTGTCATCGTGCTTGAAAACACAGAACAGAATTGATTTTTTCCACAATAATTGATACTTCGACTGTGCCAACGGTTTGACAAAAATAATCCTAAGAGGTACGCATGCAAAACTTTTAAGAACAATAGCAACATAGTGGGTGAAGGTGTGATTTAAACTTAGAAAAAATTTCCCTTGTCCAGGCGGGATGCGCTTCGGTGGAGGATCCGCAATCAAATGAATCACCTAGTCTTCTTTCTACATCAGATATTGTAAGTCGCTATACACAAGTGAGGGCGCCAATCGCTCAGCTACAAAAATGACTTCCACAAGGTAGTATGTGTGTTTGAACGAAGCGTTTGATTGGCCAAAACACCATGCCGGAGACATCGAAGATTGCGAGTTCATGTCCCGTCTAGACTAGGGAAATATTTTCTTAGTCTAAATCACACCCTCAGCTCGTATTCATTCTTCGAAAAAATCACATACATTGCCTTCATTACAACTTCCCTAGAGCTATCAAAACATCGTTGTCAGAAAACTGCATATTGGACACGCTAATCAGATTAATTGGAACGTCTTGGATTGCTTTTTGGAATTGCTCTGCGGTGGCTGTATTTGTCTTGAAAACGCTCGAAAAATGTTCAGTGAATAAATCACAGATTCCATCGGGTGAGCTGGCAGATTCGTTCTCAAGAAACATGGTAGATGGGAGTCCAGTTTATTTCCGTTTTTCGTTTACAAATTTCCAAAACCGATTTGGATTTCGTTCAAGATCTGATTGCGTTTATATCACATGTTGTTTGTAGAGAAATCGGTTGTAATTTCTATAGTTGCTACTGGCGCAATTGAATTCGCGTTTGGTCATTTGGTTGCGATGCTTAGTATAGTGCCTAAGCGCAGCTGCTCTAAAACGCTTGAGTGTTCTAAGTCGCCGGTTCGACCAAAGAGGAGTTGGCCGAAGACGAGAAACAAGAACGTGAATAGTGATATAGAAATCACGACCAATAACCAATGCTTGTATGACGGTGCATTCCCCCACAGACGCGAGATCCAAAATTTAGCGGTATGGAAGGTTTTAACCAAAAAATTATATTTGATCTTTGCTTGTTTTTACTCAATCCAGTTACTTGTAAATCGTCTTCTTGAACAGTAATTGGATAGACAATGAAGATTACGTGTCTACCGGAAGTTTTACTTTCGGTAGTTACCGACACGGTGTACACTCGAGTGCGTGAAATCGTTTATATACTTTAAGGGGTTAAATACCTTTTTAGTTTTCAAAAAACCGAAAAAAAAAAATTATTGTATTATCTTCAAATACAACATCTTGAGAACATTTTCACAAATTTTCATAAAGATCTGAGCAATAGGAAGAAAGTTAGAGCGATTTGCAGCGCGCCTCGCCTCGGAATACTGTTTTCCGAAAAATGACATTGCCGTGATCCTGATTGCGGGAAAACTACTGAACCGATTTCCTTCACCTTTTTTTTAAATTTTCGTTATTAAATTCGCCGGTCCTTGAACGATCGCTTTTTGAAACATACAGTTACATTTTGCCGCAAAAAAAATTTTAATGCAATTTTTAGCGCTCAAAACGTGCATTTTTTGAGAAAAACGTTCCCGTTTGCACTGAAAACAAAATACTCATAAAAGCGATCGTTCAAGGACCCGGCACACTTCTAAACTAATGAAATAATATGAGTTTTTTGATTTCGGTTGACCCGCTGAGTCTCTATCAGGATCACCGCAAGCCTCTGCAAAAAAGTAGGAGGTTGTATCCAAGACTCGACCGCATAAATGACGTAGAACTACGTACACTATTAACAAATGCATTGAGTGTTTCATTACCCTAGTAACAGTATTGGTTTTATCAAAGTTTTATAGCGCTTGTTTGGCTGTATTGAGTGCTATAAAACTTTGATAAAACCAATATTTTTACTTGGGTAATGAGTTATAATGTCTACTAATGAAGGGTTGTGAATTTCGTGAACCGGTTTCAGCAGTTAGCAGATCGTGCCGAGTTAAAAACCATACACAGCACACATATCATACACACATACACACAAGATACCAGATCATACACACACAGCAAGCAAGCGACCAATCAGAGGACGTTATTTTTATTTCAACAAGGCTTGACAATTTTCAATAGTGCAATAGTTCGTAGATTCAAACAACATTTTTCTGCATTTGGGCAGATGCGTGTATAATTTTCCAATCGATTGCTGCAAGAATGGAGAAAATCGGTTGAAAACCAACCGACCTATAAGCATTTGAAAAGGGACAAATTTCGTCCCAGTTTTTCAGTTTGCATCCCTGTGTGGTATGCTAAAGTAAAACGTAGTTCTACGTCAAAAAAAATACATCTCATTCATTCTGGCTCAGAGCGATCATTTGATAAGCTCCACGTTTATTTTAATTTTTAAAGTTTTTCCTCACTTTCGTAGCACGGATGTATAAAAATGATTTTTGTGGACATTCTGTCGAGCCGGACCGATAGCACTCTCATGAAGGCAACAAAAAACATGTATTGTGTCATGTTGCGCGGCTTGGAAGGAGAAAATGTTTCCTTCCCCGTGTCGCATGGACATTAGTACGGTAGACATTAGTATGAAGGTGGGAATTCTGCTGTGATGTCGAGCAATAACCGTCTTCTTCAAGACGTTACATCCTTGTTAATGAAGTGTTATGAATTTTCTAAAACGAACTCAGCACCGTGAGCAGAACTTGCTGAACTTTCCTGTTTGGAATCGGATTTGTTTCGCATATACCGCTTGTGATGCACAGTATCAATGTATCGTAAATACAACACACTGCTGCACAATTGCAGCAGCATCAAAGTGCAATCAAAGTTGCAGTTTAGTAATAACCATTCATTATGCTCTTCCAAATACATTTAGTAGCCTTGATAAAGGCTGGTTGCTGCAGTTGCAACTTTCATTCAATTATCGCATAATGCTTCATGGTTCAGATAGCGCGCGATATCCACTCTGACATAGATTTTTCGCACGTTGTGGAATGGGATACCTGGAAAAATAGATGTGACTAAAGTCGCAACCAACGTCCGTGTGGTATCGGCACAATCATGGAATGAATTACACATAAAACACAAAGCGCGCATTCTTAGTCAACTAGGTATATTCTGTCGACCTTGTTAGGGAAAGAAGCATTGTGCGACCAATCAGAGGTCGACATTTGCGTTTCGACAAGGCTTGACAATTTTCAATAGTACAATCGTTCAAACATTTCTGTGTGGTATGCTAAAGTAAAACGTAGCTCTACGCCAAAAAGGCATTTTGTTCAAAATCGGTTGCTGATCGAAACCTTTGTGCTGCCCCAACAGTGGGGGAGTTAAGATACACGGACAACATGCACTGTGGAAGCTTTTCACCTTCTGTAAATTAGACGGCCGCGACAGATGTAACTGCTAGAATCCGTACAGAATGCTTGCTTACGTTGTCAAAAATTATTAACTTTCAATGACTTGTTAATTTGCCTTGAAAAAAGGCATTTTGCTGTTCAAAATTGGATTTGGTGATGACGATCTTTATGCTGCCCCAACAGTAGGGGAATAATAGCAGTCTGGCGAGGCACGCTGAGAAGAACCGCGCTGCTACTGACACATGGTGACCAACCACAGCGCAAGTGATTTATTTAATTTGAAGGCAGCCACAGGCGCAACCCGCTGTTACTTCTGAGTGCTATATCTGCTTCTACTGCTGTCAACGCTGTGGACGGTCCATCCAGCTCGCCTTCCGACTAATGAATGTAGCTAGTTTTCCCAGAAACACTATTTTATAGCCGAAGGGTGCTACGTAATAGGCCACGCCTTCCAGTTCAGTTGTCTAATTCTCTAATATGCTTTAGACGAATTATTCCACAATTTGCATTCGATATTTGTTTCCAGCGAATAAACACCGATGGTGCTCTCACACACGCAACGGGTTTAACCCGTATTTTATTGCGGTTTGTAACATCAAGCGATTTCGTTTGCTCGTTGTTGCGTGTTGCATCATGTTGCAACTTGGCAGCTGGGAGACGACGAAATTCTGTTAATGCTGCTTGATTGAATCGACTTCATATTAGCTCTGCATATTCGAATTAACTGCCTTTGTGAATGCGTTCTAACAGGGCAGTGTGTTATTCAAAATCGATTATGTTGATCGCACCCTTTGTGCTGTCCCAACAGTGGGGGTATTAACTAAATAAACTACAACAGAATTTGATTGCTAGGATCCCGCGAAAAATGTTTGCTTGTGTTGATGCTAGGAAATTTTCACCCTTCTATTACTTGTTTATTTGCCTTGAAAAAAGGCATTTTGCTGTTCAAAATTGGATTTGGCGATGACGATCTTTATGCTGCCCTAACAGTGGGGGAGTAATGGCAGTCTGGCGAGGCACGCTGAGAAGAAGCGCGCTGCTCCTGAGACGTGGTGACCAACCACAGGGCTAGTGCTGCTGCTAAGGAAGGACGACTGCTGTTGACAACTTGTCGCTGTCCAGAACTATTTCGAGCGGCTTCGGCTGAAACAGGCTCTTATATAGGCCGAATAGCATGTTTTCAATTGCAAGGTATATGATTCTGTCGACCGTGCTTGAGAAGCGATCATATAACGACCAATCAGAGGACGTAATTTTCGTTTAAACAAGGCTTGACAATTATCAATAGTACAATAGTTTGCATAATCAATCAACAATTTTCCACATTTGGGTGGATGCGTGTATAATTTTCCAAATAATTGCTGCAAAAATGAAGGAAATCGGTTGAAAACAAACCGATTTATAAGCATTTAAAAAGGGACATATTTCGTCCTCTTTTCATTAATAGTTTTCTTATTTACATCCCAATGTGGTAGGCTAAAGAAAAACGTAGTTCTACGTCAAAAAACGTTTCGGGGAAACGGCCATTACTCCAGTAGTAATTGGTATATCTCAAAATCAAACGTATTTTTTGTTGTTGATAAACTGTACTTTCAGGAAAATACCCCTTTGATGCAAAGAAAATGGTTCTATGCACTTAAAAATAGATTCAAACTTCCCTCATTTTTCTCGACCAAAAAGGTATATAACCCCTTAATGTCAGCTGTGCTGGGTAAGAAAGTTTGTGATTGTTTGTTTAGCTCGATTTTGACTGAGACTCAGAGCATCGCCTGATTTTGACATTGCTTTCTGCTCTGATTGGTCGAAATATGACCATGCACTTTTCAATAGCACAGTCCGCGTTCTGGTAGACGCATAACTAATTTTTCAATCGATTGCTCTAAGATTTAAGAAAATTCATTGGAAACTGACTAAGTTTTCAACATTTGAAGCGTAGCCTTGTTTTCCTGTTTATTTTCGCCCTAATAACGAAGTAGTCCGGAAGTAATCAATTTCGTGACGCTCTCGATGTTGTCGGTTTTTAAATTTGCACTCCTATGTTGCCGTAAGACGTGATTCTACGTCAATAAAACTCTATATGTTACCGCCTATTATATGTACAGGGTGTTAGAGAGCTCACTTAAAATCTTTCTACGGGTGATAGAGCACCTTATTTGATGAAAATAATCCTTCTACGCATATGGCCAAAATTTAACAACTGCAAAGTTATTCATTTTTTTAAGTACGTCTATCTGGAAGTTTGGTACCTGAATTTGAAAATCCAGTAATTTAACCAGGGAAAAGTGGTTAGATTTTGAGCGCTTATATTTCAGTAATTTATAATCAGGTTATCGAGGTTCTGGTATCAATCGATCGGAAATTCTTTTGCGGTTATATTTATGAAACAAAAACAACCTATTGTTTGAGATAGCCTTGCTGCTACATTCCGATTCGGAACTCAACCTTCTGTTTACTATACACAGACTTCGCAGCCAACTGTTAAGTGCACAGGACAATTGCGGGGCCAGCGCTACGATACAACTGACACTAACAGTCTCTCCGAGTCGAGACTCGAACCTATGACAACTGGCTTGTTAGGCCAGCATCGTACCTCGAGACCAGCTGGGAGGGTTGTTTGAGATACACGATTGAAAAATCGGTAGATAACATCGATTGTCTAAAGCCAATCACTACCGCTCCTCACAAGCACAGCCGACACTAACGAATACAACCGATCTGACTTTGTGAATGATTTGTTGTTGTTGCTGTTGTTGTTTTACTCGTGGTCACTTTCTGTTTCCGATGCTTTTTTACTTTCCTTGCTATTCTCTGCTCTTCTTAACTCCTCCCTCTTTCTAACCAACTGACGAAACCTTGATATAAGAGGTACCATTCGCAAATTTCCCCCCATAATTTTCATTCTAAAACCATAGCAGTGACATACGGACGCCAGGTGCTAGCCGTTAAAAGGGGGAACGGCAAAAAATAGCGTAAAAACTAAAATAGCGGCTAAATTATAAGAGTTAAATGCTTGGTGTCAAAAACCAACTTGACGAGTAGACTTAAATGTTTACTTTAGTTAACAACAAAATCCATGTTAATCACACATTTCAGAGAGAAAATTGCAGTTTTGATCTCCGAAAACATTTAATTCCACATTTGCTCCGTTCTAAGTGCTTCTTATTCTCTCTAATTCGACGTTTTTGAGACACGATTGATTACGAAATTTTCTCAGCTTTCCAACGAAATCAACAGAATTGAACCCGCTATCATACTTTTTGTGCTAGAGCTCGTATGTTTTCCATAACCGAAAACTGAAAAAGTAAATAACTGTGCAGTAGTAAAATTATGGCCATATGCTGAAAAAAATTGTTTTTTTTTTTTCATCAAATAGTGTCCTCTATCACCCCTCGAAGGATTTTAAGTCAGCTCCAATTTTTGCAATTTCCTTAATTGAATTTTATCTTCTACAGATGGTATTGCTTATTGCTTTGAATACTGGATTTTCAGCTCACTTGTTCAAGCACAGTTTGAATCTGTACATTGTTGTTGCCAGAAAAGATTGAGTAACACTAATATACTTCCTTCGGAATTTGATTGATTTAAACTCTAACTATTTTTTTTTTTTTTTTTGAATGTTAAATCAAGAGTGGAATTTATTGAATGTATTGCGTAACACTTATTAGATGTCCGTAACTAACTTTTTATAATTTTTTTTCTAATAATGTATTTTGGCAGCACTGCCGCACACGCTTTCATTCAAGCTGTCAAAAAGTATGTTGGGTGACAGTAAATTCGTTTTTGCGGTGTAGCTACACTCGTGTTACACTTTTACACCTTGTAACTCCGGGATTGGTGTAGTACCGTCGCAAAAACGAATTCATAAGTGTTAATGAGCACTTTGATGCACACTTTTTTGCTGTTGCACTTTCAAACAGTGCAGCCCATTTTGGTGGGAAGTGCGCAATATAGTTTTTCACTTTCGGACCGGATGCAGTAAATCAGTAGGCATTGGTAAAAAGTGACAACAGCTCGACTCGCTCTTAGCGGTTAACGTGGATGTTTACTGTTTTGTCGTTTATGTTGTTTCCACAAATTCTAGGTTACATCATTTCACGAGCAACATGTCAAAAGGTCGTAAGTAACATTCACTGCATTTCGAGAAAATAAACATTGAAAATTGGGATGATGGAATCAAATCTTATTTAAAAACTTTTCATTCTTTTAATGAATATACTTTAAAACATGAACACGAATGAGTTGCAGAATGGGTGCGCTTTGACAGAATTGAGTATTTATTAGTTTTTAGCTGTAAATTGAAGGAAAATGTTACTTACGACCTTTTATTTCTAGTCAGGCACATTCGACATAGATTAAACGTTCTTTTGAAAGCTAGGTGAACAGATACGACGTTTAAAATAATCCTAGATCGCGTGGAACCGTGCAGCACCGTAAACCAGCGAAGTGGAAAGCACACTTGTATAATTCAGCTGCTAAATAACAAAATTTATTGTAAACTACCTTTCGAAATTTGTTTAGTACTCTTGGACACATTCAAATAATCAAAGAAAAGTAAAATATTAGGAATCAATATACGGTTTTTTATTCAGTTTAATCTATAGAATCCAGACCATTATCGAATTCATCTTTTACTTCATTTTGCTGCAACTTTCGCCCCCGCTTTGGAACAGCTAACGATTGGAGGAATGTTTTATAATATTCTTTTTGAATTATGTATGGCAAAAGACTTCTCAAATCCTCGAGTTTAGCAGTAGGTAGCGGAATGGGGCTTGTTTCTATTGGGGGCAAATTGATTTTCACTATGCTATTGATGTCATGATCTGAGGGAATTAGTCGAACAGTTTTAAATTCCTCTGCAACATCATACTTTATGGCAACGACTCCTGGACACTCTGTACTGTAACTGAACACCATAATTTCTTTGAAACGAAGCTTCTCACCAGTTGTGGTCATTCTTGGCAAGGTATAACGAGTTTGCAATGATTTGAGTGCTTTGAATTCCGATTGATTTAACTCTCTAACTGTAAACGGAACTGATCGACAAACAGCCGTAATAAAAATCGCCCAGTCATGTGGCGTTTCGATGTCAATAACAGTTTTTTTCTTAGCTCGTTAAATTGCAGAGTGCACTGTATCAACTTCCATGTGGGAATGTCCAGTTTTCATCAGCTTGTGATTTATGATAATTTTCCTGCCTTTCAGTGCTAACATTTCGATATGGTAGCAAAACATAAATACGATGTTTTTGTTTAAATTTTGGCCACCACAGCGATCGATGTAATAATTGATTGTTTTCACACAATCAGGTACTGCCTCCAAATCTAGTAATAAACAAGATCCAACTTCTTGAGAGCCACGACGTGCTTTGGTTTCATCCCAAAGAAAGCACGTTGCAGAGTTCACTCCACAATGTGTCTCAAACATCGTTAGGTTGAGTGTGTACAATTCTCGCGTAATTTTTCAAAGGGACCTAAGTAACAATGACAGATTCTCTCCTCTCTCACTTTGTTCCGTTAATTACGTCGTCATTATATATATTTTTTAAGCTTTCTTCCCCTTAATCGAGAGATAGTAATACTGTCTTGCTTACTATGCATTGAATGTTATGAAATATGAAAAAAAAAACATTATTATTGATCAAAGAGAAAGTAAACAGAGAGAGTCTCTCAATGTTAGATAGGTCGCTTTGAAAAATTATGCGAGAATTGTCTGGCATAGAATGCTTGGCCACACGTCAAACTAGGTGTCGGCAGCTGCTTTTGCAGATCGAATGATACTGTTTTCACGTCATCTCCTATCTCAGATAACGCAATATCTCTTTTTTTCTCATCATATACACGCTTTGTGGCAGTCTGATGTTGCTCGTTTATTTTTCTTGCGTTACTTTTTTCCTGTTCGTTACTTGCTGTTTTTATAAGCATCGTTAGACGATCACATTCTCCACAGGTGTCGACTTTAGGAGTCCTAAATCCTAAATTCATCGTTTTGAATATCAAGCGATATGTGTTATAAGAAACAGTATTTAGGCAAAAATCCGCACACCTTCCCACATACATCTCGTACATGATTTGAACGTTTAGGTCATTAGAAAGATATAGCCGATTGGAGCGCTCACGAGAACAATGACTTGAGTAAGCTGTAAAAGAGCGAATGTGGTTTTTGATAAAGTTAACATGGTCCTCATCAATTGGAATTCTGTTTCGGTTGTTCACTCGTTGGTCATCGCTTGCAATCATTTGACAGGAAGTTTTACGTGCCAGACCACGTATTTTTCGATCGCCGATATCAAACGTTGCAACGAACATAGATTTGCAAACTTTGACGGTTCCATTAACTGCTGGCAACGAATAAGGGAACTGGCAGCACGGCTAATTGACAACGCGTGTTCCGAAATCTCTTCGCTTAAATTATTGATTTATATGTGATTAAAGAGGCAAAACCTGTTTAAAAGTGTAAATATGTGCTCTGTGATGCTTGGTTTATGTGAGCAAAGTGAAGGTTTAGTGAAAAACACAGTGTTATTTGGGGGAAGTGATTATTTATCCACGCTTGAAAATTGAAATTTGTAAGGCCGGCAAAGTGTCGAGTGTAAGTGTATGTGTAAGTCCAACGCCACTCTACTTCAACCAGCCAAGTCCAATAAAGCCGAAGATTGAATGCCGGCTACAAGCCAAAAACGGGCCGGTAGTCTGTGGTGAACTTGGCAGAAGGTCAAAGCGCGGAGTAGGTTAAAGTGACATGGAACGGAATAGTGAGCCAAGCAGGGAGAAGTGAAAAGGATAAGTATCAGGCATCTCAAACTTTACGCATTTATCAGGCATCTCAAACTTTACGCAAGGGAGCCAAAATGCAAAGAGCGGTTCAATTATTTTTACTTTAATAGTCGATCTTTTGTTACTTACTTATAAGTGTATGTGTATATCACTTCTTTTAAAATGGTGTGAAACATGTACATCGATTTCACCAATATTGGCAGAACTGTATAATAGGTTATGAATAAAGAAGTTTCCGCGAATCGTTAGGTATATGTCTTCTATTATCGAATTTGCAATTAATTCTTTCAACAATAATGATTGTCTACTAACTATTAATACTAACTATTAATACTTTTACTTTTTATTTATTATAAGAGTTGCTTATTTGGTAACCCACTTTGCCCCATCTTCCCCAGAATGTGTGGAGAGCTTTGAATGCGAGGTCTGCTCAAGATAGATTGAGTTGTTTATTAAATGTGTGACAATGTGCGTGAGAGGTGATTCATGTTGATTTGCGTTGTGTGGCTGTTTTGATTTGAGTAGCGTGGTTGGTAAGAACTCTAGCAGTAATTGCAAACAGCAGCCTCTTATCAGACATGCGGGTTTGCCTGCAAGATGCAGGTTTGTATGCAGATTACAGTTGAAATACCTCATATATTTTCTGCGATGCATTGAACAGTCTCGTATAGACCTTTCTGTGGTAGTTTGCACTGACAAGAATTGAATTATTTTTATATTTATTATTGTATTGTGTGTAGTACAGTATATTTTTTTAGCGATGAATCTGTGCGCCATTCAACGGCGAATTCATCTTCCATGTGTAGCTATTACGGCGTAGCACTTTCGTACTGTAACCTCATTTTTGCACCACTTGAAAAGTGTACCACACGATTGCTGTTTATCTATTTTGCGATATTGTCTTCAAATTGCGAACTGAAATATATCTGATGACTCTGTTTTAATATGCATTGTCATTTCGTTTCTATTTATGACTTCACTAGCTTTTGAATAATTATTTTACGCTATGGCAAACTTTTGTTAACTATGATAAATTTTCATAGACGCAGATCCGAAACGGTAAAAGGAATAATAATTGTTTTGACATTTTGTAAAAAGTTTAGGAATACTATATTGTTGTGTCGAGTTCGTTTCTGCGGCCGTGCTGCACCGTCCCGGACTACATCTTACAGCTCGAGAACGAACACGCAGGCGACACCACACTTAGTTGTAATTTTTTTTCGTACTGCCTTTGAGAGCACCTGTTTTTGTTGTTGGTGTTTTCGTGTTTTCGGCCTGCAACCTGTCTCTTCCGGGTGTAGTCCGGGATACAGGGGGTGTAGTCTATGGTCACTGTATACTTTACTGGTCTGGCGGACTGGATTTCGGGAACCAGTGTGAACTGTCACAACGGGAACCAGTCGATAGTGCGTCGATTTTCGCATTTGAAGTATTGTAATCGTGCCGTAAAAAGATACAGAATAAATTAGACTCAATCATTGGACTTTTTATGACAATTGCTGTTTTTTTTTAGAATAGTTATTGTAATGAATTAATGATATCACAATAATGTTAAATTTATAATGTGAGAAAATCACAAGGAATTTTTTTTTGTTGCATCAATAACGTGCTCTTTTTATAATTAATTGTTTATTGATAACATTATACTGACATAGATTTGCTGTCCTGTCGCTTTTCACGCTGTACTATTGTACGGGAAATGCTCAATCGAAACAAAATGATTTTTTTTTATAATTTTCTCTTTCAACGAATAAAGGAATTATCAGGTAACTCGCAAAATTTTAGCCATTTTCCTCTAATCTCCGCATTCTTTGGAAACCTGAGTAAACTTGTTTGTTTCTTTGTCCTTCGCCAATTGCTGTTACATTTGTTATAAAGGCACTTCATTTTCACATCAAATGTTTACTTTCAAAGAAGTCATATGCAACATGAATTATATCCAGTGGTGTCAGGATTTTAATGTGAAAAAGTGGGTTGCCAGTTGCATGGTTCCCCACTCCGCCAGACTAGTGGAGTACAGTGACTATAGTGTAGTCGGATACAGAAAAAGTGTAGTCCGGAAAGTGAAAAAAACAAAAAAGGAACAACAGAAAAAACAGTACAGAACATAAGTGTAGTCCGGGTGTGGATGCGCCGAGGGGGCGAGTTCGACATGATTCATGATTCTACGCATGTCGCGGTGTTTAACGAAACAGTACACATCGCTCAACTTAGTAATGAGCCAACATAACGCGTAACATTACTTTAACTCGTCGTGGCACGAGTGTGCGCGGTCATGCTCTAAGCAGGGTTTTATTAGAAAGAGATGTTTTCACCCAGATAGTACTGGTGTGGTTTGTGGAATTGGAGTATATGGTGCATTGATGCTAGTCGAAGTCGAGATCTTATGATTAATTTTTTTCGATTTTTTCAAGCTTTTTGTGTACTATAGAGGTTTTTGTATACTATGTCCCAATTTTGACTAGTTCGGCATTTTGTTAACAAACTTGAGATATATATTTTGGTCAATATGCATATCTGCATTTATGAAACTATTGAGGCTTTGTATGCATGAAACTTTGCCAATTTTTCTATTTGATAGGTAACACTTGCATCGACAACTAATAGAGAATCGGTGTGAAATGTCGAATTTGTGAGCGTCTGCGTCGGTGGGCGTGAATTGAACGGTCGTGCATAATGCTTCGGTGTAAACGTGTTTTCGGCCCGGGAGAGTTTTGCTCTTAAGAATGTTTTCGAAATGTATTGACCCAACTCTATAATATGTTAGTTCAAATCGTCCACATAGCGTAGTACATATAACATTTTGCGTTTCTCTAGGATATACCACACACACTTGTGCGTGGCCCTAAAAACACTCTAATGTTTATTTCTGCTTTAACCCGTCTCAAATCAGGAAACCGCTTATTGAGCACAGAAAAACAATATACAAGAAACGTCGTTAGTCGACCTGTTAAGCTCAAAGCCGGATATCCGGGTGACCAAATATCTAGAGACTTTGCGTCAATACCTTTCATGAGGTCGTATTTTCTACAGAATAGTTATAACCGTGTTATAATTTTCGGTATAAAGAGGGTCAATTCACAAAGAAGTGATTCGAGTGGCGAAGCGTTAACGTAGAATCAACTCTCGTACTGCCACTCATAGCAAGTCCGTCCCATTTGCGTTTTGGTGCTGACGAGAAAACAGCAATTGAAAATCGTAACGCTTTGGGTGAAATTTGGCGCTGAAATGCTTTTTCAATCAAGACCATCAACAGAATTTAGTACTGCTATGACAATCTAACACTTTTACATCATAAAACTTGTATAAAAACCCAAATTTGACTAAAATTTGTTGAAAATCATAAGCTGGGACTCATATGCGATTACTTTTACGGTACGTAGCCAGAATGATAGCAAGTCGGTCCCATAGCCGGCTACGACCGGTGATGAAAAACAAACTTCTGCTAATCAATGGCGGTGCTATAGCTTGCGTTTGGAATGAATCCATCGCTGGTCAATTCATAAATGGCCTTCTCTCGTGCCTTATTGAACAAGTTTTTTGTGAGAAGCAAAACATAATGTACCAACTGTGCCGCTCAGAATAAAATTAGATTTTGTTTTTACATTTGATACTACTGATAAATTCGAAATCAGTGTAGGTAACTTATTCTAAATTTTCCTGAGAGCGGTCACACGTTCGGGACGGCGGACAGCTTCGACGTAGCAGTGGAAGCAAGTATGAAAGAACAAATATAGCTTGGGAAAATGTTTGCTCCGTTAAAAAACAGTTAAGTAGCGTACCGAAGTATTTGATATGACTGGCAAATTCTTCAAAACGAAATTCACGACAATAATGTTACAATTCTTGCCCACGTCTTTACATAAAATACAGATAAAATACGAAAAGATAAAATACTCAAGAATGCTTTAACTAACAATACAGTGACACACCTGAAGCGTTCATTGTCAACAACCAACAGCTGAAAGAAGCTACTGGTGGAAACTTTGTCTTGAAGGAAACATTGTACTATCAGCTAGAGCCACACGGTGTAGAACGTGTAAAATTCAATCAAACCTCCTATCGAATATCACTTGGTACATCCAATTCTAAACCTGAAGACCATAAGTTGTGGTAAACATCACATTTTTCATAATCATTATTGGCTGTGGGGTTAAATTGTGAAGATTTTTGCAATGGGACCGACTTGCGATCACTTTTGCTATGGGACAAACCGACTTGCTGTTTTTTTCATAGTTCCTCAGAACGAAGTATTCAAAAATACCTGTTTTATGGAAAGCAGATATAAAAAGGAGTTGATTCCATAAATAAACTCAAAATTGATAAAAATGCAATTGGGACGGACTTGCCATCAGCGGCAGCGTAGCTTTCGTAACATTGTGAGGTCAGCTAAGATAAATTAATGGGAGATGCGTTTCGGTAGTTCCATAATGACTTCATAAACAGATGTCCGAATATTTGCGTCTGTCTTAATCAAGTCATAGGTCTGGTATCCTCGCGTGCGCTTTATTTTTGCGGTGTTACATCATCAACCAGAATGAGCTCGGATCGCGTAATGATTTCCGTAGAAGATTTAATGAACTCGAACGCGCGATATTTGATATTATAAAACCGGTACTCGAACTCAGCGCATCGTTTACCAAAACGAAACCTGCTGCAAACCCTACCCTTTTCTCCAACATCTCAGTGATTTCTCGTGGAAGTGCAGAGGTGTTCTCGGCTTCCAATAAAGCGAGTATCACGTCAACATATTCCTATACACACTCCTTCTTTGACCTGCATTCGGATGCGGCCGGCGCTGGTATTGCCTAATATGAAGATTAAGGTCATCAGTTTTTACACATTGAGGATGGATGTTAGTCCCAAACATCATCCGTTGGTTCTCTGTGTAATTACAGCTGATCTGGCAATAACGGAATAGCAACCGCGGGCGGTCAATCATGCTCATGCTCATGCTCATGCTCCATTAACTGCTGGCAACGAATAAGTACGGCTATATCTGCGCCGAGAGTTGATGACCTGTGAATAAGATTGAGCCATAGTAGTCTCAAAACATTAAATACAAAATATTCAACTATTCATACCTTGGGTCTTTTTGTTTCAGTAACCGTTGTGTGGTTCGCCAAAAATTGGTTCTGTCCAGAGAGTTTTAATCGAAGTAAATGTTTTAAAAGAAGGTTACGGGTTTCGACATTATATTTTTCGCTGCATTTCAGTCGACATCTACAAGCCGGTCGTTTGCGTCTTTCTGGTACAACAGTACCATCTTTGCGGGTGTATTCCATTCCCTTTTCCTTTCTGTCCCTGTTCGTCACTTTAGGATTGCCAGTGCGGGTCTTAAGTACAGTCGCTTCCTTTTCTAGATCATCCAAGCAATGAGCACTAATATTTGCTTCTTCATCATCACTAATCTTATATGGCTCAAAATATTCAAAAATAGAAAAATCGTTTAATAATATAGTATCACCATCTTCAACGCTCTTCCATTGTTACAGGAGCTGTTTGTTTTATACACAAATCGATGGCAACCACATTTATCGTCCTTGGGCTCGAGTTCTAAATTGTTTCCATCCACTAGGAGGCTTGCAGAAAAATCCAATTTACTGGCAAATGACAAATCTATAGTTTCTTTGCGGATGGGAGTCGATGTTACAACCTTCTTTTTTTTAATCGGCTCTTCATGGCCAGATAGATAATTGCAATTTTCACAACAGTTCATCGGACGATCGCGGGTTGTGCTATTTAAAATTTGTTGTGGAGGTGCTCGATCTAAAAAATTACCAATGATTAGAATAAGTAGACAAGCTGAAAAATGAATACTACCTGCCAACGAACGTTTTTTATTACTTAAAGAAGACAGCGCGGAACAAATATCTTTACCGTTAGCGGTGTTTACAGTATACGTTTGAGTTTCGCTGATACGCAGCTGGGAACGATTGGATAACGTGAAGGTAGGCTGGGTGACGAAAGGTTTTCCGAATGACTCGAAAGTGATCTAGTCGACTCAAAGTCTGTTGCCACTTCCTCGTAACAAGCTACAGTAGGTACCTTCTCCAAAACGGGAGATTGTGTGCTTGAACCAGAAAGATTCAGAAGCGCATCAGCAGCAGCTAGAAAATAATCATAACTTACCACTAGAATATTAGTCATTCATACAGTAAATCCTTACCCAGCAATGCTTCAAATCGGGCAAATTCCATTTTTCTAGCCTATTTGTTTCACGCGCTAACTTATTTCAACTGTAAAAAACTTCGTTTTCCGTAAAACACCAAATGACGCAAGAGAAAATATGGTTGCTATGATCGACAAATGCACATTCGACCTACGAAAATCAAAAGGTCGTAAGAAACAAAAGTGTTTGTTCACGAAATAAATACTAATTCGTCGTTTTGAAAATTTGCAAAATAGGTGCTTTTAGTAAAATTAAACGCTGTGACAGCATTTTTAGTGCATAGTAAAGTAAAAATAACATTGTTTGGTATACTTATCGCGATTTGTTTACATTTGTTACTTACGACCTTTAGACATGTTGCTCGTGGTTTGTGATTTTATATTTAAATAACATATGTATTTGCGGTGAAAAAGATGATAACAAGGCCGATTACTTGTGCGTGATTTTTTTTAACATAAAGTGTGTTTTCAGAATAATTAATAGTAAAATCAACTGAAATTTCTAGTATAAGTGTACAGAACCATCAGAATATGCGGCATGAAAAAGGATTTCGTCCGAGACAAGTGAGTAAAAAGAAAACTAATTATTCACAGGACATAAACTCATCTGCAATCTATTGATAAACAGAAAGTTGAGTAAAAAAATGTCTTCATTAATAGTGATAGCAAGTGCTTTTACAGCACTGAACTTTTCGTTTTCCAACTCATTATTTCAGTTTAGTAATTTTTTTAACATTCTGAAAAAACCTAATTTTTGCAAACTTTGTACGGAAAAAAACCTCAACCTCAAAGCTGCCTAAATTTACCTATCCTGGTAAAGACCGAGTGTCGTCCAAGTTTGTGGATATTAAAACTATGCACTGCGGAAAAACTAACATAGATTTCAATCTTTTCAATGACTGACAATCTCCGTCTCTCTCTTTATCTAGAACTTTGTCAGTTATCTTTTAATTCTATCATCTATCTCAGCAGTTAGATTGTGAACTTTCCCTGCACGGTAGAAATGTAGCAATCTCGTACCGGAGCAAACATCACGGCAGACAATCGCTCTTTAAAAATCCATTCAAGCGGTCGGTCGGTGGGGTGAGGATCTAACTTTTTTCCCCCTTACGCTGAGGCTGACTTTTTCCCAGACAGACTTCCCGCTACACAACGACGCGTGCACTGCTGGGATGGGAGCAAAAATCAATCGATCCAAAAGCGCACACGGCGCATTAGTCATGGAACTAAATTGAGACACCTTTAACTGGTGGGAACGCAATTCAAATTTATTTCGCGACACCCGAGCCGAGGTCGTTTCGAACTCGATTCGAGGCAAGAGAGACCCGTCTAAGTGATGCATGCATTGGAATTCTGATTGAGGTGGGCAGAACGACGACGACGACGTAGCTTTCCTATGACTTTTTCCCTGTTTCCAACATATGTACCGATAGACATGTGGTACAAGTTATGCGGTGCACAGTGGGGAATCGCTGGCCATCAGCCAAAAAAAAATTTTTTCGTAAGCTGTTTCATAATATTTTTTCTTCATTGCTATAACATTCAAGTGTCTAAATCCAAAATTTGGGCGCAATATCATGAAAACTGAATTTTTTATGACTTTCCAAAGCTTGGCGAACTGACGTTTTTTGTCTTTTTTTGAAAAAAAAGTACATTACTTTGAAAAGCTCTGTAGCTTCAATGATAGCTTGGATTTTTTTGACGTCAAAGGAAAAGTTGTTGTAAATATTATGCAAACCAAACCCTTTTCATTAGATATTGTAAAATTTGGTCATAGTAGGCCTGACACTAGAAAAAGGTAAAAAAACGTGATTTTTTGTAAAAAAGTAGCTTAAAAGTTTAGTTGCCGCAGTTTGCCACGGTTGTGACTGCATTCAAAATTTAGGTAAAAACGTAAGATTTCAAACGCATACTGTCCGCTGTAGCGCAAAACTGCGCAAATTGTCACTTTAGTGGAGAAAGCGATAGCAGATTTTTTTAGTTTTTATATTTGAAGTTGAAATGTCATCCAGGATTAATTTTAATCATAATCATGATACCCCATTAATAGAGATTTATGATATCGTACTCAATCCCTAAGGATAAAATAGAAATTTGGGCAAAAATCACAAAATTTATCAATGAACAGTTATAAAATAAGTGTTAAACAAGAAAACAGTAAACAAATCTTTATGAAATTTCAATTAGGTCAAACTTTTTCACTTTCTGCAAATTTAAAACAATATTAAAAACATTCAGCCCATTTCAATTTATGATTATGAAATTCGCTAAACTGATTGAAGTGTCAAATACTAGCAGCAAATTCATACCATCAAACTCCGGCTAACAATAGCCCGTTTGCTTTTGCTTCGCTCTCGTTTGCATACAAAAGTAAAGCACACATTTTGCTTTATGAGAAAAAACAAAGAACAGTCGTCGCCCTCCGCATCTTTTCGTATTCATTTAGAACGTTGTGTCATTCGAGTGTCTCGGTTTTCAAATTCATGAATTCGTTGAATTTTATTATGGAGCCTTCAACTTCAGCGGCACCATCTAGTTCAATCTCTAGTAAGTTGTCAATTAATGGTGTTATACATGTATTTAAATGTCCTCTTTCAACCATAGAAACCGGATTAGGACGATAACTTATATATGAAACAATGAAACATCAAAAATTACTAGAAGAAATGAAAATTGCAGCGAAAGACATTTTTCTTGCAGATGAGTATAATAAACTTCAAATTTTCTGGAAACAATTCAACCCGAGTTTTTAGCGATCACAGCGGAAGATGATGATGCTGATGATGATTATTTCAATTTGTAATTAGTTTGTTTTACTTATGTTGTTTTAGTTTAATAAAAAAAATATATATATATATATTTAGGCAAAATTTGTTTAGTTCGAGAGGTCGTCCATAAGTTCCTTTTTTTTTCAATGGGGAGGACGCCCGGTGGCACTACTTGTGGTCAAAGATCATATAATTCTATAAAAAAGGAAAAAAGTGTTAAAAATATTAAAAATTGAATTTCGTGCTTTATGGACGCCCCCAAACAAAAAATTAATGCCAAATTCGTGTTCAGCGCCCCAAAATTATGTAAATACTAATTTTTTGTCGCATTTATCGACACTTTTTTTGCTTGGCCAGCCTTTGTATGGAGTCGCCCCACTGTGCGGTGTAGAGCCGGAAACAGACACAATCACTCTACTTCTGTGAAACACTTAGCCCGTGAGTTACCGTGGAACTAGAAAACGTCACCGGTTCCTACCGATTCTACCGTCTTGAGCTGTGCTGAATTCTAAAGTGTGCGAAAGGGAAAGAGAGAGCCAGAATAAAACGAAAAATCGTCCAATTTCCTCATTTTTTCCGTGGTTCGACTTATTGAAAATACGTACATGTGCTTGTGGGTGGGTAGATCGACCGGCAGCAGAATTGTGCATCGAAGCAGGCGCAGCAGCACAGTAGGCCACTGCAGGAGAAAGATGTAGAGAAGTTTGTGTGAAACAGTCGTCGCTTTTTTTCCCTCTATTCTTTCTCTTTCCCGCCTGCTGGAACCGTAACACACGATAGTATATTCCGTTCGGATGGTGACGGAATAAAAACTGGCAGCGGTACGACAGGAAGTTGCGGGTAAAGATTGGATCGATTCTCATCCCATCCGAACTACCCCTACCCCACCTCCAGTTTCCTGTGGACAAGTTCCGTACTCTTCTTCGCTGCAGCACAGCACACAGTAGGGGTATTATGGATTGAATATAAGGAGATGGAAATAAAATGTGGTTGCATATCAATGGCTCACATCGAACGCCCGAATACCCTCTTGACAATAATAAATCGAATTGTCGAAGAGGACAAATGTTCGATCACGGTCTGGGCTTCGGCTTGTCAAAGTGTCGAAAAGTGGTGGGAAAAAATGGCTCAGCTGAGGTGAGAATCCAAGGAAACGAAGCAAATTGGAAGCGGAACCACGCTATCCGACCCTATTTGCCGAAATCAGCTTCTGTCCTGTGCGGAAACTCCAATTTTGAGAAACTCCGCTAGGATTTTGTTCTGTTTAAAATTGAAAAATACCTGGAGGTATCGTAATACACAAGAAAATTATAACACACACCGACAGTGAAGTTCCCAGGCACGCCGAAGTTAGATTTCATGGCTTCAAGGAGCAGAAACAATAAACAAAATCAGTTGATCCGCATTCAGCGGTGCGAAAGAAACCCCCCACTCGAAGCCACATTTTCGGCGGCTACATACATGTGAGGTCGTAAATTTCGTCGCCCCACCAGGCACGATTTTATTCGTCGTGCCCACCACTAGACACTGTGCTAGTGGCTCGAAAAAACAAGCCTCGGTAAACGAGAACTGTGGCGCACTGTGGAACCTTTGATGGGTGATTTGGGTTAAAATATTGAAATATACAAGTGTTATTTTGTTGATTTTTTAAATTTTATTTTGAGCATGACCATGATTGACCGCCCGCGGTTGCTACTCCGAGATTACCAGATCAGCTGTAATTACACAGAGAACCAACAGATGATGCTTGGGACCAACATGCATCCTCAATTTGTAAAAACTGATGACCTCAAGCTTCGTATTAGGCAATACCAGCGCTGGCCGCATCCGAATGCAGGTCAAAGAAGGAATTTGTATAGGAAAAGGTTGACGTGATACTCGCTTTTTGGAAGCCGAGAACACCTCTGCACTTCCACGAGAAATCACTGGGATGTTGGAGAAAGAGCAAGGTACACAGCAGGGTTCGTTTTGGTAAACCGCATCCGCATTCTTGAAATGTTTGATACAAAAAAACTATACTCATCTGTTGTAGTTTGGTTATGCCTATGCCAGCGAAACAAACGCCGACTAGCACAGCGCAACGCTACTCTCTCCGCTCTCCAGGTAGTGCCGTTCTCTTCTTTCACACCACCATGCACTCCATTTTCGCACGTTAATAATGAACCGCTAGTTAGCGCGACGCACGAAGTAGACACTCACACTCACGCAACTTAACTGGCCTTACAATTTTCAATTTGATTTCGTGGATAAATTATAACTCCCACGCAAGGAACACTGTGTTTTGACGTGGGACACGTCTTTGTTGACGTTGACTAACGTCTATATCGAAGTTAGGCCCCTGAATTTAAAAATCTAGTAATTCAACCAGGGAAAACCAGAGAAAAGTTTACTATACTGGGATGCATTCTGTAAAATTGGAAATGAAACGGGCAAATGTTGCGTCAGATTTCAAACGCCAATAACAGCATAACCACATGATGGATAACAATAACCAATATGTTGTTGGATAGATAAAATGTATAACAATTTTGTAATGTGTTAATTATCACTCTAATTTCATTGCTAAGCGGTAAAATTGATAATAATTTCAATAACAAATTTACGCGAATAATGAACCAATTACATGCGAGCATTCCTAGCCCAGACGATGTGAATGGACACCATCCGTTCCCTGTGATATTCCCTGTATCAATTTCGAAATAAAAATTGACAGAGTCTCCCCGTCCCAATAGGTCAATTTATTTTTGCTTCCATGAGCTTAGACTAATATGATGTCTCGAAGGTAAAAGTTTTCCTAAAAGTTTGAAACAATACCCATCCTTGAACAATCTCTAAACCTGCGTGTTAGGTACTGTAGAACCTAATAAAAACTGATGTCTTGAAAGAAAACATGCCAGTAAAAGCAACAGTACCAGTGGAGTATAGAACCGCAGGTCTCTCGTCGTCTATGATTGCATTGGTACTCTTCTATTCGTACTGCAGCAGTACTATTCGTATTGCAGTGGTACACTTTTGTTCGTACATTTCTATTCGTATGCAATTGAGGAAAAACTACAATGCTGCTGTTGATGGTGATTGAAAGTTTATTTCATAAATATGATTGCCATGAATTACTCAACAAGAAATGTAAATTTTTGCAACGGATATTTTTTTTAATTTCATCTTCGATATTCACTAAATAATCGTGACCGGATAGTATCGCAAGAGTAAATTCCTAAATATATACATTTATAGGAGAGTAAAAACCTGCGAATGCTTGTGATTTTTTGACGTGGGACACGTCTTTGTTTACTATACTGGGATGCATTCTGTAAAATTGGAAATGAAACGGGCAAATGTTGCGTCAGATTTCAAACGATAATAACAGCATCACCACATGATGGATAATAATAACCAATATGTTGTTGGATAGATAAAATGTATAACAATTTTGTAATATGCTAATTATCACTCTAATTTCATTGCTAAGCGGTAAAATTGATGAAAAATTTCAATAACAAATTTACGTCAATAGTGAACCAATTACATGCGAGCATTCCTAGCACAGACAACGTGAATGGACACCATCCGTTCCCTGTGATATTCCCTGTATCAATTTCGAAATAAAAATTGACAGAGTCTCCCCGTCCCAATAGGTCAATTTATTTTTGCCTCCATGAGCTTAGACTAATATGATGTCTCGAAGGTAAAAGTTTTCCTAAAAGTTTGAAACAATATCCATCCTTGAACAATTTCTAAACCTGCGTGTTAGGTTCTGAAGAACCTAATAAAAACTGATGTCTTGAAAGAAAACATGCCGGTAAAAGCAACAGTACCAGTGGAGTAAAGAACCGCAGGTCTCTCGTCGTCTATGATTGCATTGGAACTCTTCTATTCGTACTGCAGCGGTACTATTCGTATTGCAGTGGTACACTCTTGTTCGTACATTTCTATTTGTATGCAATTGAGGAAAAACTGCAATGCTGCTGTTGATGGTGATTGAAAGTTTATCTCATAAATATGATTGCCATAAATTACTCAACAAGAATTGTACATTTTTGCAACGGATATTTATTTAATTTTATCTTCGATATTCACTAAATAATCTTGACCGGATAGTATCGAAAGAGTAAATTCCTAAATATATACATTTATAGAAGAGTAAGAGCCTGCGAATGCTTGTGATTTTTTTTTGTTTATTTTGTGAGATTCGTACAGAATCTCTTTTACATTTCAAAATTGTTAAATGATATATGATTATTCTAAGCTTTACCATAATAAACGTATATTTCCTGTCTCCGTAATACAGCGAATGTAGTTGTAGGCAAATAAAAAAAAATTGTCAAGCAAAAAAAAATGTAATTGTGGATTGCTACGATTTTTTGCTGGAACTTGTTAATAATTTTGTTTGAAATATTTTCTTCTGTTTGCTAATTGATGAACCTTTGTAAGGGCTTCCATATTATTTTGAAAGTAAGATCCATACTATAGATTTGATTTAATTACAGTTAAATAAGACAAAACCATTCATTATGATAACGTAAGTATTATTGGATTTGGTTTTTGAGGATATAGAGTTAATTCTGACTTTGACGCATTACGAGAAATTCTTTGTGCTTCTTCAACAAGCACGATATGCTTGTGCCTTGTCAAACACATATTTTTTGCACAAAAAAAATACTACAGGCATAATATCGCCAAATATAAATGATATTCTTTTGATTGTTGTTGGATATATTCCAAAAATTGATTTGCAGGGAGGCTGAAAATAAAAATACGTACAGTCGCTGAGCAAACACATTGATTCTGTCTGCAGACTCTGTATATTTTGTAACAAAAAATCCCCTATTTACAGTGTTTAGTTCCACGTCACCATTTCACACAACCCTAGGGCTGTATACCTTGTAGTATTTCACAAAACCTTCACTTTTTTCATTTGGACAAAGCATCACAGATCACAACTTAACACTTTTTAGCGAGTTTGGCCCGTAAATTCACTTATAAATCAATAACTTTAACGGATAGCTTTCGGAGCACGTAACACCAGTTAGCCGTGTTGCCAGCCCCTCTTTGTTGATGTTTATATTTTATTTTGCAGATAAAATCGAGTTTTAGGTTTGAAAATTTTCGTGGATTGTAAATTCTGTGTGGTACCTTGGAATGGGGAGAAATTGACCACCTGAAAATTCGTGATAATAAATACTGATCAAAAAATACTGATCTTACAACACTAGGCAATGTTTACATGTCCTAAAACGCAACTTTCGAAAGATTCACATGCCTGTCAAAGTTAACCTTTGCATGCCCAGTGCAATTTAACATATTATCGTAAAATTGTTCTAACTCAGTCGAAACTCGATCAAATTTGATCAAACTAGTTTCAAAATAACAAAAAAAAGTATTGAATTAATCTTAATTAGGGGTCATTACGGTAAATTTGGAGAAGTGAGTAAAGTTTGATAAAAGCTCAAAAAAACATTATTTTCAACAATGTATATTCTATACCATCAAAGTAAGACTGATAAATTCACAGGAAACCGCAAAGATTTTAATTTCAGAGCTTGTTTTTTAGCTTTCGCTACAAACCGAATTAAAATCGATCTAACAATGATCAAATGGAAGCAAATTTAGCAAACTGCAGCTCGTGAACCAAAATGAATAAATTTTAGTCTGAAATATCCGTATTTTCATTTCCAAACTAGCTGTGGTTGATATTTTTAAGTCCAGGATTCATCATTTATCATAAACATATCGAGAAAAAAGCACATTTCCGATAGAACGTATGGATTTCAAGGATGATCAATTTCACCCCGATTTATCTCGTAGTACCTTATAAAATTCTCGAATTTATTTCATGAGGTAGAGGACATAAATTTCACCAATAGCCATAGAGGTTTTCTCAATTTAACCCCGTTCCATGATACATTGTATACTGTATTCTGTATATTTGAATTCAAACTTTGGATATAGAAGTTACAGTATAAGGATTTAGTATTTGGTATGTAGAAAATAATCAAGGATTTAGGTTACAGGATATTGGATTTGAATATAAGAGTGCATTATTTGGTATTGGGGATTTAGAATTTTAACATAAAGATTAACAATTCACGACTAATTGCTTAGGTTTTAGACATTACGAGTAAGAATCCAAGACTCGAGGTTCAAAATGTAAGATTCAGGATTTGGGATGTCGGATTCAAGACTTAAAATTTCGTTTGCAGGATTCAAAATTTGTGGTCGAATATTATGATTAAAAATTAAGGGTTTTTGATTTGGGGCTATTCGATTATTCATTTATTTTGTCTATTCAGCAACAGGCAAGCAGGCGTCCCAATGGTATAACTTAAAGCTAACAATTCAAGGTCGGGAATACGCTCCGAAATGGTCATTTCGGAAAACTCATCAAACGGACTCAAAATGAATGAAAATCAACTCCTGGAGTGATTTCATGAATTTTGGTATTAATTTTGTTCGGTTTAAGAGACAATTGTAATAATTTGTCTCACATACTCCTGAAGATCCGGATTTACAGAAACCAGATGTGGTCACAGGTTTGTTACTAGTAGGCCAGACGGGCCTACTATTCTAGACCCCCGGTCCCTGGTCGTTCTTCTGGAGACCGATTGGGGCGGGTACTCATGACCTCTTTTATGCCCGAGCTCAAGCGTGAGGTCCTCTCCCTCAAGGTCGGCTCTAAGTCTAGTCGGTTAAGCAGGACGGTGATATGTGTGAACTAGAGAAAAGCTATAATTTTTACGTTTAATAACCTTAAATTTATACAAGCTGTGTGGTTGTGTATCAGTGTCACTGTATGGCTAATTCTAGGTTACCTTGCTGGGACTATAAGATGGCTCAGTACGGGGTTTGGTTTCCGGGCTGGTCAGCACAGATGGGACGGGAACGTGGCTGGTGCTCCTTTCTACGTTGGTACAACGCAACGCGCTCCGTGGGCGTTTAGATAAGGTTCTCGCGGGTGTGTTCGAAGCAGAATTGTGGATCACAGTTGGCTTTCCTACTCCTCAGAAGACAACTCCTCCACGTGTACAATTCGCAGGTCCAGGCACGATTCCGGGAACCCGAAGGGTTGTGAGTTTTTCCCAATCTAAACCCAACAGTACCTCCTTGGGGCTCGTTACGGGTCCAATCCGGTGAGCTATAAATTTGCGGGTCCCAACGAGAAGAAAGCACTACTCAATATCACGGCTAAACTGCTTTCCTCGCTAGAAGGCTCTAATTTCCGCTCTTGCTTCTAGTTTAACAATTTTCCCATTAATTTACCTGATTCGCCTTCTTTTCCAGGTTTAGTTGGTTTTTGCACCAAATAATTTCGATCCGGATGATCGACACTTATCGATTTTGACAAAAGGGTATAACTTATCACTTGCTCTTCGAATGGGTACAATGGAAATGAGGCCGACTCTCGATACTCAGCTTTCAATAAGCTTTTAGCTTTCGTGTACTCCCATCTCTCTCTCTCTCTCTCCACTTGGTTTGCCATCTCTGCTTCCTGTCTCAATCCGTCCCCTGAACTGAAGTCGTCCCGTCTATTTTCTAGCAGTTTTTCGTGTATAGTGTACTGTGAACTTAATATTAACCCTTTGTGTGCTTAGTGTATTTATATTGGCCAATATTCTTTTTAACCCATGGGAATTTTAATATTACGGAGGTTTCTTATTTTATATATTAATAACTATCACACCAGGTAAATGTTACGAACGGTAACAGGTTCATGTCAATCCCGAATTCTAAAAGTAGACAGATTTTCCAATCTTTTGACTGGCCAGGATCAAAAATCGGTCAAGAAATGAAAAAGCAAGATGCATTTCATTTTGTTGGTACCCGGGTACCCTGCCGAGTACTTATGGGGTAAAAAAATTCGAAGCTTTCCCCATCGCAAGAAAAAGCAAGATGCATTTCATTTTGTTGGTACCCGGGTACCCTGCCGAGTACTTATGGGGTAAAAAAATTCGATGCTTTCCCCATCGCTTCCTCCTGTTGCTATTAACAATTTGGTGATGGGAAATGGTTTTTTTCCACTTTTTAGGAGCATTCCATATGTTTCAGTAGGCTGAGTTGATGTTTTCCTTGTTTTTTTAAAGCAATAAAGTCTGAAAAGGTACCCGGGTACCCTGCCGAGTACATAACGGTTAACGAAAGTTCTAATCAAAAATTTAACTTCATCGAAAAAGTTTATGCTAACACGCAAAATGTCTGAAATGGCAGAAAAATAAGTGAACTCGAGCGCGTGGTCGAACAACAGTCTTTACAACTTGAAAGGCTGCAGAATGCGTCGCAAAGATCAATACCTGCCTCGCAACCGAGAGACAATTTCAATCTCACCAGAATTCCGGACGTGATTAAAATGATCCCGGAATACAGCGGTGTCGAAAAAGAATTGCCAGCGTGGCTGGATTCCGTAAAAAGAAAATTCCTTTAATGTTGCCAATTTGGGAATCAGTTATTAGGGACAAAATAAGCGGAAAAGCTAATGAGGCTTTATTATTAAGCAACACAGATTGCACTTGGGACGCAATTAAAAAGAAATTAAAAGATCGTTTTGGAGACAAACTAGACTTATCCACTTTTTTAAACAAAATCCCTTATTTGCAACAGGAAAATCTTAGTGTAGAAATTTTTTATCACCAGTATGATGCAGTATTATCCGAAATTAGAGCGAAAGTTATGCTTGATGATAAATTGAAAACTTATGAGACCATGGTGACAAATGCCTATGTCGACAGACTGGACAATTCAATATTGTCATTAACGAGAACAATTAGACCTACCAGCCTGTATTCTGCTTATCAGAATGCGTTAGACCAAGACAATGCTTACAAGAGACGAAAAGAAAGGACCAGGAAATCAAATTATATGAATCCGAGAGATGCTCGATATCAACCAAATTTTATGCAAAACCAATACGGGGCAGCTAGACGTCGAGTTGTAGCAAATAGGCCATATTTCTAACAACAACAACCACTAGTTAATAACGTCCCCGTACCGAAATTATATAACCCAAATAATCAGTCCGGATCACGGTTCCCACCAATTAAGCAGGAAAAAGCATTTCCTTCCAATTTTCGTCATACTATATCAAACTATTTGATAATAACCCACGAATAAATATGCATTGCGAATAGTTCAATCCACAACAGGAAGAACCCTCCTGAATTAGAGCAACAAGAGATAGAATGAGTTTTCTTCCTTACCTGGAGATTCTCTCCAAGTCCAGTCCTCCGCTTAAGCTTCTGATCGATACAGGAGCTAACCAAAATTATATTTCCCCAGAGTTCGTACCCCTAAAATCAGTGCGACTGGGTCCCTCTCACAAAGTTAAAAATTTAATCGGCTCTTACAATATAGAACAGTACACACTCTTTAACCCTTTTCTAAACAATGTAAGGACGCTGCCTGTCAAAAATTCTACTTATTTAAATTCCACAAAATCTTGGTATGCAAACCCTACACGAGTTAGGATGCATCGTGGACGCATCAACTAATAGTATCATATTGGACAACACCGTCATAGCTCTAAAAAGAATCATCACATACTATTCAACAAATTCCTATGCCTGATAACTCAGGAGATTTCTTCGTTGAAAATGACTTGAGAATTAATCCCAATATTTTTGTTCCGTCTGGATTATACAGCATCGAGCAAGGTAAAGCGAACTTGCTTTTTGTCAATGTGAACCGGGAACCCGCAATAGCAACCATCGACTATGGAAGCATATTGGTCGAGGTGAACAATTTCGAGAAAATAACTTTTCCATCTGAATATCTTTCCAAAGCAACCAAAGTAGTTTGGCGGATTGAAGATAAGGTGCGATCTGATCACTTGAACGTGGAGAAACGCTTTAAATTAATCCAGATACTCCAAAAAAAATTAATTCCCCTTAATATCCATGAAGGCAGAAGCCATTTGCTCTTTTCGAGCAAATACGAGATGAATTTCAGTAGAAAGCAACGCTAGCCAATCGTTCGTTCCTTTGCCCCGGCGGAAGCCAAATTGAGTATCTGAAAATAACCCGTTTGTTTCGACCCATTTGTCTAACCGTAAGAGAATCGTTTTCTCCAATAATTTCCGGAGGCAAGAGAGCATCGCAATCGGCCTATATGAATTGTGATCAGAGGCAGGTTTCCCGTGTTTCCGAATAGCAATGACTTTTACCTCCCTCCAGTCGTGCGGAGCAATGTTTAGCTCAAGAAACATGTTGAACAAGTTCAACAAGCGTCTTTTTGCAGAGTCGGGTAGATTCTTCAGCAGGTTGAATTTTATTCTATCTAACCCTGGAGCCTTATTGTTACACGACAGGAGAGCCATTGAAAATTCCAACATCGAAAATGGAGGCTCTTCCGTAGTTACTAATAACGCGTCGCGAAAGGTTTTCTGTTCCGGTACAGAGTCCGGACAGACCTTTTTGGCAAAATCGAGTATCCAGCGATCTGAATACTCCTCGCTTTCATTCGAAACGTCACGGTTCCGCATGCGCCTGGCGGTATCCCAAAGAGTGCTCATCGCTGTTTCCCTCGACAACGCGTTTACGAACCGCCGCCAGTACCCGCGTTTTTTCGCCTTTACTAAGCTCTTCATCTGCCTGCCCAGTGCCTCGTACTTTCGAAGCAGGTTGACAGTGCCGTACTCCCGGTAGTCCTTATACGCCGCGGACCTTCGCGCGTACAGCTCAGAGCATTCTTTGTCCCACCATTTGTTGGGAGGGCGCTGTCTAATCGTTACCCCGGGTATCGGTTTCGTCTGAGCTTGAGTCGCGGCGTCGATTATCAAGCCAGCTAAGAACGCGTATTCTTCCTCCGGAGGAAGTTCCTCGTGAGCTTCCAATCAATATTACGTGTAAGGTCGTAGGAAATATTGATTGGGTACGGGGGAGTTGAACCATTAGCAATTGATATAACGATTGGAAGATGATCACTACCGTGGGGATCGTTGATTACTTTCCACTGGCAATCTAACGCTAGTGATGTCGAGCAAAGGGATAGGTCAAGCACGCTTTCACGTGCTGGAGGATTAGGTACACGTGTCGCCTCCCCAGTATTCAAAAGTGTCATATTGAAGTCGTCGATTAAGTTACAGATTAAAGAAGATCGGTTGTCGTCGTACAGCGACCCCCATAGCGAACAGTGAGAGTTAAAATCTTCCAAAATCAAAAAAGGTGCGGGAAGCAATTCTGCTATATCAAGGAGTTGCTTCTGTTCAATCCGCGCGGATGGGGGAATATATAACGAAACAAGGCAAAGGTCTTTTCCTTTCATATTCGTTTGAATGGCAACAACTTCAATATTCGAGATCGAGGGAAGGTCGATTCTGAAAAAAGAATAGCACTTTTTGATCCCTAAAAGTACCCCTCCACCGTGTGAGTCTCGATCTCGACGAATGATGTTGAAATCGTGGAAATTAAGTTGGTCATTTGAATTGAGAAAAGTTTCACAGAGCGCGAACAATTGTTATATTGTATGTGTTTATCAAATGTGAAAAAAAAATCGAATTTGGGGATTATACTACTGCAGTTCCACTGTAACACAGTGACAATATTCCTAACCTCTTTTGACGTATTAGTCATCGAAAGATACGATAGCTGAAATGAGGGGCCAAGTTGCTGTGAGTTGCTTCAAATAGGTTTTCACTGTAGGGAGAAGGGCAAGAAGAATGTTTTAAAGGGGATGTGGTATGTTGAATGTTTTAATACCCAGTCCACAATATCAGAGAATTTTATGAACCCTGTTTCTTTTATGTCTTCTGATCGAGAAATGGGTGCACGAGGGGTTTTTGGTGCCCCAGGAAGCGGTGGGTACTCCTGGTTTGATTCGAAATTAAAACCGGGGGGTACTTGCTTTGGTTTTTCTTCACCGCTTCCTTTCTGTGTTGTCTTATTGGTCATTCCGCTAGGGGTTATCTTACGACCTTTGCGAGAAAAATTAGGAGAGTTGAGCATTCTCCTCTTCCTAGATACCTCTGGCAAGGCATAAGAACACCCTTCGACGGGATCGTCAGATGTACCCTCATCGGTTGGCAAAAAGAAAAAGATGTTTCCTGTCGAGGGTGGCTCAGCCCTCTTAAGCATTTCTGCAAAAGAGCGCTTTGATCGTTCCTTAAGGGAACGCTTAATTTTTCCTCGCGCTGTTTGTACGCGGGACACGCCGAAAGGTCATGCAGAGTTCCCTCGCAGTAAAGACACTTTTCAGTATCCTCACTGCAAGCGGTCTCAGCATGATTGCCTCCGCACTTACTGCAGCGTGCCTTGTTGCAGCAGTAGGCTGCTGTATGACCTAACTGCTTGCAGTTTTGGGAATGCATGACCCGCGGTGCAAACAGGCGTACAGGCAGACGAACCCTGTCCGAAGAAATGTAGTTCGGCAGTGCGGATCCGGCGAATGTTACACGGAAGGAATCCGAAGGGAGGAATTTCTTCTTCCCTTCTTCGATGGATACTGAATGCAATTGCTTGACATCCAGTATCTTTACATCTTGAATCAGGGGGTTCTTGAAGCAGCCAACCCCGTGACGCAAAATGTCATCGACCGTGAGGCTTCCTTCGGTAACCACACCGTCGATCTCCACGTCCTTGGCAGGGATGTACACGCGGTACTCCCTTGTAAAGAGCTCGTAGCTAGCAATTTCGTTTGCTTGCTTCAAGCTACTCACGACAACTCGCAGTTTGTTCGGCCTCACCTTCGTAATCTCGGTTACGGCCGAAAACTGTTTTGCCAGGTCCTTGCCGATTTGAATAATATTTAGAGGCTTCTTTATGGGCCTGAAGTAAACTACGAACGGACCTTTCGAAGCATCAGCTTTCACCCGTGTTGCCGGTACCCTTGGTACGGGGCTAGGTAGCGGGGAAGGTAGAGGGGAATTGATGGGGGAGATCTCAATCTCTTCCCCAATTGTTTCCACATCCAGGAATAGTTGCACCTGCATGTCGTCCATTTTGCGGGAGCGTTACGCTCTACCGCACACAAACGATAAATATTCGAATGTGGGGGGGGGGATCAAGTAGTTGATATTAAATTTTAAAAACAATTTTTCAAACTACAATGGATCAAAATTAAAAAAAGACAGTAATAATAATACTAATAACAATAGTAATAATAGTAATAATAATAATAATAATAATAATTGTAACAATAATAAAAATAATAATTATAATAATAACAATAATAATAATAATATTAATAATAATGATAAAAATTCTAAAATGAATACTTCACCGAACGTCTAAGTCACGACCTCACGGCTGATAGTTGGATTAATCGAGTGTCTCCGCAGAACAAACAATGACGATCCAGCTTCGTGTTGTGACACAATGGCCGTATCTTACACTCGACCTTGTAGATGCCACTTGTAGTTGACTTCCACTCGCTCGATCGTATGATGGTCCGTGCTGCTAGCGGGGTAACAGCGGTGCGGGAAACATATTCTTGCTGATATATCAGCTGCGTATCAGATCACTGGCGGGGTAGCCTGCCCCTACCAGTGTGCAGAAGATGTTTCTGCCGATATATTGCAGGCTATTGTTATCGCACACAAGAACTAATCGAAAAAAAAACACCCGTACGATAACTCGTGTATTGTTATTTTGCGAATCAAACGGAGATAAACAATTTGCGTCTAATCAGGACGAAAGCAAAACAACGAATGAGATAAATACTTGTGATGAAATACCAATATATACTAAAAACTTTGTATACCCTTTCATACACAAGGAAAAAGTGCAGAAACAAATCAGCAAAATGCTTAGCCAAGGCATCATCCCAGTCCGCACAAATGGCATTGTCGGCGCCGATTTCTCAAGGCTACCGAACACCACATGGAGCTCAAGTTCTCCACAATTTTCTACCTGAAGTGGACTTGATACACCCTTGTTCGGATAGATGGCCACGGATAATGAAACACAAATTTTTCTCTTTACATAGTTTTATATCACTAATCGAACTTATACTAACACTTTTAATAACTTTGCTCGGGGTACATCGCGTCGCGAATGTCTAAATTTCTAATAAACTAATCTGACGCTGCTCGCCCTTTATAAAGGATCGGAATTCTGCCTTGTTGCCACGTTGTCTCGCGGAAGATGATGAAACATTGCGCAATATTGCAAATCATTGGGTGTTATTGCACAACGTTACGTAGTGTATAGGGTTGTTGATCGATCGTCGCAATTGGAGATTCGCTCGTACACCGACAAAAATATTCGAGCTTGATAGGCTCGAACAGGCATGCTGGTGAACTTTAAAAGAAAATTCATATTTGTACGAAGAATATTTTTTGTAAATGGTCAGGAATGCTGAAAAAGCGTCGAAAAGGCGGGGCTTAGAGCCTTATACAAACTTTTGGTAATTGTCACAAAGTGGTTTGTTCGAATGTTCTGCTTTTTCATATTAACAACTTGGTGATGTTTATAGGAGGAATCGGAAACATATTCTATGTTTGAAATTGTCACCGCGAGTCGTGTTTTCATCAATACATTCATGACTATTTTTCGTGACAAAGTTTAGGAATAAAATATTTCATTCGTGACCAACTCCCATTACTATTTGAGATTCTTTTTAGTTAGCTGATGGAAACTAGAAATGACTGAATGTGTATGAATTTACGAGGACTTTGGTTGCAACGCGGGAAACTTTCGCAATCGAACGAACGAACAGCCAACGGTTTAAAAGGATTTCGGAAGATTTACTAATCGAGTGTTATCTAACAATTTAACTTTGTCTATATTCTAATTTTGGCGGGGATTGGGTTTTTATAGGATATTATTACAGAGCAATATAGTGAAGAGAGGGAGAGAGCTGGAAGCTCTACGCCAATTATGTAGCGATGCACTTTCGTCGCGCGGGAAACCATTTATACCACTCTTGATCGAAGATTGTAGGGTGGTTCGACGTTGTGGCACCAACAGTGTACATATAAATTGACAACACACAAAAAGTCAAGAAGTTGAAATTGCGATAAATGCCGAAGGTTTTTTTATTTCTTTTCAAATACAATTTCATTTTTGTGGTGAAATTATATTGCCTACCCCTTGAAATTTTTATGCGCCTTCAAGAAAATTAGGTTTTGAATAATATTCGCAAAATTTTAAATATCTCAAAAACACAAAAATATTACATTCATTCCTCTTTTGAATCATATGTCTATTCCAATGCAAGCCCTGTTATATTCGTACAAAATATATGGAAATTTACGAGGAAAATCGAGGTAAATGTATAAATCATAATATGCTAATATTTTATTATATATATTTTTACCGCTTTTAGTGATTATCACCCCCATCTTGATGAACCCTAAAGCTAGAGGAATTCGTCACCAATTTTTTTTGGTGACTTCTGTGAAAAAAGATTTATTCTTCCGATATTGGTCAGTTGATACGGAGACTCTCGTGAGACAATACTAATCGAACGTAAGATGGAGGGGATTTGTGATATTGAAGTAATGTTTTTTTTTGCAATTTGACTAAAAAGAGATAATTACAAAAATTCCTGTGATAATGTTAATTAAATATTTTTTTTTTAAAGGATCACATATTCTAAAACAACTTTTGACATATATTTCCTGACAAAAGCACGGTGATCAAACAGTGATATTTGTCGGACAAAGCTTGATGTTTACTTTTCCTGATATCAACTCAAACCAAACGAGATGATTACCAATATCACTGTAACAATACTAATAAGTTTTTCAAAAGGTCGCATATTCCTTTGAACAAAACTGTTGATGTATATTTCCTTTCGAAAGTCACAGTGACTTACTGGGAGAACTATGTCGCTGAGCCAAATGTTCTTTGTTCCTTTAATTATCACCGTGACTATTTAATAAAAGAATACCTTTGCTTCCAAAGTAAAGTAATTTGGTCTGTGATTCTTTAGAGACAAACTAATAAATCTTAATTCAATTGTCACAGAGACAAAAATTGGAAATATTTGTTTTTTATTCGAAACTTTAGTGACTTTTGTGAGAAAATTCACACAAGTTTTTCTATGAGAAGTAACTGTTACTTAATAACAAAAACTGTTGCCCCTTTTTTCCTAAAACGTTTGGGGGACAATTTCGAGACCAAATCCTTATTTCATTTGTGACTTTCGTGCGGATTTGGATCAGACCGAGTACATCGCCGTGGGCTTCCCCATATGGATTGTACCGAAAAAGGCCGATGCGTCAGGCAAGCAAAAGTGGCGGCTGGTCGTTGACTATAGGAAGTTGAACGCCAAAACTGTAGACGATAAATATCCTCTGCCGAATATTACGGAAATATTGGATAAATTGGACAAGTGCCAATATTTTAGTACATTAGACCTAGCCTCTGGCTTCCATCAAATTGAAGTGAGCCCCAGAGATGTACCGAAAACTGCATTTCAAGTTGAACATGGCTTATACGAATACCTGCGTATGCCATTCGGTCTCAAGAACGCACCGGCTACCTTCCAGCGTGTTATGGACCATGTGCTCAGAGAGTTTATTAGAAAATATTGCCTAATTTACATGGACAACATTATTGTTTAGCTCGTAAAAGTAGCAGGTCGTTCTCACGTCGATCCGAACGTCAACCGTTGCAAGCTTTATTATTTATTCTTTATTTGTTAAAAATTCATCTGAGCTTATAACTGTCGCTAACACCAAGTCTCTCGAGTTTAGCAATCGTAATGGCATGATTGATTTTGTTCAACTCCGCAGACAAATCGGTATAGATGACGTACGTTTGAGCGCGATCAGCTAAGCTTTCCGCAACATATGAGCCGTTGCGGTACAGAGTGGTCTAAGGACCATTTTTTTCGAAAATGAGTTTTTTGCATGAACCGCATCTACTTAAGAAGCTGAAGTTAGGAGTTTAGGCAAATTTCGAAAAATCGAACTTTAAAGCTTATTTATACCGTGTTGAAATTAAGTCTGGAACAGAATGGCCATTCTGTTTCGGAACAGAGTGGTCTATGTACATAAATCGGTGTACTACTATCATGTAACGCGTAACATGTAGCATATTACATGTGATAAGTAACATGTCACTTGTTTTGTACATGTCACACGTAATATGTAACATGTTACACGTAATGTAACACGAAAAATGTAACATGTGAAATATGATGTAATATGTAACATGTTGTGTTACATGTAATGTTACATGTGACATCTTACATGTGACATGCTATATGTATCATATAACATGTAACACTAGACATTTTATTCGAGTTACCATCATTTTCTTTGTCATTTACCAGGTTTGTGTACATAGACCACTCTGTTCCGAAACTATTCGAGGATTCTAGTGAATGTATATATATGAAGTCAGAGTGGTCTATGTACATTTTTTTTTTATTCAAAACAAATAGTTCGTATAAATATTTACATATTAGATGCTAATTCTAACAGATATTTAAATATTTTCCAAAAGTTTTCCTGAAATTATTTATATTATTCCACCGTTGTTCCCTCAATTCTTTTTTAAAACCGAACAAGGACAAGTTTGTCCCTCCTATATTAAAAGCTATTGCTTTTAACTGTCAGCCACAATGCTGCTTTCTGTTTTTGCGCCTCAGTATTGATTTCAAACGAAAGAATATCCTCTATATCATCCACCTCATATTTAAACCGTGTTCGAATGATCTGACTGCACCAGTCCCACACTTGTTTAGCGTTTGGGCATAGCTTCAATCGGTGGAGATTTGTATCAGAAATCCCACATTTATTGAATTTTCCTTCCATTGAGCGGATGCTATATGCGGAAAGTTTTTCTCCATTCGGAATAATATCATTAATGAGACAGAATACTTTTGAATGATCATTGATTGAAATGAAGACTTGGTTTATGTTATCCCATACCGTGGTCCAGCAAAGGTCAATTTTGGTTTCGATTTTTGGTTTGAAGTTGTTAGAATCAACGAAGTGATTGTAAAGCAATTTAGTTGATTCCAGCGACAAGGTGCTCTTGACTTTCCTTGCTTCTTCTATCCATTCCCTCCCATTTTTGGTTAACCTCAGCGGTGTTTTCATTTGAAATAAGTAGGCCTCTTCAATGAGATTTCCATCTTCATTTGTGTTATACAACAATTTTTTTATCAATAGTGCTTTAATTTTTGATTCGGGATCTACTAGCTTGAGTCCTCCCTTTTAGTAATCCAAATATAGTTGTTGTCTGTCTACTCTAAAGATGAAGTTTTTTCATACAAAATTTCCACATGCTGTTTTAATTTGAGCAATGTGGCGGTTCAATGGGGGGAATATTTGCGCTACGTACCATAGTTTTGATAGAATAAAAATGTTTAGTACCCAGCATCTCTCATACAAATTCAAATTTCTGACGCTATGTTTGTTTAATGTTGTTTTTATATTGGCTATCAACGAGTTATAGTTAGAGTTAACTGTTGTGTACCAACTTCTATGAAAAATCACGCCCAATATTTTCAAATCGTTTACTTCTTTTATCCTTTGAGGTCCTATTTTCGCTTGATTGAAACGTATAAACGCTGATTTCAGAAAGTTTATTTTTATCCTTGCATATTTGGAATAGCATTCGAAGATTGTCAAAAGTAAATCAAATTCGCTATCGCTCCGAATCATAACATTAAAGTCATCGGCAAAGGCAATTACTTTTATAAATTCGTCGTATATCCAGAAACCATTCATACTATCAGAAATTTTCCTAATGAGGGGTTCCATGTATAATACGAACAGGATCATGCTTAAAGGGCATCCCTGTCTAACTGATGTTTTAACTTCTATACTGTCAGTTAAAAATCCGTTTATTTGAATTCTAGAGGAGGCAATAACATAGAGTTTTTTCACACAATTTATCAGAAGTGGTGGAAAACCAAATTTTTCCAGAATTTTCCAAAGATAATCATGATTTACTCTGTCAAAAGCTTTATTTAGACCAATGCTTACTAAACATGCTTTAAATTTTTTGTTTTCACACGACTTCGTGAGCACCCTTCTTATGTCCTTTAAATTATCGATACAAGATTGGTTTCTTAAACCCGCCGTCTGTCCGGCACCTAATAAGTTCGATAAACAATTCATAATTCTTTCCGCGATAATTTTGGTGAACAATTTATAATCACAGTTCAGCATTGAAATAGGCCGATAATCATCAAGCGTTAAGCTCTGTGTTCCTTTTTTAGGAATCAGTGTGATAATCCCATCGGAGAAACCTTTTGGAGGTGAAAGGGTACCCGAGAGATATCCATTGTAAATTTCTACAATATCGTCCTTCAACACCTCAAAATTTTGTATATAGAACTCGTATGTAAGCCCATCTGGGCCAGGAGACTTCTTTTTTGAACAAGACATCAAGACTTTTTTAAATTCTTCCAACGTAATAGGTGCAATCAACTTCTGTTTGTCTACGTCGCTTAAGCTATTTGTAAGACAGTGAATTGTATCCACATCTTCATTATTCCCCATTAGTTCTTCTTCTTGTTCGTCGTTGATTTGCTTTTATAATAATTGAAAACCAAATTTTTTAAAACATTTGAGTCTGTAACGATGTTTCCCTGATTAGTTAATTTAGTTGTACCATTTTTTTCTCGTCTCTTTATCTGATTTTCTTTGATTCTACTCTCAAAGTGTTTTAGTCGATCTGATTCAATTTCTAGTAATCTTGCTTTGATTAATTTTACATCTAAAAGTGTTGCTTCATCTCTGTTCACTGTTGCCATATACTCATTAAGCTTACCGTAATAGTAGCTCTTTTCACAAGTAATCCTATTCATAAGCTCCCAGCAACGCGATTTGTAAAACTGTTTGGATTTAATTTTCCCTACTTCACTCCACCATTTGCTTTTATCACGATAAAAAAGCTCTCTCATTTTCAATATCTCGTAATTTCGCGAAAACTGTTCAGAGATATGATTACTTTTCAACACAGTACTGTTTATCTTCCAATAACCTCTCCCTCTACAATTCAAATTACTTTTGTCTATTTTTATTTTCATTAGAACTCCGCAATGATCAGAAAACGCAACTGGAATAGTTTGGAAATCAAGAACATTATCAACGAAATTATTTGGGACGTAAAATCTATCGAGTCTCGATGCCGAGCTTGATCTGTGAAAAGTAAACTGGTATTTCTTCAGCATCAACCCAGCATCTTTCCAATTAAAGGCCTCCACCACTTGACGAAAACCTAAGTGTCCACAGCCTAAAAAACTGCGGAACGGCACTGGTTTGGGGTCATCGGGTTCGAAGCCGCTCCCGAAGGCCACATATAGGGACATGGTGGGAGCTATAAGCCTTGCGGTTACTTCTGCTACCCACCCCAGCTCCCTACTCACAACGGACCAGCTTCAGGCTGTCCGGACCTCCATCCTCGATCACATTGCGGACCAGGAAAATCCAACTACCAAGCCCAAGTTTAACGGTTGCCATCTAAAAAATGGCTTCCTGCAACTTGCCTGTGCCGACAACGACACAGTGCAATGGTTGGAAAGGGAGGTACCTTCTCTCGTACCATGGGAGGGAGCACAACTTCGTGTATACCACATGAAGGATCTGCCGAAGGCCAGACGGTATATCGGTTACTTCGCGGACAGTGCGAACTCTCCGGACGAGAAGATTCTTCGTTCACTCCAGAATCAGAACGACCATCTCTCTACCAAAATGTGGCGAGTCTGTAACCGCAAATTGGTAAAGACCTTGGTCGAACTAGTTCTGGATATTGACGAAGAATCGGCCAAACTCGTTGAGAGTAGAAATAATGAACTGCACTACGGTTTCGGCAAAGCACGCATCCGAAAGGTAAGCGGAAGGCCGAACGTCACAGGCAGGAAAGACTCCGTCGCAATGTCAGGGAAGGTACGTGCGGGTAACTCCTCCGGGAGTACTCTGCCACCACCCAGGCAAAGCGATCCTGCGAATGGGCTAAAGGTTCGCGTGGGAAACTCCTCCGGGAGTGCCCCACAACCACCCAAACGCAACCCTGCGATTGGAAAGGTACGCGCAGGATGCTCCCCCGTGAGTGCCCTGTCACCACCCAAACAACGCAACCCCGCGGCTGCTCGGACGGTTCCGCCGAAGACTCGCAAGAGTGTGAAGCATCAACCACCGAAAAGTCGCACCCCCGGAGTCAAAAACCGCCACAGTGTGCGCGACGACCTTCTGTTGCCAATCGACTGCTGCAACCGAAGCCGAACAGTGAGGAAGAGCAACTTCCATCAACCAGCCAAACCGCTGTTGGCAGCCGTCAGCCAATACCAGGATCATCTTCCGATCCGGACAAAGACGGCAACTTCACTGCAAAGTGAGCAGCCTTCGCTGCTTGCAAGCGAATATCCATCACGCAAAAGGCGCTTCGGGTGTTCTTTGCAGGAGATTCGCCAAAGAGCAGCTAGCGGCTGCTTTCATCCAGGAGCCGTGGATCAACGAATCCAAAGTTCTCGGACTTAACGCTCCTAACGGTAGGTTAATCTACTGTGACACGCAGTCCAAACCAAGGACTGCAATTCTGCTAAATAGAGAACTAAATTTTTTACCTATTACAGAATTTATCCAACGCGACGACGCGTCGTTGCCGTCACGGTTGAAGTACCGACAACCAGAGGAAAGCAGGAAATGGTTGTCGCGTCGGCCTACTTCCCGGGCGACCAAGGTGATATACCGCCACCCGAAGTTGCTGCGCTCGTGCGGTACTGCTAGGACATCAACAAGCCGTTTCTGATCGGCTGCGATGCCAACGCTCACCACACGATCTGGGGCAGCTCGGACACCAACACCAGGGGTGAGTACCTACTTGAATACCTTACTTCTAACGATGTCAATGTATGTAATGTAGGGAATAACCCCACGTTTATCAACGCTATCAGACAGGAGGTCCTTGATCTCACTCTGTGTAGCGCCTCTATTTCTGAAAGGATTAAAAATTGGTATGTCTCCGATGAAACTAGTTTGTCGGACCACAGACACATCGTTTTCAATATAGAGGCTAACCCTCTGAAAAGAGAGCTGTTCAGAAATTCTAAGAATACAGATTGGGAATCCTTTAAGGGACACCTGATCGATTCACGAACTTTCAGTCACAGCAACATTCGAAATTCAGTTGACCTGAATTCGGCAGCAAATGATCTACAAAACAGAATCATGGATGCTTTCGACGCTAACTGTCCACTAACACAGCGGTCAGTATGCCGTGGAATGATCAACTTAGTGACCTTCGTCGGGAAACTAGGCGGTTGTTCAACAGGGCGAAAGTCACGTCTAACTGGGACGACTACAGGGCGTCCCTCACTAAGTACAACGCCGAGCTACGCAAGGCTAAACGGAAATCCAGAGTTAGTTTCTGTTAAAGAATCCAAACTCTGCCGGAAGCTACGCGGCTACAAAAGGCGATGTCCAAAGACCATACTAACGGTTTAGGACAGGTGAGGAAAGAGGATGGATGCCTCACTGTCACTACCAAGGAAACGCTGGAGGTTCTTATAAACACCCACTTTCCTGGATCGACAGAGACCGAAGAACTGAATAGTGATGGGTCGCGGCAGGACAATTCGAGACATATGGCGTCTCGGGAGTCCATTCTGCTGGCCCGTCGACTGTTCACGGAAGCTTCAATAGGTTGGGCTCTAAGCTCATTCGACCCTATGAAGTCTCCTGGTCCAGACGGCATACTACCCATCTTTTTACAAAAATCGGCCGCAGTTATCATGTCCGAACTCATCAACCTCTTCAGAGCCAGCTTTATCCTGGGCCATATTCCGGATAACTGGCTGAAGGTGAAGGTAGTGTTTATCCCCAAAGTTGGAAGAAAGGACAAAACCCTACCTAAAACTTTCAGACCCATAAGTCTGACTTCATCGCTTCTCAAGTTGATGGAGAAAATAATGGATAAATATATCCGTGACGAGTTTCTTAAAGACTCCCCGCTGAACAGGAACCAACATGCCTATCAAAGCGGCAAGTCAACAGAAACTGCTCTTCACAGCTTAGTGACGTTGATTGAAAAATCCCTAAGTTATCAGGAGACGGCGCTATGTGCCTTTCTTGATATTGAAGGGGCCTTCGATAACACGTCCTTTGCATCAATCGATACGGCTCTTTCTAATAAGGGAATCGACCAAACTTCAAGGAACTGGATACACGCAATGCTCTCTAGCAGAGTGATCACAGCAACCTTGGGAGATTCGTCTGTAACAATGTCAGTGGTCAAGGGGTGCCCGCAAGGAGGAGTTCTCTCGCCCTTGTTATGGTCACTAGTTGTCGACGCACTTCTCAACAAGCTTTCACAGCTTGGTTACGAGGTCATTGGATACGCCGATGACATCGTCCTCATCGTCAGAGGTAAAGATGACGCAACTCTGTCGAGCCGAATGCAAACGGCTCTGAATACCACCATGTCATGGTGTTTACAGGAGGGTCTAAACATAAACTTCTTAAAAACAGTCCTAATTCCATTCGGCAGACGAAGGACGATCTCCATCACTCCTCCAATACTGAATGGAGTTAGACTGGGCTTCAGCAATGAAGTCAAATATCTCGGAATTATTTTGGACAAGAAACTGAACTGGTCTGCACAACTGGATCATGCCGCTAAGAAAGCGATCTCAGCGATCTGGGCCTGCAGAACTCTGTTCGGTAAGACCTGGGGACTAAAACCAGACTTGGCACTCTGGTCTTACAAGACCATTGCCCGACCAAGAATCACCTATGCTGCCCTAGTGTGGTGGCCTAAGGTGAACGAAGTGACTGCGCGAGCCAAACTCAAAAAAGTTCAAAGACTTGCATGTCTTTCGGTTACCAGCGCTATGCGAACAACTCCAACTGCAGCCATGGAAGCTATGGTTTGCCTACTACCTCTACATCTTCATGTGAAAAAGGAAGCAGAGCTTGGCGCTCTAAGGTTGCAAAGGAGGAAAACCATACTTGAAGGGGACCAAATCGGCCACCTTCGCATACTTAGGGAGTTCAAACTAACTCCGCTATTAACCACAGTCTCCGACTGGATGGACGTTAGGACCAACATGGATATTCCATATAGAGTGATTGAAACAATGTGGAACAATGGAGGGCCTAATCTTCCACCTGGCATCGTCAATTTTTATACGGACGGCTCGAAAATGGGATCCCTAACGGGATCTGGTATATACGGACCCGGTATCAGGGAAACGTTTTCCCTGACCCGGTATCAGGGAAACGTCCCGAGCCGTTCCTGGGTACGTCTATTTCCGCTATCAAAAGCGAACTATTAACTTGGGAAAGGCTAGAAATAGTATCCCAATGGCAACAGGCACAGGGTTGTAGACAAGGCAAACAGTTTATCTATCCGAACCCTGGAACCGCCAGAAAGCTACTTAGTCTGAATCGTAGTGACCTACGGATAATCACGGGACTCCTCACCGGACACTGTCCCGCTTTTTATCATTTAAAGAAAATCGGCGTAGTGTTGAACGACACCTGCCGATTCTGCAAATCTGAACCAGAGAGTTCAGAGCATTTGCTTTGCTCTTGCGAAGCTCTTGCTTCCTCTAGGTACAACTTCTTAGGAAGTTACCTTTTAACTCCATACCAAGCATGGAGCTCCAATCCCAAACAGGTCATTAGTTTCATCAACTATGTTGTACCTAATTGGGGTACAGGTTTACAACAAAACAGTTCTACTCCATCAATGAGTACGAACAATCCGTAATCTGAGCACAGCAATCGGGGCCCGCCACAAAAGACAATCAGCAAGAATGTCGCAGTGGAATTTCAGTACCCAGTGCCCTTCAGGCATACAGGAAGAAAAAAAAAATAACAGGAGGGTTGTGTACAAAGCCACGACCGCAAGGTTGAAGTAGAATACTTTTACAAGAAAGATAACCTGGCTACTTGCGTGTCAGTTATTTTTTCTAGTAAATAAACGTCAGTCGAATTTTGCGCTTCAACAAGGATTGACCATTTTTATTAATATAGTAAGTTGCTTGTCATGGTTGGGGCTTGACAATTTTTAAATTTTGAGATGAAATTTTTTGGATGTCGTGCTCATGACTGAAGGAAAAGATAATTCTGTACGTTTTGAGACACGGAGATGAAGAAAAATTCAAAACTTTTACAAATTTAAAAATGTGAATTAACTCATTAAAAAATATTAACTATTCATTCAAGTTTTTATTTCATCCTGAAAAGGATAATTTGTTGTTCATTTTAGTATTGGATAAGATGCCGATCACATCTTTGCGTTAATACTGACAGGGCGAATAAAGTATTTCTTGTGATAAAGTAAACAATGAAATGCTGATATAACACTCAAAACTAGACGGCTCACGTGTTGTCAAAATGAGTCAACTTTTCATTGAATGCATTTACTAGTGCCCACTATCGCACAGAGACTGCATTTCACAAAAGTGCCTCACTGCATCAGCCGCTATCGATGCTGAGATCCGCTGCAACTAGTGCGCTATCCATAGCCATGCCATAGTTGTGGCCGCTATACGCTGCCATTGGTATCCACTGTCCCTGCATCAGCTGGCCCAGCTGCTAGAATCTGCTGCAACTAGTGCACAACCCATTGCTACGCCACAGCTGTGGCAGCTTTCCGCCATCGCTGGTATCCACTGCACTGCTAGTGCTGCTGCTAAGGGAGGACGACTGCTTTTGTCGCTGTCTAGAACTATTATGAGCGGCTTCGGCTGAAACAGGCTCTTATATAGGCCAAATAGCATGCTTTAAATTGCAAGGTATATGATTCTGTAGATCGTGCTTGGGAAGCAATCATATAACGACCAATCAGAGGTCGAATTTTCCGTTTTGACAAGGCTTGACTATTTTCAATAGTACAATAGTGTGAATAATAAAATTACAATTATCTTCTTTTGGAAAGAATCATAGAAGATTTTCCAATCTATTGCTGCAAGAACGAAGGAAATCTATCGAATACTAACCGATTTATTAGCATTTGAAATTGGACATATTTTACACTTTGTTCGGTTTTAGATTTTCATTTCACATCCCTATGTAGCCGAACTTCCTGAGAGAAGTATTCTGCTTCAAAAAAAAAACCATTGTACTCTGGGATGAGATGTATTGAAATTCCATTGTGTCCGGTAAATCACGGAACGTGTTCTTCATGTCTTCCTCGTTCTTGAATTTGATGATGATTGAAGTTTCGTTTCTCTCCTTATACATAGATAAAAGCTTTTCACAGCTCAAACCCATCTTTGATTTCATGAACGAAAATATTTCCGCATCCGATGGTTCCGATACTCCTCGTTCAAAGCGCACGCGCAATGAATTTACACGTAGCTCCGTGTCCGCCATTGTTTCTCGACTAAGATTCGATATAACACAGTATACTCACACCATTGAAGGTGCAACCTCTATTTTAAATCTTTTGCTATTGCTCTCTATTATACGTCTGCTCGGGTAGACTTCTAGATACGAACTGACATTGGTGAGATAAAATCACTTATTTCGCAAAGAAACTGTTAATTTTATGTAATCCATTGTTAAACCACTTCATAGCCTTTATATTAGAACATTTTGTTTAAATCTGTTAAACAGAAAAATTTGCTCGATGGCACATAGACCACTCTGTTCCGCAACGGCTCATATGACGTAAGACACAGTAGGTTTGTATTGGTTGATCTACCCGAGACAAATCCATGTTGATCCTCGCTCAGGTAATGATTGCAGTAAGACAGCAGAGGGGTCATGGTCACAAGCTCGAACAACTTGGACATGGCACGTAACGACGATATTCTTCGGTAGTTGTTCACATCCTTTTTTATTAACGGGGAACATATATGCAGTTTTCGGAAATTGAAAACGGAAATTCCCCACTTGAAAGTGATAGGTTGAACACGAGCTGAAGAGGGACTAAACGGTTATCAATGTGCCTTTTCGAAAATGCGAACGGGATTCCATCCGGGCCGGCTTTTGACGATGATTTCAATGTGAAGGCGGCTCGAGAGATCATTGCTTCATCAATGTTGAGTCTATTTAAAGAATTTCCAACCATTAGCGGAACGTTACAAGCAGCCTGGGAAACTTGGTCAGCCGGGATCACTTCGTCGCAAAAAGTTCGCGCAAATTTCTCAGCAAAGAGTTAGCAGACCACCTTCGGTTCGGATACAATGTTATCATCGAGAGTCATTGTTGAAGGGAGACTCAATTTCTTACGCTGGACGTTAACGTACCTCCAGAATGTTTATGGTTAAGCCTTCAGGTTTCGCTGAACGCTTTGCACAGGTCTCTTGTACACTGTGTTTAACCTTTTGTATCTGTCGCGCAACGAAAGTGTACCAAATCTAAAATACGTCCGAAGTGCGGCTCTTTTTTGGCCTTCAACATGCGAAGGTCGCGGGTCATCCAAGGTTAACTGTTTGGTGAGTGAACTGTCTAGGCAACATGCCGGTTGACGCAGCGTTGTCGATAGTTATCGCATCCGCCGAGAACAGCAAGACAGTCGATGACGGCAAAATTATCAGAAATGCTTCGGTGATCAGCATTCCGATTTCAAATTTTTGATTTGAAACTTCAGATACAGAATTCAGGATATCGCATCGAAATTCTCAGAAATGGTTAATAAGCTATAATTTTACATTATTTTTCCAGTTTGAGCTCTAGGGCACAACCTGTTATGTAAATCTCCGAAAATTGTCTTAAATGGGCGAAACCCATTTTATATTGGTATAAAATCTCTCGACAAAGTTGCAGATAGTAATTTTATTTTTCCAAAGAAATGTTCACCGTATAAAATTTGGGGAAAAAAAATCAATTTTTAGTTATTTTATTTTTCATTCTTCCGAGTTCAAGCATTTGTCAATGTTCAGTAAACATTTTGTAATTTTAGATAGAAAAAAATCCAGATTTTTAAATTCGAGTTTTTTGAGATTTTAATTTGTTAAATTTATTTTTAAATAGCATAGCCCACTGCAACGTGAATTAACCGATTCTGCAAAGAGGATTTTCACGCAATTTATTGAATCATTTGAGGTGCTATTGGGTTCTGATTCTAAATATTCCTTGATGGCGTTTCAAACTCATCTTGGAGAGTGAGCTTAGCTTGTACGTTGTTGCTTCTTTTGAGCACGAATCATCCCGGCCTTCCTGATCACCTATAACCTACTGAAGAATCCGATCAGATGTTTTTAGGCTGTCGGTGGTAATTTGCTAGACGTCACATGCATGTTTGAATACCAACTCCTTGTTTCGTCGCGTGTTGATGAAATGTTGAATAGATAGATTGCATTGGCCTGACACATTCCATTCCTCAATTAATGCACAAAAGGTTCGGGGAGTAGTTTACTAATTGTTTGTTACTAATATATGAAATATCGTTCATCGCAGTGAACCCCTTGAATAAACATCAAATAAAATGAATCCAATATTATAGCTATTTTCGTTTCACCTGGGTGCGGTAAAAATTCTCTGCAAAAATAGGTTCAGAGGTATTGATCGATTGGGAACTTTAACTGACCATTGTAAAAGTTTTTCCAATCAGTCCGATAATCTGAAGTTGAATACTGACAAAGAAAAGATTGGTGAACAAATTTATATGCTTATATATCACCCAAAGGCCTATAAACGTCAACATTTTGCCTACCAATCATAAATTCATCACGGCAGTAATATTTCATTTCAAATGCTTACAAAACTTATTCATTGAAAGTGCATATTGTACTGAAAACAAATGATGAGCTCTTGTTTATTTTTTTTTTTTCATCTAAAACGACATTCACTCGAGAATAAGTCTACCAACAAAATGAGACGTTTACTCTATTTCACTTGTTTTAGGGCAAACCAACTAAAAAGTGGGTACCAGAAACGCTTGTACCAGAATCAATGAGTGGTAGATGGAAAATGTATGGAATTTGATAGCTACAAGAGCCCCCTGTTATCACCTTACACCTCTAGTGACAATATTGGTTTCATCAAAGTTTTATAGCGCTTCATACAGCCAAATAAAATAGGAAAACTGGTTTCCACATTTAGAGTATTTATCACTGAGGGCTGCCAAAATTGCTTGAAACAGATGTTTTATTCTAGCTACAATGTAAAAATGTTCAATATTAGCTTTAAAAATCGGTGAAAGTAGCTTAATAGTACCATTACTATCCTAAACTAAGTCATGAAATATTTAAAATGGTTCTGAATGATTTGACGTAAGCATTTTTCAAATAAACTAAACAGTTTCGGCCAACCACGAAAGCTTTTTGTACAACAGTGCACCAGCGTCTCCTGCACGAAATTGTCATCGCAGTAGGCACAGCTCTAACAGTACGTTCAACTTTGCAACCTTCGAAGGTGGCAAGCCAAAATTCTCCCCCGCCCCCGTGCTGCTGGCTCGAGCAGGAAATTGTATTTGCACACCGAAAATGCGCATAAATATTCCGCTTACAATCCCGGTACTTATTTCAAATCCCTTCGCCTCCTTCTTCTCGCTGGTTACTGGTTGCACTGTTGCCCTGCCGGAAACCACACCGCTAACATCGGTCACGTTTAGAGGCACGATTATGAGCTACAAGTGTAATATGCTACAAATTTGACCTACACCCTCACCCACACCCACGCCGAGAGGGGGATAGGTACGGCGTCCGACTGCAGCGAATAGCCATAATAGGAAGGAAGAAAATCCCAAATGAAAAGACGCAGGCAACGACGACGATGAACAGAGCGGGCGACTTCTCAGCCAAGGCGCATAAAATCCTAAACTTTATCCCGGTAATCTTTTTTAATAACGCCAGTAAATTTGTGTATTTGTGTGTGTTTTAGCGGTTGTTATTGCTCAAGCTTTTGTTCTGCTCACTGGATGCCGTGCCGCTTAATACATGGTAAAAATTAGCTACTTCGTTATGGTAATATACTCCTAGGATTATTGCACAGCGCAAGCGGTCCGTCCAGCTCCAGCTCCCCCTCCACCCTCTTGCCTTAGCAACATCCGAAACGACATCAGCAAGCAGATAAAATTCGGAATCATCTCGCCTGGATGCTTGGCTTATTCCGCCGAGAGGCACATTTCCCATTTGGAGAGCGCACCATTCATATAAGTACGGCGTATAGTGTGTGAAAAGTTCCGAAAAGAAATTGTTTCCATTTTAGAGCGCTTAATTCCTGACAGTTAATTTCGGGCGCAATATGAAAATGTACAAAGTGTAATACCCCTCGCAAAGGACTGTCAGGATGAAAGTGCTTCTACATCCAAGCAGCCAGCGCAATCTAGCAGGCTAACGATGACAGTGAGATTCAATGGGAGAGAACGAATTGTGTTAAATTTTAATGAGCCACAACAGAAAGTAGCTTACGGGAAAAGGATTTCATCGAAAAACATTTCATGAAATTCCCTTTGATAAATTAATCATTCCGATCCCCGTCCCCCTCTTCCTCCGTGCTTGTCGTTCGGACATGGACATTCCGAGCCGGCTGCAGCCTACGGCACTCGACATGCTGATGCTCTCTTAACTTTGGCGAGAACTTTGCGCTAAGCGTAAAGATTGGTGCGAAACGGAAAACAACGTATCCTCACCCCCACCCTCTCCCCTTGTCCTGCCGGAGGGCTGAAATCGAAATTTTGTAAGTGTATTTCCGAAGACTGAGGAAGAAGACCTAGATGATTAATTCATGTTGTCTAGTTTTCCTCTTTCTTTCCGCTGAAGTAGCTGATAAAGCAACAGCATCACTAGAAACAGCCTCTGTGCAGGTAGTGTGCAACCAGGCAACCAACCAGCGGCTACCGGAATGAATACTACACCGGCAATGATCAAAGCAGGCGCTGTCTGAACTGGTTACCCCCATCCTTCTTTTTGTCAAAAGCCCCGAAGGTGGTTTGCTTGCGCTGCCCTTCTTCTTCCCGTGGCGGGGATTATTTCGAACGAGGTGCTGATGAAAGGTTATGAAAATTTACGACAGAGCGGAATTGTGTGCCGGTTGTTGCTTTAACCTTTCAACTTTTAGTGAGCATGTTTTTTTTTCTGTCGCGGCTATGCGGAGAGCACTGGAAGAGTCAAAAGAACTGAAAATAAAATTTTCAGCTAAGGACTTCAAATTGGTCACGGCAAAAACCGCTGAGTGATAACTTGTGAATCTGGTGGAATTAGCTTAAAATGTCAAAACTTTTTTAAATTGGCCCCCTCAGAGAATTTGATTAAAAAAATTAATAGTTTTGACGTAGACCCACGTCTTATGGCAACATAGGGGTGCGTATGGAAAAATCGACGGTGTGACCAAAGTTGTCCACTTTCAAATATTTAAAACTCAGTCAGTTTCCAACGGATTTTCATCATTGTTACAGCAATCGATTGGAAAATTCCACCGAAATAACACTATGTTGTAGTGCCTCGTTAAACACACATTTCGACCAACCAGAGCTGAGAGCAAGATCTAATATCAGACGCAACTCTCCGTTGCTTTGCTCGCTCAAGTGCACAGTGACACGCCCACCGGAAGGTTATCTCAATAGTCACGTATAAAAGCCTAGCATCCAGAAATTAAGTCTTCTGTTTACTGTTGCAAGAGGATGATTTACTGGAAACTGGATTGACTAAAAGCAAGCAGAGGTGCGGCTAGTCACAGTGCCGTAGGCAGCAATTTGAAATATAATATGTTTGTATGATCACCTTCCACAGCACTTGAAGCTCCCGTCTGTGTGGGAAGCACCGTCATACAAGCATATCTGTAGCACTTACGATCATGAAATGACGATAAATTAAACAAATTTTCTAATGCGACACACCAGTGGCACTTTTGAGTGTCTCCAAGTAATTTAATTGTAGAAATTTATTTTCATCTTCTCCTTCTCTATTTTTTTTCATGTATTTTGATTTCATGAAATAATCGCTTCATTCAGAAGTTGTCCCCTATTAATTTCTATCAATTTGTTAGTCTCTTAGACATAATTGTCCATCCGCGTCGGATATCAAATTTAGGATTTTTTTTGTTTCTGACCGTTATCCCGGTTTTAGGAATAATAATTTTAGAAGTGCTCGAACATTTGTCTTAGTTGTACACAGCTTTGTAAAAATTAGGAGCCGTCAGTTGGATTTAAAGATGGTGTCAGATATGAATTTTCGATATTTTGACGCCAGGTTGGTTCCGGAAATAACACTACTAGGAAGTTTTTCGACACATTATATAATTTTCTCCAGTTCCAGAAGACTGAAGTCGTCATATTGGTTCCAAAACTGGCGTCGCAACCTAGACGTGACCATGGTCCGGAAATGCCAATATTGAAGGGTATTTAAACGTATTTCACAATTTCACAGAGTCATACGTTTCAGGATGTTCCAATATAGAGAGACTCCTAGCGATTCACCATCCCAATCCCAATCTTAAGACAAGTTTAAAAAGATTCTAGAGATTCTCGAGAATGCCATTTTATCTCTAATCAAATACCCAACTTTACGTCCAAACAGTGACTTCGAACGGCCACCTTCGCAAAACACGATCTCACAAACGTTAAATAGCGCAATAAAACCTGCCAAACAATCCCATTCTAGGAACGTTTCGATATTTGAATAAATCGTAATTTTTTACTCGATGCGCATTCTGCAGGAAAACCCTTGATCCATTCCATTCCTCAGCCGTTAGCGCAGCACATTATTCAATAACCCTTTTCCTCCGGATCCGGACAGCAGCGGCAGCAACGAGCGGGCAGAGATTGCAAAAATTTAACATATCTTCATTCTGTCCCAGCGGTCTCCTCGTTACGGTGGACCATTTTCTCCCCATCCAGGACGGTCGTCGTCGCCTCACGGAGCAGTCCTGAAATTCCAAACCCTTTCCGCGCTCTCCGTCTCGTTGCGACGGGATCCGAAGAAGACAACGGAAATCTGCTGCTGCTCCTGTGTGTTGTTTGTGAATTATGCGAATAGAATATGAAAAAATTGAAGCAAGCGGCAAAGAGGGTCTCGATGGAATGCGAAAGAGTTCATCCACTCTGGATCCTTTCCCATCCCCCCTTCACCGCTGCTCGTTATCAATCAGCACAAGACGCTCGGGAAAATATGAAAAATATTTCAAATATGTACACACAAATCCTTTCCCCTTTTGTGATCTGGGGAATCCCTCAGCATCCCTATCCTTATTTTTTTTTTTGCTGTTGTTTTTGCTAGCTCCTCTATTCTGGCTCTCAAAAGCAGGAGGAGAAAAATCATTCTCGCTTCATTCCACTCACTGACTAGCTGCTTTCGAATCTACTGACTTTCTCCTGTCTTCACTTCGTCCCTATCTCGCACTTCCTTCGAGAGCAGCTCAAGTATGAAATATGGCAGTATAATGTGCAAAGTGCCCCCTTTCTCCGCGCCCTCTTTCCATCCCAGCTAGATATAATAGCAAAAAAAGATCCGTCGACTTTTTTGAATAACAATAACAATAATGAAATAAAAATGAAGAATGTGTACCAAATTTGAGATCATAAATTATTCCGGATGTGCTTCTCTTCCCCTCGTCCTCCTCCTCCACAATCACGGGAATCGCGCGCCCAGCGACGGAGGAAAATCTTTTCTTTCACATTTGTACCTGGCCGGGAAAAGTGCACCCGGATCGCGCTAACCAACAACAAGTGAAACCAATAGCATCGTGTGCACGTACAGCAAGCACACAAACGCCACTAAAGTTTTTTAGCGTTTTTTGCCCCCAGCACCAACATGTTGCCCTTTTGTTATTTACTTAACCTGGTACCCATCAGAATGAACCCCTACTTCCCATGGCATAAGTTACATATGCGCGCTCGTGGTTGGGTACGGGTTTTCGACAATGAGGTGCTCAGTTTTTCAGCGAAACGAAAATGCAAGAACAAGCCAAAATTCGGATGAGGAAATGCAAAGTTTACACTATGACAAGCACACCACTTTTTGTTTCTCTCTCTCGATTACAAACAAATTTTGTTATGTGGTTTCTGAAGAAGTAAACAAACACTGGCTGTGCAGACTTATCGCTCTCAACATTTAAAGTAGAAATAAATACCACCCACAGCTTGAGGTAATTATCATTCACGCACGCACGTCATCGGGAGGAAATAAATTGAGCACGAACTTTTTGCCCTGGAATGCCTACAAACGGAGCACGCCACCAATAAATTTCCAAACTTCACTTAGTCACTTTCCAGTGCGCTTCGTTTTCCAACAGCAGAGACACCCGTGCGTGGCGTGGTGGTGCTGGTGGCGGTCGGTGGTTTCGCATTCGTGGAAAATAGAAACCGAATCGAGAGAGTGAGAAAGCAAAAAAAAAAAGACACCGTCTGCGCCAGCACTGGGACCCTTTTTTCGCCTTTTCTCAAGAGTTTATTATTCATTTCCGCGTGACAAATAAGTGAGCTGCTCTATTAGGCAGCGCAGAAACTCGGCGAGGGTTAATTTGTCACCGGCAGACGCTCTTGTTGCGCGCCCGCATGTGTGTGTGTGTGTGTGTGTGGGTGCACTGGAAAATGGGGATTTCGTGCTTTCGAGGAATTTTTATACACCTGATGTCGTTTGTGTTACTTGGAGGGAAGCGAGAAAGAGCACAGTCGTTTTATTTCTACGAAATTTATCGCTGTCTGTGGTTAAGAAACGAAATTCCTCTGAAGTTCATTTACTGCTGGAAATTTTGGTTCAAGAGGTTTTGAAAATTTGTCATAATTTTTTACCTTTCATTCTCTATCATTTACTTCTCAATTTTAATTATATTTATCCGACAAACTAATTGAGTTGCTTTGGAATATGGGACTCCAGAATCTTAACTGTTTGCGGGCGAGCAATTACCGCAAAAACAAAATAAATAAAATTGCATAACTTCTCCTGAGAAATTTTAAACGCTGAGTTACTAAATACCGCGACTTTTTAAAATTTAAGATTCAACTTTCTAAGTCTATATCTCTAAGTTAAAAACACCACAAAACTTCATGTACTTTAGCACCATAGCAGATTTCAGAACTCAATTATCAGCTAAACAGGAGCCATCGACCCTCTGTACAACTATCTTGAAGACCGCAGCTCTCTTTAACAAAGTTTATTCACGAGATAAATTTTGTTAAAACTACTCTTGAGCCACGTAGAAGCTAAATTTCATATTAGATGTATACCAATCAGAAGCCCTTGTCGATCTTAACACCTTTACTGAAATCCATAACTAGTTCATTCACGACATAAATAACGTTCAAAATACTCAAGAGGATATGCAAACAAATATTTGAAACAAGCTGAGCCTCATATGAAAGCCTTTGACAACTTTGCTGAAGATCACTACTCTCTAGGTTGTCAGAATCACGAGATAGAGCTACATAAATCTGCCAATGTTCGATCTTTCACAAATGTTGGGACTACGAGCCACTAGGACAGAAGACGCTACTTTCATGGACTGTGAACGATATTTTTCCAACTAATTTCTATTTTTACAATGATTTTTTACCCGTCAACATTCAAGTTCATTAAAGGCAGACAGTGTGTGCAGCTGGGGAAGCGAAAAATAAGCGCACTGAAAATATGATACAGACTTCAAAAAATATACCGTATCCAGACGGTCTTGTCTGGATGTGATACATATAAAAAAGGAAAAAGTAAAAAAAAAAGATTTTTTAGAACCATCAGAAATTCGAGAGCTGTAACATTTCTGCGGTATTCTCTCCAGAAGGTATTAGGTGGTAACGGATCATCCTAATCAGCCTTGTGCTTCCACAAGACCTGCTAGAAAATTTTAGCAGCTAAACCAAGGGAGTTAAATATACGAGCCTTACCCAAAGGTACCCCCCGTTTGGTAATTGTTGGCTCAGAGTTCCACTGAGGAACAAGAAAAAGGAAGCCATCGGAAGCTGGTTACTATATTAGCCTTAACGTTTTTATGGGTTACGGAGATGGATCGAGTTCGAGAGTAGCTCGATAGTCCCCAATTGTCTGTGGTACAGTCGAGCCATAAACGTAGCTTAGTTGTTTTTCTTTCACATATCACTTATCACTTATCACATTCACATATCACATATCATTTATTTGACACGGCACAAATACAATTTAATGTTTAATGTTTTATCCTCGCTGCCGACTACGAGCTGAGATTTAGTCTAACTTAAAACTAACATGGATTTTTCAATCAGTGTTTTGTTGTTAACTGAACATATTAATTCGTTGTGGTACAACCCATCCGAGGATAGTCTTCTGAAGAGCTGGTCCGCGATCTGTGAGTTTAATTCGCTCATTCAACAAAAAATTGTAGTAGTATTCCAGTATTGTATAAAAATTTAAACTCTGCCAATATTTGGCGGTTTAGAGCCGTGCTTCAGTTGCATCCAAATCTACGGATTTGTACGGTGTTTTTTTGTTCAAGTTTCGAATAAAAGGTAAAACTACGTAAATAACAAAACGACGAAAATACCTACATTATTTTATTGTCGCCAACAACCAGATTTTTCAAATGAGGTATTTGAGTAATTTGCGGCTCGTGCGAAAAAGGGCGTCGAGAAACACCGTACGAATTTATAAATTGTCAGTCCAGTCCAGCTATCGTTAGAGGCTATTGACAGCGCGTTGTCCATTGTTTCCGGCTGTCTAAAAGTAGCCACGCTTTTTGATTCGTTGTCTTTAAACTTTTTAAGGGACGGGGACCCTACACTGGAAGGTTGAAAAATAATAAATTTTCGGTAATTATTTTAATGTTTAGAGTAACGTGAAGTGATCGGGTATTTTAGCTATTGATTATGGTTTATTTTAGGATGTATTTTGCATGTCGTGGATGCAAATATATTGAGTATTACGCTGCTGGCAGCAATATTTTTTTTTTGAAACCATGTTCTTTCAACTGATGGCAAATTTTTTTTTCAGCATTTGAAGGTTCCGATTTGGCTGAACTTTTTTAGCGAGTAAAGATGAATATTCTAACTTGTTACATCGCCGTTTTTTGATATCTGAATTTCTTATTTATTTATGATTTCTTAAGTAGTGATTTTTCATGAAAAAAAATTTTTTTTTACTAAAATGGTCGCCATTTTGGCAATTTTCGAAGTTTTCAAAAACGGTTATGTAACAAGTTAGATAATCAATTTATACATGCCATCAAAGCTGCCAGGAGCGTAATACTCAATATATTTGCATCCCGAACACTTTTATCTAAACATCGAAAAATAAATCACGAAAATTGATTATTTTTCGACCTTCCAGAATGGGGTCCCCCTTTAAATCGCAACACCTTTTTATCACGTTCTTTCGATCGGGACAGCTAACGTAAGCGTGACTCAACGCCAAGAACACAAAACAAAAGATTTGGCATTCTAAACGGTTTGTTGTTATGTTCGTTCCAGTACACAACGGCACGCCCACCGGAAGTATATCTCTCAGTAGTCTCGTATTAATGTCAGCATGCAGAAATTCAGTCTTCATTGTCTATTCGATCACTACAGCAAGTTTGATTACAGCCTTCAATGGCGAACGGACTAGCAGATGTTTGGAGATCATCTTCCACACCGTCGTACAGTATTAGAAATTCTATCCGGATCAGTTTCAGTAGATCAGTGTAAAATTGAAACTTTTCTTAAAATTTTTCTTCATTATTCTGGCCTTATAGCAGTAACAAGCAAGCGATGAACTAGTTGAAACAACACTGATGGATTTTGTTATTGTAGAAGCAATCTAGTATTTGGAATATATCCAGTAGTTGTAAAAATCTCGAAATAAAATTGTCACGAGAATTCTGATTTTCTCTTCAAAGTAAACTTCATGCGGCCCTTAATAGTTAGGAGATAGAAACATGATACATGACAAAAAATACTTGTTTTAGAAAATGATTTTGATCACCTTAAACTTTGCTGAAAACACTAGGCGTCTGTCTCAATCTAATAAAGATAATAATTTAGATGGCAAACTCTGGATTAGATTGTTCATCATTTTGCTATATCAAAATATGCCTTTTTGAACAACTTGCAATTTTACCAAATATACATTATTGCTATAACTAATATTTGAATCATTATTTAATTAGGGTATTTGTTCTATCATTCATCTCATTAAGCTCATAATCATGAAGGATGAACCGAATAAACACGAAATTTTCACAGAATCATTGAACAAACAAACAAAATTTGCTTATATACTATTATGTAATCGCCCAGCAATGGAAATTTAGTAACCTTAGCTTGATGATGATGACGATGATGGTCCCACTTCATACCCCTACATCGGTTTGAGCTGGTCGATTTATCTATGAAAGATATTATTTAGAGACATACAATGTAACCAGTAGGCAAACAAATAACGGACTGGTTATTAATACAGACATAGCAACCCTTCAAAAGAATACCAATAATTTGAAAATAAAAAAAGCGATTTTCCAATAACATCATTGATCCAAGGCTCATCCAAAACATTTCCAACCCGAAAATTATCTGGATTTGGTTAGGAATCGAACCTAACATTTAGGAGCTTTAACGATCCAGAACTACGAGAGAGATCCTATGATACTATAGTTCTCGATAACGAGCTTTACAGTCCACAGGCAAACCCAAGCCTTTTCAGTTTTTTCTCCCAACCCTTTGTTATAAATCGTGAAAACAGATAAATATTAAAAATCTTGGTAAAGATATATATACTATTACAAACCAAAAAGCAACTTATCAACCCGATATGCCTTTTGTTTCAATTTCAGGGGTTTAACCCTGATGTACTCAGTATCCAGATTGTCTATGTCAGTCTACGCGCGCGTGGCTCAAACATGTGTAGTCAACTCATTTTTTTAACTCTACTATTTAATATTATTAGCTATGTTCAAACAAAAATCCATCCTCATCAATGAACATAATAACTTAGTGTACCAGATAAATTAAAAAAAAAAACTTAAATATTACAATCTTCTCCATAATTTACAAAAAGTTCGTTGAAATCTATCTACAAAACAGATTTTATGTGTGAAATACAAAGCCTTTTGAACTCCGCCATTGTTGCTGCACGTTTCACTTGTCTGGGCATCGAATTGAAAAAGTTAATTCCTTTGTACAACAGAGAGTTCTGTGATCTTCTAAATAAAAAGTGTGGTGTTCTAGCGTCTTCCGCGTTTCTAGTGTTGTACCTATGAAAATCACTTCCCCTATCAATTCGATCACACAAATATCGAGGCAGCATATTATTAAAAATTTTATAAAGGAACACCATTGTCAAAAAATATACTCGTTGCTTCACAGAAAGCCATTGCAACGCGTCCAGCATGAAACTCGAGGAAGTGTATCTATTACATCTTAATATTAATCGCATTACTTTATTTTGTAACCGCTGTAATCTCAATATTCGTGTATTATTTGCAAGGAATAAGATGGATGAGCAAAAGTCTATATGTGGTGGAATGATTGACTTATACAACAAAATTTTACTACTAACAGTCAATTCATTTTTTAAACGACACAGAATACCGTATTTTTTAGCCATTTTGCTGATGACGTTGTCAATGTGAGACTTAAAAGTTAACTTGTCATCAATGATTACTCCAAGATATTTTACTGCATTCACGCGATCAATCGTCTCACCATTAATTGCAATATTTACGTCTGGTCTGGAGTTGGCCGAAGAAATAATCAAATATTTTGTTTTGCTAATGTTTAGTTTAAGTTTTTTTTAAATTTAATCAATTCGCCAGATAATGTAAATCTTGGTTTAAAAGTGTTTCAACATCATTTAGGTTTTTAGCCGCAATGAACAGAACAGTGTCATCGGCAAATAAATTTACATCGCAAAACCGTAAAACTCGCTTCATGTCACTAATATAAATTATAAACAAAATTATAAACAAAATGGGCCCTAAAACACTTCCTTGCGGTACACCCAGTGTATTAGCAATGGAAACTGATTCAGAATCATAAAAACGAGTCTTCTGAGTTCTAGCACACAAATAGCTTTCAAACCATTTGTATGCTGTCCCTACGATACCAAAGCGCTTCAATGTTTGCAACAATAAGGGCCTAGAAATTGTTTCAAAAGCGCTTTTTAGATCCAAAAACACCGCAAAAATAGTTTCTTTAGCCTCGATTTTCTCTTTCCATTTGCTAACACCAAGTTCAATGCAGACTCACAAGAGTGTCCCTCTCGATAACCTGTTTGTTCTGGGATTAGCAAATTATTACTGTTCAAATAATGCATTAGCTGGCCTTTAACAATTAGCTCCAAAATTTTCTCTAATGTGTGCAGTATATTAATGGGGCGGAACTCTTCGGCTTTATCCGTCCCAGTAATTTTGGGAATAGGAACCACAAGAGATTCCTTCCAAACTTCAGGAACGTGCCCTGTTTGTTAAGATTCGTTGACAAGGTCCAGCAGGTCGTGTCCAATTACATGAAAGCAATCTTGTATTACTTTTGCGTTGACATTGTCGATACCAGCCGATTTCTTCAAAGAGAAACAAATATCTTTCAACTCTGCAAAAGTAATAGGATGAAAACCATCAAATCTACAGTTATTTTGGATCGGCTGTATTATCTCGTCAGGTTCATTGACCACATCAATACTTTGATTGATCGATTGAACACTTTCAACGAAATAACTGTTCAATTTATTTGCAATAACTCGCGCGGAGTTTTCCTCAATACCATTAAAAGTTATGGGCTGTGATAATGTATTATTACTTTTCATTAATTTTTTAAAGTTTTCCATAACTCTTTGCTGTTATTTTGATTTTGATCGATCTTACGTTGTATATATGCACATCTAACCTTTTTCAAGGTGCGTGAATATATGTTTCGCGCCGCGGTCTACCTGTTCCAATCATCGTTATCATTACTTCTACAAAAAATTTTATAACATTTATCTCTTTTACGTTTTAAACGCACAAGAGTACCAGCTGTTCGAATTTTGTAACTCAACAAATTTTTCAAAAACTAAATTTTTGGTACACTCTTCCAGCGTATTAGTTAGAACAGCTGCTTTATTGTCCAAATTTCCAGTTATTGGATGAAAATTCAAACTTCTTGAAACAAGCTGAGACATTGCTTGTTTCGAATAACTATTCCAGCACTTTATTTTAACTTTATCCTCTCGGTTTTGATAGTTTTCAATTGAAATACAAATTGTCTCATGATCTGTTATTTTATAATCGGCCTCTGTAATGGAATGAACATTATCAAAATTTGAGAACACATGATCAATCAAGGTACGAGAGTGTCTGGAAATTCTTGTAAATTGAAAAACTGTTTGTCTTAAATTGAAAAAACCAACTAATTGCTTTAATTGATTCGAATTCGATTCACCAAGCCAATCAATATTGAAATCACCAGCAATTACGTTTAATTTATTCAAATCAACAAAATTTTCCCACCAGTTATCTAAAATTTCCAAAAAACGCTGGTCACTTGAACTGGGGTAATGGTAGACTATTCCAAAATTTCCCATCGTCATGCCTCTCTGAACTGATATTCCCAGAAACCAATTGTTTTCAACAGATTCGTTTGATAGAATGTTGAACTTGACTGATTCCTTGGCGTAAATAGCAACCCCACCAGTATGTCTGGAATGTGAAAGGCAAAAAGCAACTTTATAACCCGGAATGCTATATTGATCAAATGCATCAGCTTCCACTATGTGAGTTTCAGCCAGCAATACTAACATTGGTCGTTTTGTTTCCACAAGATGCCGCAAAGCAACATAATTTGTGGATAAACCAGCAATATTAAGATAAACTATTTTTAATTTCCTCTCACATTGGATTTTCTTCAGCTGCTATTTACTTGACTATTTTTCAAACAGTCTCCGAAAAACTGGACACTGCGAACTTGATGCTGGATGTTTCGCGTCCAAAATCATTTTTAACTCATTATTATGTTTTAAACAATTTACGCAATTATAATCAGTAGAAGCGCATTCCGATGTTTTGTGCTTTTCACTGCACTTAGAGCATGTCTCAGGAATAACACACTCTGTGCTTTTATGACCAATCTCGCCACATTCAAAGCAACGCAATACATTTATGGCCTCTCGTACAAAACACTTGTCCCACCCAATGCTTACTTTTCCAGCATTCATTAGGCAGTTATAAGTGTCTTGATCAACTTCGATTATCACATTAAACTTGTTATATTTGAAGCGTGAATTTTCATACTCGGCAATAACCTTTACTTCTTTAAAGCCGATGCTATCATTCTGACTTTTTAACAAGTCTATGAATTCATCGGAGGAATATCGATCACTTATTCCCACAATTTTCAACTTAGGCTTCGGGATTGTGGGAATAACAGCATTATATCGTTCACCTAGATTGCTTTCAATGTCTTTTTTAACATCCTCAACATTATCCTCTACTGCACACTCTGCAATTATCGAGCCATTCTTACCGTTTCTAAAATTCCTGATTTTGTGGATTTTTGGATCTAAAGTTTTTTTCAAAAAACATCTAGTATCTTCACTAGATTGAGAAGTCTCGACCGGTTTGATCACAATGACCGGCCGAGCCTTACGGTTTTCCTTTTTCTGTAATTTATTTGATATACTCCCAGTCGAACCCGCTAAAACATTCGCGTATGTTGGTATACTATTCGAAAAAACCTCGTCATCACGTACTATTAACATCTTTTTACTGGGGTTAGAGTCCGATTCAGAGTGAACCGTTCTCTCATTTCGACTCCTTTTTCTGTTCATTGGACCATTATTTTTATCGCGATCGGTATTTAAGACTATTTGGTTTTTGAAATCATCCGGCTTTCTAGCAACACTGGTCTCAATGTTTGCCAGACTCTCACGAAGAGAATCGCTGACAGATTTCAAAATAGTCTCGATCGCGTTAGAAACAGCAACATTTATCTGGGTTTCAATTTTGTTTTGATTATTCGTGAGCGACTGGGAGACAGATGATAAGGCATCTCTCATCTTTGTCAACTCACTCAAAACATCATCTTTCCCACCGTCATCACAGGCTGATAAACAAGAAACACATTTAAACACAATATTCTCATTATCATTAACGAATTTCGCTGCTATTTTCGTAAGGGGCGTGCAAACTCTGTGATACTGAGATTTGCATTTACCGACGCAAATAACTGGATCGTCGCTAATGCGAATGATATTACCACATTTGCCACAATCCATCTTCCCGCTGCAAACAAGCCGAAGCTGCTGCAGACAAATACGCTGGACTCGTCCAGCAGCAACGGAGGGTAAAGGCAAATGAACAATGAAAAAAAAACACAACAATGAAATTTCAATCAGCAGCCGTAGCTTCTATATAACATAGATGCGTTGGTCGGCGCTGGTATAAAATAAATCGATAAAAAACAGAATAAATTAAAAGCATGCAAAGACATTTCTACTTATCCGTTAAAATATCCAATTTTGCCGTCGGATCACTAGCACTAGATCACCTAAAGCACTTGATTTCACACAAAAAAAAGCTCACCGTCATCAACAACCAGTCAAGCTAGTCTTAGCTAGAGTTGTTCTAAATTTTGTAAACAAACCATTCCTCACAGCGCTCCTATACTCATCTCAACTCACTTAAATCACTGCTCAATTATTCCTCTCACTACGCTCCCATTTTCATCACAGCACACTGTTAATCACTTTGGTGAATGAACGTAGCCGCAAACCATCGTTACCAGAGGTTCATAGGGTATCCGCTGTAGTTGTTTACTCACAAAATTGATAACCTAGGTAACCACCGCAGTGCTGTCGATTTTTGTGAATTATGTTGGAATAATTCAACATTTTCAGTATGATTATTTCGTAATTACAGAAACTGATTTGGAAACTTTTGATTACCTTCAACGCAGTGAAAACAGAGAAAAATACATATACAGGTCGGACTCGATTATCCGGAGTTTTGAAAAACATTTCGCTCCGGATAATCGAACCTTCCGGATAATCGAGCCATTTATTTTTATTTAAATTTTTAATATCTGCCATCTAGAATAGTGAGTTTTCTATTATAATAAATTGTATACAATGCATGTGCCGTCAAAAAAAATAAAAATTGTCCTTAGACTGTTTGTCGGCGTTTGTTATACATATATACGTAATAGTAAATTAGGTTACATTGATTATCTCGAAGATGAAAAAACAAACACTCATGTTTTTTTCATTTCTTGAGTGACCTATAACGACCTAGACGCTTGATATGGACTACTTTGCGGATTTCAAGTCGTTATTAATTTCGCTTGATGAGTTTTGGTTCAATAATCCGAGAGTATCCGGAACAGAACCGGGACAGGTCTGCTTGTGGTTTTAAGTACTGCAATGATCATGGCCATTATATTACAGGAATATAATAATGTTCCTGCCATAATTCCGAAACCGGTCTACCAATAGCGGCTGTCCTTATTGGCAACAAAAAACCATGATACCTTGATTTTAAAGGTTATTGAGTAAGAATCGGTTGAAGGAACGACGAGAAAGCTGCCAAAAACGAACTGCCTAAGCGGAACGGGGCTTGTACCGCTACAATTATGAACAAACCCGAACCTCCCAATGACCAGGAAGTCAAAAGTACGTTATGAAAATACAGAAACAAAAAATACTCCGGATAATCGAACCATTTTCTCCGGATAATCGAGTCTCCGGATAATCAAGTCCGACCTGTAGTTAAAATTTCAGATATGTATATGTGATATCTCAGATTTCTGATAATTATAGCTTGATTTTGGAAATTCGAGGTGAGCATTTTAAAGATTAAACTATTAAAATAAAAATTATTTATTTAATTATTTTAAATCAAATTTAATTAAATTAAATTCAATTAAAAAAGTTTAAAATAAAAGTGGTCCGCTAATGATGAAAAAACTTTGGTTGGCTGCTGAACGAGTCCCGTTGAAGCCGTATAGAGTAATGCGCGGATTTTGTTTTCTGAGGGAGATGTATAAAATAGCTGAGTTTTCGGGTGCAGATGCCCGACTATGATATCAAATCTAAAGCTTTTAAGTAAGTTTTTGAAGATTCTATTTCATGAGAAATCTAAAGTGATCTGAGAATCATCCATTCCGCGGGATGATTTCCGCTTTTTTTTTATTTCTGGCAGCTTTTTTATAATTTGATTTCACACAATTTTCCCGAGTTGTGTCGTCGCATAAAACTTTGTTAGGTACATGTTACTAAATGGCTCAACCGCGGATTGCTATGATCGCGCTTATGGATATAAAATTCTATTGCAAGGACTTTTAGCGCTTCAAAAACGCGTTTGTTATCCTGAGTAGAGCCGATTAGGTTTTGCTTTGGCTGGAGGAAAGAAACAATTTACTTCGAGCTTTGGAACAGTTTTAGTTAATTCTCAGTTTTGGACTCAGTTGACCAGAAACTAATGTTTTTCGCGCACAACGTTCGTCTGTATACCTACAAACAGTGTACAACGCAGTCCGTCTTTTTTTTCACATTCCTTCATTCCATCATCTACGCCGCGCCGTTTGGATTTCGTGTTAGTCCTCTCCGTAGATATTTACTGCGAATTTAACCAAAAGCTCTCTCAGATCACTCCAAATTTATAGCCTCTATCTTTTCCGAGTAAGGTAAACTTTTAATCACACCTGCCAGCCCTTTTGAGCCGGCTGTTTCTGAAAGAGTTACCTTTGTCGACCATTGAAACGGGTTGGTTCCGGAGAAAGCAAGAGTGAGGGTGGATTAGCTCAACGGTCTAGCGAAGAGATCGAGATATATGAGAACCCCGGCTTTGATAACACACCGCCCTATCAGTTTACTCTCTGCAATCTCCAACGGTGGATTGTACAGCGGATTATAGTGCTTTCATTCATGAATTGGTTCCGTAAGAGTAGGTCCACTATCTATCAACTCAATCGAGCCAAAGAGGTCAGTACCCAAAACGACAGCAGGTGAATTATGCAAATTATGAGCTTGGGTGCTGGAGCACCTGTTAATCAGGCGAACAGGGAACGAAGCTAGCGATAATAATCAAATGGGAATCATCTCGTGGCATAGTTCGATTAATTTCCAGCTTTGACAAAACTAAAACCAATCGTTCTTTTAAGGACGACCATTTTAAGTTTGTGCTATCCCAGACTTTTAGCAAGAATTATGATTGAACTCATTCAGTTGACGCTGTTACATGCTAAACTTTAGTGAATTATAGCTAGTTATGCGCAAAACACAAAACCCGTACGTCAAATGTTAATAATCTGACCAACAACAAGACAGCTTTATCTCATTGAATTAAAAATGTATCTATCGCTTTCCAATACCACCTGAGCTGGCCTGCAAAAAAAAAATTATAACGAGCAAACAGCAAATAATTCGCAGCAGATGCCCCCTTGAACCGCAATCCGGTAATGTAATTGACACTACTGCAGCAGCGGTCACTGCAGCGGGCCTCTCTGGGCATTTTGTTAGCATTCGAACGCGCAGAATGCGGTTTCGAGAAAAACAAAGGATTTATGGCTTTTTCACATTTGGCTTTTCCGTTGGTAATTTTTTCATATTTATGTGCCGTAATTGCTTTGTGTCATTCAGTGCTTTTTTAGATATTTTAATACGTCATACGGAAGGTTTAATCTCCAAGTTTATGCCAAATATGTTATGCAATTGTCAACATGCGAATGGTCAGCGCAGAGCCGGCTGCTTTTATGTGCTGTTCTGTGGTCGTTGACAGGTGATGTTGTTCTGCTGTGTTTTCACCCATCTTGCCATTAACGGCATTCCCGCGGTTGGGTTGTTGTGCAAACCAAGCAGGCTCTGCTGTCTGTGGGGGTGATCCAAGTAGACACTTCGCATCCTGTCGAACGGTTCTCACGGGGGTAAATATGTGTTTACATAAACGTTTTATACATGGCGAATTCATTCATTAATATTTAATTAACAGACTAATTTGGAATTTTAATTACTTTGCATTAACTGTGGATTAAAATAAATGTTGTTCGACTTTTTTCCTCCCTCCTCCCACCCGCGTCTGTGTGGCGATCAGTCGCCATTGTAGGTTTCAGGTGCTATTTATTATTTATAATAGGCGTTGATTGGGGCAGCTGAAAGAAACAAAAAAATCCCGCTGCTCCTCCGGGCCAGACTCGGTACATACTGCTGCGCGTATCAATAAACAAGTGTGCACTTGCCCCACCCTCCTCACCGCCCGGACAGGGATGTGCACACGTTTTTGGGCAAGTAATTCATATTCATAAGATATACGCGTTTACGGCCGGCTTGCTTCGATGGTTCGCTGTTTGTTTATCTTTCATTCGTTTGGTTGAACCGAACCGGGCTCGGGTGCCATTGTTTGTGCGAATGCGGATGAGAAAGTGTCCTGCCGCTGCCGGATGGTAAGATTTTTATTTTGTACATTAATGTTTAATTCCGCTGAAAAACATTTAATTTGAAACCGTTCGCATAAAATACGAATTGGTGACCAATGATCAGACGGTTGATTGATTTTAATTCACTCGAAGTGCCTGTCGAGTATCTTCAGAACGGACGGTAGTGAAAATAACTTCTAGCAGTTTCATCTGAACTTTGTTTCATCATGTCAACTGTAAATATTGACATGAAGCAAAGGTAAACATACTTGAAAAAATAGTTTTCCTGCCAATGTTGAGTCCTAAAATAACTTCCCAAGAAATATTCTCAAAGATTTCTCGACATTTAGTAGGCGTTACGCGTAACCGAAATCACCCTTGACAGGAGGATAATTCTAGGTAGCCTTGGTAACTTAGTGTTTACTGACAAATTAGTTCTGTTTGCTTTTCACTCTGATTAACTTTTCCCGACTGTGATTTCTAGCTTCTTGTTTGATTTTCCGAATAAATTACCGGTAATGAACGTATATCGCTCCAAATTTGTCGCTTCTCAAAAAGCCGAACTTTACATAAAGTCATTACACCACTCCGGTAAAATGAAGGAGTTTTTCTTCCAGCGAGGAAAAACGGACCAAAGTTAGTCGCCCATTTCCATGAACAATTGCATTTCCGCACCGGTCAGCACGCCATAATAATCAAGTTAAAACTGCCACCGCCCAGCAGAACCTTGAATGTTCCTTAATTCGTAAATTACTCGGGCGCTTTTAGCGTGCTGAGGAAAAACAGAAATTCAATTAACTTTCTAAATTAATTTAAAGCACACAAACACAACCACATACAGACACATAGCAAAACTAGTACCTACCACGACACGGAAGGACGGCCAAAGGAGGGCACGAAACAACTTCAACCCACCGCGCTACGCCTGGCTAGGAACCAAAATAAACCGACCGCTAGTTCAGTTCCAAACTCGAATTAGAACAATAACAGTAAACAGGAGGAGTAATAAAACAAAACCGGCGGAAAAAACGAACTTTTAATTACAATGAAAAAGCGACGCGCTGACACACATACACACACACACAAACATACACTTACTAATAGATACACAAACAAGTACAGAGAGTCAGAACATCAGACAGCTGCTGCCCGCTGTTGTGTGACCCGGTGTTGTTTTTCAGGGCGCTGGGAAAATACCACGGAGTCCAACCCACCAGCAACCGATGGACGGTAGTCACGTGGCCGCAGAAGAAAATGATAAAATGAAAACTTTCTGCAGGCCTTAGCCAAAAAACCCAGCAGTAGCGCCCGGGCAAAAGTGCACTCTCTTCTGGTCGTCGTCGTCGGCGTCGTCATCGTCGTCATCCGGAGTCGGAACTCACACACATTTTTCTTTCGTTCTTCGTTTGGCCGTATGGTACACAGTCACAGTAGTGGCCATTGCGTTGCGGCGGAAGCCCTCACTCCTGCCGCGGGAACCGCTTTTTTGGCCACCACCTCCGTGCGGCATTACAGCCATTTCTGTTTATTTTCTAATGAAAATTATGGCGAAATGTTGCTGCTTTTTCCCAGCCGTGCGTTTGTTCGTGCCACTGTTAACTGTATGTGTGTGTGTGTGTTTGTTTGTGCGAACTTGCTGCCACTAGTGCCGCTGTCGGTTGTACTTTGTGAAATTTATAACCGAAACTCGCCTCGAATTATTGCCCTTAATGTGCTCCCGAATGCTATTTCGGAACCGATCTCACCGAGCGAAACTGCTGCTGCTGCTGCTGCTGCTCAAGCTTAGGTTTTTCTTCTTCCCGCTTCTCTTATCCTGGCCAAATAATGTCGGTTTTAGCCTGGCGATCCCGGTGCCGAACAGCGAAACTGCTCGGCGCTCCCTGGAACGCAATTACAGATACTTTGTAATTGCAAACGAGCTTTCTAGGACTGTGTGTGCGACTTACGGTGCGATTACGGGTTTGCCATTGTGATCCTGGCCGAGTGAACGTTTTTTTTCTTTCCTTTAAGCTTCTTTTTCCAGCGCGATAATGAGACAACATAATATATTTGCTTGGAAAATGTACTGGCGGTTATAATCTGAGAAGATTATTAAAACAGATCAAAACGAAAAACATTCGCAACCATCAACGATCACTCAAAAAGACTCACAGAAAGGTCTGCAAGTCTACGAGCCTGACAGAAACATGAATCGATGATTGACACTAAGATTTTCCTCATGGAAAGCATGAAATATTCGTGAAAAGTCTTAGCATTTCTCGGAATAAATCATAAGTAAGGGTTTACAGATTCGAAAAGTTGAACAGAACTTAGAACAAAACAAATTTGCGATTGGTTTTTAAGATAGGATGAGGTTCAACATGACATGAAGTAAAAAAATGTACTCGGAAGTTGCCATCAGGTGAGCAGGTATTAGAAGAGGCAAATATTTGCTATTTTTGATGCGGAAATTTTTAAATTTATTGTCTCCCAGATGGTCTCGAGGTACGATGCTGGCCTAACAAGCCAGTTGTCGCAGGTTCGAGTCTCGGCTAGGGAGAGACTGTTAGTGTCAGTAGGATCGTAGCGCAAGCCCCGCAATTGCTCAGTACACTAAATAGTCGGCTGCGAAGTCTGTGTATAAATAAACAGAAGGTCAAGTTCCGAATCGGAATGTAGCACCAAGCTTTGCTTTTTTTGATGCGGGATTTATTTGCCCAAAATTGTCAATTATTTTGAAAAAATACACTGCGTAGAAAATATATCAAATCTAGTTTTCATAGGCAGAACAATATTTAATCGAATTTATATATTTTGTTTCGAGAAACAACGGCTGTCCTTTTATAAGAAAACTGAACCAGAATATAAAGTGCCGCTATTATATAAAACTTCTTGCGCATGAACATAACTGGTTTTTAGAAACTTTTGGAGCTAGTATCTCTGCTGACTACAAAAGCAGAATTCTATAGAAATTTCGTTTAATTATTTCAGCGATTTCCTGTAAAAAAACTAAACAGTCAAATTCATTGTATTGAATGAACCCTACATTTCTGTAATGTTCCTGAAGAAATAATATAATGGATCCTTCCAACAAAATTTAGCTAAAGAACGACTTGGGCTTTCAGGAAAAACGATTAAAGGAAGCCTTATCCCTTTCCCGCTCATGGTGACTCTAAAGCACCAAGAGTTATAATCATCATATTTCGATATTTTTTTTTTTTTTTTGTAAGATTTGGACCACTGCGACCATTGTTTTGATCTTTTGTGGTAACATATCTTGACATAAAATAGTTTGTTGTGCTTGCGATTGTTCCATAAACTTTTATATGCTGCCTAAGAGCATCACTGGGCATTTTCTTCAAAATACTACAGTTGACAGTAATTTTAGTTAGTCTACAAAGTGTTCAGCTTAAATTTTCTCGTGAAGCTATAAATTTTAATGATAAACCTTATGAGCGACTACTAAAATAAAATCTTATCAGTTTCACTTTTACTGAAAACTACAAGAACTAGTCTGCGTCATAAAAATCATTCGCTTTGGTTTGCTCATACCAAATTTCATCATAAACAAATAAAAGAAATAATAAATATTCGCTTAGTAGTGAACTAACTAGCAAACATCGGCATTAGTTGAAGCAAACATTTACTTTCGTTTAGTTTGTTTTTCAACAAATAATTAAGGCAAATATTTAGATATTACACGGGTTAACAAATACAATATCATTTCATTTCAAGCAAATATTTGTTTCGTGTAATGCCCGCTTTAATGTAAAAATGGTATAGGAAATAATTTAAAAATTGGTGGTTGTATCCAAGACACGACCGCATAACCGACGTAGAACTACTGCTCTAATTCTTGTGCCTGAAGTGCAGGAACCCACATTCAATGGGATGTGTAGCCAATATTCACTAAATATTGCACTGAATATGGGCTCTCACACTTCAGGTATAAGAGTTAAAGCATCGCTTCGACAAACTTGTTTTACTACTTATGGACTACAACATTGTCATACATTGTTTCTCGAAACTGTACTTGTGGAGCGTGCTATCGGTACGTGGAGAAAGAGCACGCCTTGCTACCGGGTTTTCTGAAATAACGTTTTGTCATACGCTTGATCATCCTATGGAACCGAGCCCAAAAATATTTTCTGCGCATCCCTAGGAGTCCAAACTAAGAGAAAAAATGTTACGGCTTGTTTTGGCTCAAATTTTGCTGTTAAAATATTTTTAGCTCTTCTGAAAATTCTTAATTTCGGTGTTTTCGGAAATTCAACCTTCAAAAAATGTGCTAAACTTTACGCTACCATCCTATACCACAGAAAGATGGGGAATTTTATGAGGAATAACTTCCCAAAAGACACAAAAACTCTATCTTGAATCGTTGTTAGCTATTCAAGTTTTGTTATGGAAAGAATATCATTAAATTTGATAATCTTCAGTGTGTGCAACAGCCAAGGATGGAAAAAAATCACAGGAAGGTTTTATGCAAAGCCACAACCGCAAGGTTGAAGTAGAATACTTTTACAAGAAAAATAACCCGGCTGCTTGCGTGTCAGTCATTTTTTCTAGTAAATAAACGTTGACCGTTCATTGGCAGTATTGTAATTTCTTTTTGTTTGATATTTTGAATGAAGTTCATTGAATATTTTTAAATTTTGTGCAAATGAGAAGTTGAAGTGCTGCCGAATTGTAATATGTACATTTAATACGACATCATTAAACGGGAACGGAACAAAGGCTACGGTTATGCAGAACGCGAATGCCGGTGCGATGCGATTTGCCTTACCGTGGTGAAATGTACAGCTCTTTTTTAGGCGAAGTAGAGCTATACATTTCAACACATTTCGTCTTGCCGAATCGCATCACGCCGTTATTTGCATTCTGCATAACCGTAGCCAAACACTAAGCGACGCAAACACGTAATAATAGTCAGAGTATGCATGTAGATGAAGATAATTATAATTAATTTGGATTATAGCGCAAAACGAGAAAATATTAACTCTTCAAATATTAATTTGTGTTCTTCAAATTTCAGTTGTTCAATTTTATATCCGATGAAATGTCTGTTTATATCTGATGAAGCTCTTATATAGGCCAAATGATGCATTCCCAATTTACTAGGTCCATAACTCTGTCGACCGTGCTTGGGAAAGCGCGGTATAACGACCAATCAGAGGTCGAATTTTGTGTTTTGACAAGGCTTAAGAGTTTTCAATAGTACAATAGTTCGAATAATAAAATTGCAATTTCATGCATTTGGTTAGAATCTTAGAAGATTTTTTAATCGATTGCTGCAAAAACGAAGGAAATCCATCGAAAACTAACCGATTTATTAGCATTTGAAATTGGACATATTTCTCACTTTTTTCGGTTTTAGATTTTCATTTCACATCCCTATGTAGCCGAGCTTCCTGAGAGAAGTATTCTACTTCAAAACTCGTATCGCATAACAATCATTCGGGTATCATTTCTGAACGTGCTATTTATAAGCTTTCAATCCTAGCAAACCATCGCTATTAAAAGTTACACATTCTCAAGCTTGCAAGAGAAAACTTAGAGCAAAGAAATAGATGGTAGCTTTCTTTGGTGATTTTGTTTCAGTATTGCCTGCTTTAGGTGGAGCGAGCAACATATAGCGAGTGTTTCACGAAAGAATCGTAAACGATTGCACTCAAGCGAACGCAATAATTCTTGCAAATGTTGGTTGCTTGTAGGCATAATTCGGCTACTCCACGTCGTGGTTCCACCGTGATATACCACGATGATTCTTGGTGATTTCAAGTATCAGATGCTAATGCACCATGCTACAATTTCCGTAAGCATTGATGATACCTATTTGCTCCGGCAAGCAAACAATTGAACGCAATCTAACGTTTATTTGGATTCATAATTTTGTATCACTGGCGATAATATCTCAAAGCTTCTCGCGATAATGTTGAATGCAAGTGAACTTGGATACAATAAATACTATCTTGTTTTAATCATTCAGTCTCTTTCTATGGTATTCGAAACTCTCAGAAGCGAAAAACAATCAGCAGCGTTTCTATGGAAAACTTGTACGCGAGTGGAAATAGTTGAACGATAACTGATCAATCAAAGAACACATTTGCATGAAATATTGCTAGTGAGTGAACTTTTCCATGCTTGGCAACAGCAAGACAACTTATCAACGAAAACTTCGTATTACCATCGCCTACTATGTTTTGCTTTTAAGTTTAGACATAATTTTATTTTGGATAGGTGAACCCAGTTCTTAGTACTATTCAGACTTCCTGAAATCTCGCTCGTACAAAAAAGAGACAATGCGCTTTGCGCTACAAGTCTCGTTTCTCATTCAGTCGTTTTGTGCTGTGCGCCACATGCGAGCGAGAGAACTTGCAATACGTACGAGCCATGTCTCTACGCATGGAATTTCTTTTGCGACGTACACGAAGATATCTCGTCTCTCAACGTAACGAACGCGGTGCATGGGCGTTGCGCACACGAGACAGCTTGCGCGCAAATTCTCGTGAGCTCGTCTCGCGAGCTAGTTTCACATATTGCTTTGCGCTGATGGCGCAAGGAAGAAATTGATTTTGCCCAGAGGGATGAAGGCAGGAGATTTTATGTGATTTATTATTTACGGTGTTATAGGAGCTTGCGTCAGAGCACCGTTCGAATAATGAATGGTGTGTAAACTAATTCATTTGTTTATCAATTCATATGTTGATTAATCCGACTTTTGTTAACAATAATGAAGAACGTTTTGTTACCATATTTATATATTATTATTTTCTTTGCGAACGGTATAAAAATGCATGGTATTTTTAACTAAAAAAATATATTAGATGCAGGGTGTTATGTTGGTTAACGTGGAGATGCTGTGAGTTTCTGTCGTCGTTTAAAATGTCATTGACTATTATATAATAGAAACCATTCCAAATAAAATCATATTCAGTTTTGTACTTATAAGATGAGATGTGATTTTTAATTCGAGTACAAGCCTTTCGGGAGTTGAAAATAACAGAACCACTAAACCAATATAATCAATTTTATATTTTTCAATACATGTTGGGGGTAAAGGTGTTGGATAGAATTTTCAAATAAGGTATAGATTTTGCAAATCAGATATATGATTCTGAAGCCACATTAACTCTAGTGCGACTATATATACTCGTATTTATAGTAATCTGATCTTTTTTTGCTGTTAGGGGAATATTACCTTGTGCAACGATGTGAACTTTTGTAATAATCTTAGTTACATTGTTTTATGAAATTTTCCAACTAATGCACCTCCAGAAGGGTCTGAGGGCTCATACTGTATCGAAGACACAAATCTTTGAGTAACTGTGGGAGACGCGTTGCTCGAATCATGTCGCTGATACATGATGCTTTCGATACCGGAGACGAAAATGCAATTCAATGCTACGGTGTTATATTATCTAGTAAATATATGTTTTATAATGTGCAACATGGAATTTATGAATGAATTTCAACCATTTCAACGTTCGATTCGTCAACTGCGGAGTGTTAATCCTAGAAAGATAGTCTGCGTCAATTTGAGTCCTGAGTGTTATCATGCCAAATGTCCTATCATCATCGAATATCTACCATTTTTGATTTGGCTGAATCTCAGCACACGTACCTGACTTAACAAACTGAATATTTTTCGCGGGTGGGCAATTTTTTCAGACTCAAGAGAATTTTTTTAAAAGAACATAAGTATTTTGGTATATGTTTGATTCAAAGCATTGTAGCTCAGAATCCTTTAGTTGTACAAAATAAACTGTCTGAGAATGAATTGCAGGGAACTAATAATGCTTACAAAAAAAAAAAAAATACACCGCAAAAAAACCTTTTTTGGTCAAAATAAATTATAAACAAACACCTTATCTTAATTGACAAACAAAAATTAAGAGTTAATTTTTCTCTCATTTTCTTTTCGAAGAAATCCGAAGTTATAACAAAATTTCTAGTTTAAACTTCAGGATGGCGGAATGAAATGTAAATATTTTTATTGAAGGTAAAGTTTTATAAAAAATCAAATTAAGCATTTTGCAAACCATTCGTGCTCTCATGATTTTGGGTGGAGGCGGGCATCGCACTTTTTGGACTAAAATGTCTATCTAAATAACTTATTTTGAGAAAAAAAGAACTGAGAAATCCGATTTTGTAACCCTTTGCCGTTCACATGATTTGATTTTGAAGAAAAAAGTTAAATTTGAAATGGTGCTTCAGAGCGTCTTCAAGCACAGCAGGGACTTTTTTATTCATGACTCAAAATTTTATCCCTAATATTTAACTATTTGAAGTATTTATTAAAAACGATTAAAAACGGAAGAAAACCAGATGTAATTTTCCAAGAAAAAAATAATTTTTATGATTTTAAGAGGTTTTAGTAAACATTTTCAATCAAAAAGTTCGACTAGCTTTTGTTGTCAAAGCATTTGTTTATGAGGTTTAGCAGAATGAACAAAATCTTAGAACATCATATGAAGCACGCTGCATGCTTATAGACATACAAGCACTTAAAGAACGCCGCGATCTTTCAATGCTTTATTTTATCAATGACATTATTTCTCAACGCGTGCAATCTACTCAATTATTATCACAACTAAATTTTTATGCACCCAGTCGTCAATTAAGAAATCGTAAAATATTTTCGGAAAACTCTCACAGAACAAACTACTCAAAAAATGGCCCAATAAATCGCATGATGCGTCACTATAACCAGCACTGCGAAAATATCGACATCACCATGTGCAGAAATCAAATAAAAAAACGACTAACTACTGGAAATAATGTATAGAATATAAGAAAGCATTGTATTATTATAACTGTAGTCTACATTTGCTTGACGAAATAAATAAATCCACCAAATCCATCTTAGAATCGTCGAAACATTACAGAAAAAGTTATGGACAAAAAACTAATTTTTAGGGGTGTTTTCCTTTCATTCAGTACTCGGTTGAATACAGCTAGAAACAGTTGAACTCTTATGAGTAATACATTTCTTTTGACAAACTTTCAAATGCATACAGTCTGGTTTGCTACTATCTGCAACCTTCGCAGAAATATGGACTCAAAATATAGTTATTTTCAGCAAAAAAACTAGAAATATCTTTACAACAAATAAAAATAGCAAACCAATATATTCTACAAAAATGCAAGGTTTAGTTGAATGAACAAAACCTTAGAACATTTTGAATTGTTTCGACGATTACAGAAAAAGTTATGGCCGAAAAATTAATTTTGAGGAGTGTTCCTTGTAAAACTCTGCTTCGTCATATCAGACGTACAGTTAGAAGATTACAGTGTTCAGCAATTTTTTTTTTTCTAATATATTTTCCTACAACGTTGCTGAAGAAAGCAATCTGGTATTTTGAAAATTAGAAAAAAAAGTTTTTATATCTAACTACTAGGGGGATTGATAAAAAAACCGAAAATGCCAAAATAAAGGCCTTGTTATATGGAATAAACTTGCTGAAGACACTGGGTACATACAATCAATATTTCACAGTCGAATCTAAAACGATCACGGTTTTTCGAGTTTAGACCACTGTGGGTTGCTTTGAAAAAAATTTACTATTCAACTTTATTTTTTGCCAACCAAGATCATGTATTCATTAACAATTCACTCTGACCCAAAAAGTTTAAAAAATACACAGTTTGCCAAGTCAAACACCAGTGCAAAGTTCCATTTAAATCGAATAAAATTGACTTTCCCTAACAGAACAGCACAAAATAAGTATTACTTTGAGCCTGGTACACGAGAAAGTCTCACGAGCTCTGGCGCACGAGCTGTATCATGTATGTACAGTACAGGCGTCTCGCTCAATTCGTAGTGCGACGAAACATCGCTTGCGCATCGCAATCCGAACCGAAAGAGGAGCTAAAGAGCAACCTGCAAATCGCATGTGACGTTGTCTCGTCTCGTCGCACGTACATGGAAATTCTACGAGCGAGAGAAAGATTTCTCTCATCGTTGAGAAAAAAGCACGTGCACAGGAAGTCTGGTACTATTTATTCGAATTCTCTGTTTTGCCTTTCTCCTAGAAAGGTATAGCAATCACTTGTAAAACCGAAAGTATAAAAGTGCTCCAAAGGGCCGAATGCCATATATCACTCGACTCAGCTCAACGAGCTGAGCATTTTCTGTATGTTGTGTGTGTGTGTGTGTGTGTGTGTGTGTATATGTGCAGATTTTTATTCTCACTCACTTTTCTCAGGGATGGCTGGACCGATTTCCATGAAATTAATTGCAAATGAAAGGTCTTGTTGCCCCATAAGACCCTATTGAATTTTATTGTAATCGTATTTTTAGTTTGGAGGTTATGTTTAAAAATGTGAAAATCACTAAATAACAATATCTCAGAAACTACACAACCGATTTGAACAAAATTGGTCTCAAAAGAACGGGCAAGAACCTAAAAACCCTTAACTTTTGAATTTTATGAAGATTGAACATGTGGTTCAAAAGTTATGGAAAGAAACGTGTTCTGAAGGCTGTTTAATTTCACTCATGTTTCTCAGAGATGGCGGTACCGATTTTCATAAAATCAGTGTCAAATGGAAGTTCTTGTTGCCCCATAAGACCCTATTGATTTGTTTTGCAATCGGACTATTACTTTGCCTGTTATGTTTAAAAATGTGAAATCCAGCTATGCAAAAGAACATATTCCGAAGACTACTTGGACTCACTCACTTTTCTCAGAGATGGCCAACCCGATTTCCACAAAATTAGTCTTAAATGAATGGTCTAGCTGTCTCAGAAGACCCTATTGAATTTTACTGTAATCGAACTGTAACTTCATTTGTAATGTACCGACTTGTGAAAATCACGAAACTTCATTATCTCAGAAACTACACAACCGATTTGATTATTATTATCAGATGAGCGGGCTAGTTAAGGGTTAACTGATGAATTATAATTGAACACGTGGTTTCAAAGTTTGGCTGCCCTACACGTTCCCATTTCATTTGATTATAATCGAACTTAAGCAACCGTTATGTATTAAATTGTTAGTAAAACAACGAAAGTCTATTATCTCAAAGATTAAATGACTTATTTGAACATAACTAGTGTCATACGAACGAGTCATCTCTCAAACTTACAAATAACAAACTTCATAACAATTTGATATGTGGCTCGAAATTATGGAAAGAGAAGAAATTCAAAGACTATTTAAACCTATACCTGCTTTGATCGATATATGTGGCCTCAACATAATTTAAATGTGGTATCGTACTATTTGAACGTTCCAAATTCATTGATTCCTTGCAATGGGTTTAAAGTCTGCAAATGCACGACGAATCGGTCATAGGATATGATCAAAGTCAAATAACAAACCGTTTGAAATGATTGGTTTAATCGAAATAACAACATCCTCGACTTTTGGCTTCTGAACATCGCCTTAATTCTGAATATATTCATATTGGGAGGTATTTAGTTATTTTGGTTGTTTTCCAGAAACTAAAAGTGGTCGTCTTTAAATTCAAAATGGTGTCCAGGGTCAATGTTTGGTTTCTATGCATCATCACGTTTACGGAAATATTGAGTATTATTCGGTCATTTCCGACAGTTGCCTATAAGTTGCCATTTAGCATTTCAAAATGGTGCCTGAGGTCAATTGTTAGCTCCTTGCATCATTCTGGTTCTATACTCATATTGGATAGTATTTGTTTATTTTAGGCTGTTTTGAAGTAGAATACTTCTCTGAGGAAGTTCGGCTACATAGGGATGTGAAATGAAAATCTGAAACCGAAAAAAGTGAAAAATATGTCCAATTTCAAATGCTAATAAATCGGTTAGTATTCGATGGATTTCCTTCGTTCTGGCAGCAATAGATTGGAAAATCTTCTAAGATTCTTCCCAAATGAAGATAATTGTAACTTTATTATTCAATCTATTGTACTATTGAAAATAGTCAAGCCATGTCAAAACGAAAAATTCGACCTCTGATTGGTCGTTATATGATTGCTTCCCAAGCAAGGTCGACAGAATCATATACCTTGCAATTTAAAATATGCTATTTGGCCTATATAAGAGCCTGTTTCAGCCAAAACTGCTCATAATAGTTCTAGACAGCGACAACAGCAGTCATCCCTTAGCGGAGCAGTAGCAGTGCAGTGGATACTAGCGATAGCGGATAGCGGCCACAGCTGTGGAATAGCAATGGATAGCGCACTAGTTGCAGCGGATCTCAGCATCGATAGCAGCTGGGCCAGCTGATGCAGGGGCAGCGAATACCAATGGCAGCGTATAGCGTCCACAACTGGGGCATAGCTACGGATAGCGTAGCAGTTGCAGCGGGTATATCTGACCATGAAGCATTTATGCAATAATTGAATGAATATTGCAATTGCAGCAATCGGCCTTTTTCAAGGCTACTAAATGTATTTGGAAGAGCACAATGAATGGTTATTAATAAACTGCAATTGAGGTTTGATGCTGCTGCAAATGCACAGCAGTGTGATGTTTATTACGATTTGTTGATACTTTGCTCAACAAGCGGTGTATACGAAACAAATCCCATTTCAAACAAAAAAGTTCGGCACGTTCTGCTCACGATGCTGAGTCTATTTTAGAAAATTCACAACACTTCATTAACAAGGATTGAAGAAGACGGTTTTATTTTAACATCACAGCAGAATGACGACCTTCATACTCATGTTTACCATTGGCAATATCAAACACGCAACAATCTGCTTCCATGCGCCACGGGGACGGGAACATTTCTTTTTCCAAGCCATGCAACACGACACAATACATGTTAATTTGTTGCCTTAATGGGGGCACTATCGGTCCGGCTCGACAAAATGTCTACAATAAATCGTTTTTGTACATCCGTGTTACGAAACTGAGGAATGAATGAGATGTATTTTTCGTACATTAGTATTACGACACACGAAATAAAACTTTTCGAACGTTGTCGAATGGTATAGTTTGAAATAATTAAGTCACATCTATTTTTTTAGCTATATCATTCCACAACGTTCAAAAAATTTACGTTTATTTACTAGAAAAAATGACTGACTCCAAAGATTACGAGAACAAGATACCTGACTCTTGCAGAATTCATCGGACATGATGTTCGCTGCGTGTGAGCAAAAGTCGAAGTAATTTATACACTGTTAATATGATGTATACTTAACGTCAAAATCAACTGACGACAAGGCCAAGACATGACTGCTTAAAGGTGAAACAATTTTTTCAGTATCCATGTGGACGACTTCACGGTGCTGCCATCCGAAAAATGATAATAACGTGTACGAATGTTTAGTTCTTAAACATGAAACTTTCCGGAAGAATCAAGAATTATCGGCGCATCATTTAAAATTGAGCGTAGCATCAGAACTTCCTGATAACCGCTATGAGCACGCTCTACAGCCAAGTTTTCCACTCTTGCCGAGGTTAATAAAGCAAAAATTGGGTGCCCCGGTGAACCTGACCATATCCACAATGGTTCTGAAACCTGGTTTGCAACATATCAAACTTTAAGTTTTAGTAGAATGAGACCTGAAAATAAAAATATCCCCTTAATATAAACCCCCACCCTGACAGTCAACTTCACACTTTTCTTTCGAACTTTGAAGTGTAAAAAATATGGCAACAGCATTAAGTGCAAAAAATGACAATATTATTAATCTGCATGTTATCTTAAACGTCGAGCTGACCAAACTGCTACACCATTTTCATATACAATCTTGAACAGCTCAACGACCGATGACGAACTATGCACGATAAATCGGTTTTGCTCATAGTGACAATTTCATGAGAATTTAAGTCATCAGATGGCAGCACTAGCCTTCTGGAATCGGTCGTGTACAAAATGTATGAAAAATATGGAAGTTAGGTATTTTGTTCTAGTTATCTTTGCTGACACGCAAGCAGCCGGGTTATCTTTCTTGTAAAAGTATTCTACTTCAACATTGCGGTCGTGGCTTTGCATACAACCCTCCTGTGATTTTTTCACAACCGGAAGTCACCATCTTAAAATTCAAGATTGTGTCTGCGATCAATTTTTAGCTTCTGTGCATCTTTCTGGTTCCAGAAATACTGATATTTAATGGGAATCGTCCATTTCAGGCTGTTTTCCAGAAACCGGAAGTTGCCATCTTACAATTCAAAATGTTGTCTGAAGTCGATTTGTGGCTCCAGTGCATCATTACGGTTCCGGAAATACCCATATTGGGTGGTATTTGGTCATTTACCGCTGTTTTTCCGACACCGGAAGTCGCCATTTTGGATTTCATAATGGCATTTGGAGACAATTTCTGGATTTCGAACGGCATGCTAGTTAAAGAAAAACTAATATTGGGTGGTATTTGGTCATTTTCAGCTGTTCTCAGAAACCGGAAGTCGCAACCTTAAAATTTAAAATGCTATCTGTGGTCGATTTTAGCTCCTGTGTATTATTCTAGATCCGGATATTATTATATTGGGTAGAAATAGGCCATTTTTGGCTGTTTTCCAGAAACCGGAAGTTGCCATCTTACAATCCAAAATGTTGTCTGAGGTCTATTATGGAACATATCTGTTACCACTAAAAACATTCACCTGCCAATATGGTTCCATTTAGTTGATTAGTTCGCGAGATGTGCAGAAATTTGTGAAGAAACATGTATTTACAGAAGAGGGACCTATAAAACATTCACATACCAAATTTGGTTGTATTTTCTTGATTGGTTCTTGAGCTGTGCGAAATTTGTGTTTCATTTTCATGGGATCCCTCCCTTATAGAAGAGGGAGTCGGGTGTCAAACCATTATGTACATACTTGTTACCACTAAAAACATTTTCCTGCCAAATTCCGTTCCATTTGGTTGATTAGTTCTCGAGATGTGCACAAATTTGTGTTTCATCCAACTATTATGGACATTTTAGTTACCCCTTAAAACATTCACATGCCAAATTCGGTTTCATTTGCTTGGTTTGTTCTTGAGGTGTGCAGAAATTTATGTTTCATTTGTATGGGACTCCTCCCTTCCAGAAGAGGGAGGGATCTCAAACTATCATAGGAACCTTTATCGGCACCAAAAACCCCTACATACAAATTTTCACGTCGATCGGTTTGGTAGTTTTCGGGCCTATATGGATCAGACAGACAGACAGACTTGACTGCATTTTTATATGTAAGGATTACAACATCATTATTTTAGAACCTAAAGAGTGAATATACATTTATTGGATTGAAGCGCTCATGTAAATCTATTTTTACAAATAAAATATTGAATGAGAAAGGCTGGGTCTGACCGCTAGATGGATTAATTTAGGTTTTTATTATATATCTCTGATTTTTATAATATATTAACTTTCAGATGCAGTGAATCAACTTCTCAAGTTCACAAATCAATGAAAATATCATCGATCCGATTGCTCGACTATCTCAGCTGTTCATTTACGCTATAAACTGATTATTATTAACATTAACCCTAACCCCGCTGAGAGAAATCAGTTTTTACATCGAGAAATGACATTCAAAGTCTTATTACTCAGCAACCGCATGCATAATTGGCACAAACTATATTGCATGTTGAAGATCAATCTGTTCTCTAACTGCTTAGAATATTTTCATCGTTAGAAATTTCAAGTATAGTTGTTAACCTGTTATCAAAGTTTACATGTCAGGTGACGCCATATGGCATCACCCGCGGGGAATGGGTTATTCAAATAGTCAACAACAGAGACCTTGACCGAGTTATTTTCACGATAGAATCGGTAGAAGCTCAATACCTTTTTAGTCTGTGCGACATCGTTCAGGCTTTACGGAACTATAAATACTGGTTAATCTGCAGCGCCTACTCCGTTTATTGATACAAATTCAAACAAACAAACATTGCTAAGCAACCGTAGTCAAGAGTGGTTATCTCGATATTGTACACACTGAGAGATATCACATTATACATATTCTTCCCATAATAAAACATTCAACAATAATTCAAGATAGGATTTTTGTGTCTTTAAGGAAGTTTTTCCTCATAAAATTTACAATCTTTCTGTGCTATAGCATGGTTGCTAGTGTCAAGTTTAGCACGTTTGTTAAAGATTTAGTTTCAGAAAACATCAAAATTAAGAATTTTTAGAAGAGATAAAAAATCTGTAACAATCGAATTTGAGCCACAACAAGCCAGCTGCTGCTGAGTTATGTGACCAAACGGGCAAATCATTTGTTTAAGGGGCCATCCACATACCACGTGGACAGCTTTGGGGGGGGGGGGGGTGGCTAATGTCCACGGTCCATACAATTTTTTTAGAAATTAAATGGGCAGTTGTCCACGGAGGGGGAAGGGGGGTTAAAAATCTGTCCACGTGGTATGTGGATGGCCCCTAAGCCGAAAGCGAATTCGGAAAGCTAGGCATTCAAAATTCACAACACTTCATTAAAAAGGATGTAACGTCTAGAAAGAAAGTACGAGGGTTAGAGCCTATGACGCAAACGCAGACTGGACGGAAATAGTTTATCAAATCGGATCTGTAATCATATTTCGCTGTTCATCGTAACACGATAATACATACTGTGCATAATAATTCGAGAAATTGGTATCCAAAACCTCTCAGTGTATAAAGCCTTTAAAAATAATAACATAACATCTGTTACCGCTGCAGTATGTCATGCGGTCTTATCAGCCAGAAGAAAACATCGCAACGCTCCACCTGCTCATCCCAGTTACCTCAACGAAATAAGCGATTAATTTTCACAAATTCTTAAGCCATTCTTAATTTTCAAATCAAGTTTGACAAGTTCAGTGTTGGGAAGATACTCCAATTATTAAAAAGTCTAGGACAGTGTTTCAGCTGTCGATCAAGATATTGATGTTTGAAATCCAGTCAGTGGTAGAGACACTTTAAGCATTCGAAAATAATATCATGACAGCCGTTACCGCTACTGTGTGCGGCGCAGTTTTACCAAAATGAGTAGTTGATTTTTGTAGTTTTGTAACCAAAATGAGTAGTTGATTTTTGTACTTCCTCTATTTATAGTGAGCTAGCAAGTAGCAGAAAGCAAGCGAGGGGAAAGCGAATTTGTGATTTGTTGAAAGCTGCAAAACTATATTGAAATTATTGCTTTTCAATTCAACTTTCCACTAATTTACCATCACAAAAATATGCTAATTAATATACTAAAGTATCATCGCGGGGAAGAAGACCGAAGCTCTCAATTGGCAAGGCGGAATAATTGCTGCTAACGCGCTGCTGCTGGAATATGTGACCAACTGGTAAGTGATTTGTTTCAGGTGGAAGTGTGTTCGATCAAATTCGAATTTAAAAGGCATACCGCTCGGTTATAGTTACAGTAAATCTGTGAAAAACTATCCTCATGTTTGTTATGGTGGTGAAAACATAAGATAGTATTTTCATATAGGTAATGTAACTATTCCCGAGTTTTGTGCCATTGAAAAAACGTAGTCGAGCACGTGTGGGCTTCTACACACTACAACCTTAAGCCGAAAACGAATTCGGAAAACCAGCTGATACTGGTGCAACCTGCTACGTTACGGCTAACTAGGTATATTATTCTGTCGAATTAAAAAACAACTGACTTAAAAAGCACTTAAGAAGGGACAAATTCTGTCCCATTTCGGTTAGTAAATTTTTAAATTACACCCCTATGAGGTAGGCTTAAGAAAAACGTGGTTCTACTTTGAAAAAGTAAATAATTTTGGTCTATGGACATCTATTTTCGGCCTTTAGGCATGACCACCTCATCGATTTCACCCCAAAAGCCCCCATAATAATCGAAAACCCTATGCTACCTTAGCATTTGGCTCCTTTTAATCCTTTGTATAAAGAATACGAATGCCAAGTTTGGTGAAAATCGGTTAGAAGTTTTTAAGTTGATTGTTAAACTTATTCGTTAAAATTAACGTGCAGAACATTTCCAAAATAAAATGGCGGGGGCCTAGCGTGGTTGGTAACGTCTCCGCCAATCACGCTCGACGCCTGGGTTCGAAACCCTGGGTGGGGTGTCGTGATCCACTCACAACCAACCCAACTGGTCTAGGTTCAATCCTAGCCGACACCAGGAGATTTTCTGAGACGAAAAATCTCTGGGATCAAGCCTTCCATCGCATGAGGTAGTAAAGCCGTTGGCGCCGGTCCGTTAATCAACGGGGCGTAAGTTAGAGTCCCGGGTGGAGTCGCCTCCCGGGCGTCGGTGATTGGCACAACAACAGTGGCGGAACTAGACCGACGGAAAATGAGCGAGAATAAAAAAAAAAATTAGCGGTTCCATCAAGAACGGCAGCTACATTATCCGAATCGAGGCGCGCGCAGTAGTTTCCCCCCACTAATGGGGAGTACCAAATCAAGCTACAAATTTCAAGTAGTGGTCGTTCTAGAGAACAACACAAGGTTTTGAAGCAGTGATGGTCTTCGAGGTCACAGCCAATTTTTGCAATTAATCCCTGCTGTCGAGTCACTTTGGAATCAAACTGGCATGTTGTAAGATGGAGCTTAGCGTCAAGCAGAATACCAAGGTCGCAAACAGAGTCAACTCTCCTCAGCTCTAGTCCATCAATGCGGTTTAAACTATGGTGGAATGACATGACCTCACATTTTCCAATACTAATTCTCAGCCAGTTCCTATGGCACCAATGGTCGAAAATATTCGACATATCTTGCAAACGACGACAACTGGCGATTGTACGAGCTACCAGATACAGCTTTGGGTCATCCGCGTATACCAACTTACAACCAACTTCTAACCGTATCGCAAAGAATCTCATATTATCGCATAGAAGAGAGTATGTGTAATTAACTTGCTGAGTACACGATTTTGCTCAGGATTCAATATCATATGAAGATGCAAAAATTTCTCATGAGCAATATTTTTCAAACTATGTGAAATGATTTTTGTGGAAGTGAAGAGATCCCCTTGACATATAAACATTTTCTTCCGATACATTTTTTTAGCTGTTTTGAGCTAATACAAAGTATGTAAGGAAACATAGATGTAAAAGAATTTTACCATTAGCAATTGTTAAAAAGAAAGTTCTTCATTCATTCTTCTGTAATTTTCTTTCCCGAATTTACGTTTAAAAATTCCGTCTGATTTCTAACACATTCTTCCTCACCTTCTCTTAATTTCTAATCCCTTTTCTTACTTTTTACTATTTCTCTGTTCTCTGTTCTCATTTTTCATTTGATTTTATTTTTTTCTTTATTTTTCTTCATCTTTTCTTACGTTTAGTCGCTTTTTCCTAACCCACTAACTTCATCACCTACGTTCCCTAATAAGTATCCATCTCATCTCAGATATAATTTTCAGAAGCTCTTATCTTGTTCGATCGTTGTTCTAGATCAAGTTTTCATTCGGTAATAGCCCACATTCAAACTATTTCAAAGCTAGATTGGACTCTCCGCTATCAAGTTATTCCAGAAACGTGTCTGAGATCAATTGGTGCCTGAGATCAATTTTTAGTTCCTTGCATCATTCTGGCCCCGGAGATACTCATAATGGGTGGTATTTGGTCACTCAGCTAGGCTGTTTTTTCAAAAACCGCAAGTCGCCATCTTGGATTTCAAAATGGCGTTCGGAGACAATTTCTGGTCACTTAGCGTCATTTTGGTCCCGGAAACACTCATATTGGAAAGCGGGAATTTCCATCTTTAAATTAAAAATAGCGTCTGGAGTCGAGAATTGGCTCCTGTGCATTGACCCGATCATTTTGAGCTGTTTTCCGAGAAATACGGTTGAAATATCTGTTTGATTTGTGTGGGAGACCTTTCTCCCCTTCCAGAATACGGAGGAGTGGCAAACCATTATAGCAATTTGTATGTGATTTGTATTAGAACCCTCCCTTCCAGAAGTAGGGGAGGGGTGCCGACCTCAACTTATCAAATTTGGTTTCATTTATTTGATTATTTCTAGAGACGTGCAGAAATGTGAGTTTTTTTTGTGGGAAACCCCTCCCTTCCATAAGAGGGCGATCTGTCGGGTATCGAACCGGTGCCCTGCGGTTTTCTACAGGTGTATTTTACAATTTTCGAGAGCTTTCACAAGCTTTCTAGATACCGAAGGACGCCATCACGGTCACGGTTCTAGAGGCATCAAAATGGGTAGTATTTGACCATTTTTAGTTTTACACAGAAGTATTGCAGAAACCAGAAGTCGCGGATTGAAATTCAAAATGCCGTTAGTTGTGGTTTTTTCTTAGCGTCGTGTCAGCTTCGGAAATATATCTATATAGAGTAGTATTGGAGTCTTAACTATCATCAATTTTACCCATCATTCAAGAAAAATCAGAACCGTTTTGATTTAAATTTTAAAAAGTTTCCAACTTCGAACACTTCAGAATAGTTTTTTAACTAAGGGGATTTGTTAGTAGCTTGAATAAAAAAGCTATGATCATTCATATTTTTGCAGTTTTACCTTTACGGCAAAACCCGTGTTGACTAGTGTGCTTAGTTGATTAGTTGACCTTTCGTAGAAGAAAACTTGCAGATTGGTGGTTTTTAATCGTTATACGATTCAGTGCAGTTTTTCTCTCCATTCCTACTCTGTGTGTTTTAAATATCACAATTTAATCGATAAAAGTAACAGTTTAGATGAAGGAGAAACCCCAAGCGGTGGGATTCAAAACAGGTGTACTTGCCAAAAAATTTTGTTCTATTATTCTCAAAAAACCTGAAAAGCTCAACTCGATAGCATTCAAATCGAAGCTACTGTCATTGTGAACTGTCCCGCCGCCTTCGATCATACAACTCAATTAATTTTCCAGAGCATTCTTCACTGTGCTGCATTATTTCAGCACAGCATTAAAGTACAGCTGCTTGTTTTTCGACCATTTGAAAGCGTAAACATTTTGTCTCTCTCTCTCTCTAGCATTCCACCGAAACACCACACAAGCTGAGAAACCTGCTACGGTACTCAAGTGGGTGGAACCGAGCACCGAAAATTCTTCATTTGTATCCACAGAAAACCTCAAGTAAATGTACTGAGTGGAGGAATTTCCACATGAGCATGAAATTAATACACATACACATTCCAGTTCACGTCACTGGAGGAATGTGCCTTGGCTAACCTTTCACCCTGTCACGGCCGCACCCTCCCCGTTCAGGCAAAGTAACAAACGGCAATGCAAAATGTGTAGCGATGCTAACTTTCCTAGAAATAATTCCGTTGGCACCTGCTTCCACAGGGCCAGGTGGACTTTTCCTTGCGAAAAATAAACAGAATTGGTGTCAGCGAGGAATTTCGAATATCCACTGAGTTGTGCTATGTCGTACCCCCCTGCCATTCCTGGGTGCTTTTTTACGGCCTACTATTACGGAATCAGCAGTTGTGATAAGATTCGTCCCTTTTTTCCGATTTAGGCGCTCCAAGTAGGCTGCACCACCGGTACCGTCAATCAGTGTTCCCCCCTACCATCCTGTTTTATTGGTACATGTTAACGCACACACACACACGCATTTGGAAGATGGTATCGAATTTTATTGCTTTGCTCTCTGCTCTGCTACTTCAAGCGGTTCATTTTCGATTTCGGTCATTTTCCTCCAGCACTGATTTGTTCAGTTTCCGAAGATTGTACGTTCTGATTATATCTGATAGTTCAGCATAGCATAGCGCAGACTCAGACGGGTAATGTTTGTATTTTACTGGGCTTCTTTCGGAACCTCGCCGTTTCAAAACAGCTTTCCGAAACCCATCCCAGCTTTAAATACTTGCCCTTATTCATTCCGGTTCGCCACTCGCTCTCTGGCAGCCATGGTCTGACACCGCAAAACACATACACACACATAAAGACTCAGAAATCATTCCAAGTTCCAACCCATCTGGCAGCTCAGCCATAGAGACAATCAAGTTTCTATTACACCGAGCAATAATCCAATCTTCGACCGACTGGTTGTGCGGTGGCTGCGCTGCTACTGTGTGCATGCAGACAACAAGACATAGTTGGCCATGCTTAGCTTCCGGTCGTCGCAGTAGGTCGGTTTGATCGGTGGTCGAAATTACACCGAGGGTAATAAAATGGAAATAAAAACACAAAGGTAAGCGCATATCTTCAGTGAAGTCGAAGCGAAAGGATGAACCATTTTCAACTTTCGTATCCCATCCCGTTGATAATAATGTTGTTGACGATGATGATGATGATGATGCTGACGACGAGGATGATGGGGAAATGACGGAAATGGTTATTAGAACTGAGAGACAGGTGGAGTTCCATATGGTAAAGTCAGCGATTTCTACGCTCTTTTCGATTTACCCTGTTTACGACTCCTTCGTCGAAAATCGGAGGTGGACGAGCGTTGTTTACGGTGTTCCATAGATAGAAATCAATTATCGGAAATGAATTCCTCTCGTGCATGTCACCAGCGTAAACACAGGCTACTTTGATTGAATCAATAGTTGACCGCATCTTAGGGAAGAAAATTTCGTATAATGCAATCGCTTCATCAGGTCTGAAACAGCCGCAGCGTTGTTATATTATTAATGAGGCCCTCCCTCTGCCTTACTGTGGCATAATAACTCTGATCTAGAGGGGATAGCAAAAAAGTCGAGAAGGTCTTAAAAATTTCATGGCAATTTAAATTTGGTCTCATTCTTGGCTGGCAGTGCGGCTGACCATGGCTGTGGCATGGCGCTTGTAACACGATGACGAGTGACTGACGAGATTCCCAAAGCAAGGGGCAGCTTGTTTTCGCGGTAAATACCTATCTAATAATGATGAGGCACAGCGCATGGATCGGACTGGGGGTGCAGCCGGTGAATACGGAAGCGATAAGGTTAACAGTCCAATCTTGACTTTGCGGGCTGTTGTTGGTGGTGGAAAAAGAAAATAAAAATAAATAAAGAAACTGAAACAGCAGCAGCAACAACAAGCTCAAGCTGTCATGAACTTCAACGCATATATCCGCAGGGCATAACTGTGTCTGTTGACTTGACGTTCTTGCCGTTCGTTCTCTTGCGTGAAGGAGCAGCGCTGGGATTGGCCTGCTTGGATATCTAATGTAGCGTGCTCTTTTAATGACCCACCGAAAACATGTTCGCCTTCCAGCAGCCGCCACCGACAACGTTTCGTTCGTTCGATGTTGTTGGTGGTTTTTCGTCGAAACCTTCACAAACGGATAGTGAGGACATCTAACCCGAAGGCATTGCGGCAACGTTTGAGGTTATGTTTTCCGTAAATTTCGTACGGCATTTAATTACTATTGTTAGATGCAATCACTTACAAAACATGGATGACTGATATTTCTGGATTGTTGGAGGGTATTTTGCTGGGTGAGATTTTCTCCCTAAGCGAGGCACAATTACCTAGAATTACCCATTTTTCGGTTATAACTTTTGATTGTGAACAAAAGCTTGGTAGTTTTTCTTCCATTGAAAAAACGGAGGAATGCAAATCTGAATTTTTAAACAATCATTATCTTAAATCATTGCTGAACTTTAAAGAATAATTTTGGAATGTGTATATAAAATTATGATGTCTTCTACAACATTGATGGGTATGACTCAATGCATCTTCTGGTGCTATGTGATTTATGATTAAATTTGTGTCCCTTAAAGTGAGACTTAAATCTATTTTTTGCTTTATCGAAATACGGAGTTGGTGTCTTCAGTAAAGTTATAGGTTCAACTTTGCCAAAGACACGAAGTTCGTAACTCTTACTCAAATTGACTTAGAGAAGTTTTTAATAGACTTGTCAAAACACATTTTTCAGACCTTCGCTTTGTTCTACAAAGTTGTTAGTAGCATCTAAATATACAATTATCTGGAAGATACTATACTCGTATCGTTAGAAAAACGTTAGAAAAACTAGACTAATTGGTTTCGCGAAGAGCTTCAATTTTGCTCAAAATTACAGGGACGGATCTTTGTTGAAAATTATCAAATCCGTATTTTTTCGTTGGGTCGTTGGGCTACTAGCTCCGAAAAACGGTCATACTAGTTCACAACGATATTTATACCATTTACTAAATTAGGACCAAAACACTGTAAAACACTTGATATAAAAAAATCTTATGAAATCAAACTGCAAAAAAAAAATGTTTATAGCTTTGTAACCGTCCCTGTTTTTGATGCTTTTAGACAAGTCGGAAGTGCCTAAAATGTTTCTAACTTGTTGATTACCGTTTCAAGCCCTAATGATTGTCCCATAAATGGACCAAAACGTCGTTAATGAGAGAATAGCAATCAACGCATTTCATTAGACTGCACAATACAAAAAAAAACTGTGATGTCTTCAAAGGTATTTCAAAAATGTTTAGAATGTCGAAAATATCAAAAATATCAAGTGTCAAAAATTTTAAAAAGAGCGGGGGCCAGTTGGTAGTTGGTAACGTTTCCGCCAACCACGCTCAACGCCTGGGTTCGAATCCCACCGCCGACATAAATGTCGATGGTTGTGAGGTGGCGTGATCCACTCACAACCAACCCAACTGGTCTAGATTCAATCCTAGTCGACACCCGGAGATTTTCTGAGGCAAAAAATCTCTGGGATCACGTTTTACATCGCATGAGAAAGTGAAGCCGTTGGCGCCGGTCCGTTAATAAACGGGTCGTAAGTTAGGGTCCTGAGTGGAGTCGCCTCCCCGGGCGTCGGTGATTGGCACAACAACAGTGGCGGAGCTAGACCGACAAAAAATAAGCGAGAATAAAAAGAATAAAAATCAAATCAACAAAATAGAAAAAAAAATCGCATAGGGTATCGTCTCTATTTTCGTCTGATTTTACCTATTATCATCAAGGGGGTAAGTGATGTCTACGATCATTAATTTCTTGCATAATGGTTCTCCATAACGCAGAGCACCTTCCTGCAAAAGAATAGTTCTCTATGACTTCATTCACACCTCGGACGATACTAGGTTAAACCTGACGACAATGGAGCCGATACCCTATATCAAAACAAAAATTCGAAAATATGCAAACTGTCAAAACTGTCATTAAATATAGAAAAAGTATCAAAAATAACAATATTTTCAACAGGGCATGAATTTCTGAAATGTCAAGAATGTCAAACATGCCAAAAAAGCGTTAAAATGTTTAAAAAATTGACTCGCAAACGTAGTCAAAAAAATGTCGGAACGAACTTAAAGATTGTTTTCAAAATGATTCCAAAATAATCGAAAACTATCCGAAACGTCGCAAAAATGTTTCAAATATGTTTCAAAAACTATCCCGAAATGTTTCAAATATGTTTTAAATAATGATCCAGAAATTTTTCGAAAATATCTCAGGATATCTCGGGAGTCTCAGAAATGTGACTAAGATATCTTAAAAATGTTTCAGAGATGTTTCAAAAATGTTTAAAATATATCTCAGCAAAGTTTAAAAAACATGTTAAAATGTCTTAAAAATGTTCCAATGTTTTATAAATTTCAAAAACATTTCTAAAATGTCTCAGAGATGTTCCAGAAATGTTTTAAATATGCATAAAAAATGTTTAGAAATTATCTTAAAAATGTTACAAAAATGTTTCAATAGGGTTCCAGAATTGTTTCAAAAGTATTTCAGAAATGTCTCAAAAATATTTCAAAATGTTTCAGACATTTTCCTGCAGTGTTTCAAAAATGTATCGAAAATTTTTCAACAAGATTGAAGAAATGTTAAAAAAATATCTTAGGATTGTTTCAAAACAAAATCTTAAAACTGTTTCTAAAATGTTTCAGAAATGGTTCAAACGCATCTCAAAAATATTTTTAAAAGTCTCTGAGATATTTCAAAGATGTTTCAAATATGTATCAAAAATATCTAAAAATAATCATAAAAAAAATTCAAAAATGTTTCAATAAGGTTCCAAAAATGTTTCAAAAAATCTCAAGATTGTTTAAAAAATATCCTAAAAATGTTTCAATAATGTTTCAGGCGTCATCCATTAATTATGTAAGGACTTTTTCCAAAATTTTCGACTCCCTTCCCCCCTTAATAAGGCTTAGTAAGATTTTTCATTACCCCTCTCCCTCCACGAATCTTACGTAAGATTGTCTTTTTAGGGAAAAAAAAAATATTTTCGAAGGTAAAACATTTTTTTACACATAGCATATTCCTAGAGGATAAAACAAAACAAGTTAATACAGACTATGTTAAAGCAAACGAAATTCAAAATTAAGTAGAAATGAAGTAAAGCAAGCAATCACCCAGCGACGGCGAATTCACTGCTTTCCCAAGGTTCAACTGTTAAGGTCGCAGCGATGAATAATTCAACTAATTTTATTTTTTTTAGTTTTGTAAACTTTTTTTTCAGTTTTTTTAAATTTTTTCAATCTTACGTAAAATTCTCTGGAATCCCCCTCTCCCCCTTCGTAAGCATTCGTAAGAAATTTGACACTTCCCAAAAGTGTTTCAAAAATGTATCGAAAATGTTTCAAAAAGTTTAAAGAAATGTTTAAAAAATATCTTAGGATTGTTTAAAAATTATCTTAAAACTGTTTGGAAAATGTTCCCGGAATGGTTCAAACTAATCTCAAAAATATTTTAAAAAGTCTCTGAGATGTTTCAGAAATGTTTCAAATATGTACCAAAAATGTCTGAAAATTATCATAAAAAATTCAAAAATGTTTCAATGAAGTTCCAGAAAGGTTTTAAAAATATCTTAACATTGTTTAAAAAAGGCGGGGGCCTAGCGTGGTTGGTAACGTCTCCACCAACCACGCTCGACGCCTGGGTTCGAATCCCAATGCCGAAATAGGTGTCGATGGTTGTGGGGTGGCGTGATCCACTCACAACCAACCCAACTGTTCTAAATTAAATTCTAGCCGACACCGTGAGATTTTCTGAGGCGAAAAATCTCTAGGATCACGCCTTCCATCGCATGAGGAAGTAAAGCCGTTGGCGCCGGTCCATTAATCAACGGGTCGTAAGCTAGGGTCCTGGGTGGAGTCGCCTAGGCGTCGGTGATTGGCACAGCAAAAGTGGCGGAACTAGACTGACAGAAAATAAGCGAAAATAAAAAAAAAAGATTGTTTAAAAAATATAAAATATAAAAATGTTTCAATAATGTTTCAAGTGTTTCAGAAATGTTCCAGAAATGGTTCAAAAGTATCTCAGAAATGTTTCAAAAATATCTTAAAATTGTCTCAGATATTTTCCTGAAATGTTTCAAATATGTATCGAGAAGGTTTCAAAAATATCTTGGAAATTTCTCAGAGATGTTTCAAATATGTATAAAAAATCTTTAAAAATTATCTTGAGAATGTTACAAAAATGTTTCAATAAGGTTCCAGAAATGTTACAAAAATATCTTAAAAATGACTCAGACATTTTCCTAAAGTGTTTTAAAAATATATCGAAAATGTTTCAACAATTTTGAAGAAATGTTTAAAAAACATCTTAAGATTGTTTGAAAAACATCTCAAAACTAATTCAAAAATGTTCAAGAAATGGTTCAAAAGTATTTCAGGAATGTTTCAAAAATATCTTGAAAATGTCTCAGAGATGTTTCAGAAATTATGATGAAATTTTTTTCAAAAATGTTTCAATAAAGTTCCAGAAATGTTTCAAAAATATCTCAAGATTGTTTAAAAAAAACGTCCTAAAAATGTTTCAATAATGTTTAAACAAGGTTCTAGAAATGTTTCGAAAATATCTCAAGGTTGTTTAAAAAATATCGCAAAAAGTTTCCAAAACGTTTCAGAAATGTTTGAGAAATGGTTCAAAAGCATCTCAAAAATGTTTTAAAAATATCCTAAAAATGTCTCAGATATTTTCCTCAAATGTTTCAAATATGTACCGAAAATGCTCAAAAATTTTCCTTCAAATGTGTCAAAAAAGTTTCAAAAATATTTCAACAAGGTTCCAGAAACGTTTCAAAAACGTTCCAGAAATGGTTCAAAAGTATCTCAGAAATGTGTTGAGAATATCCTAAAAATGTCACAGATATTTTCCTCAAATGTTTCCAATATGTAGCGAGAATGTTGAAAAATTGTTTTAAAAAAGTTTCAAAAATGTTTCAACAAGGTTTCAGAAAACCCGGCGAGTTTTTACTTTGGGTTTGCCTTTCGATGCACTTCCGAATTCGCTAGGGGCTTGTTGACAACTGTTATTAAGTATTATGAACAATTTGTTATTTTGCGCTAATTACATTTATGTCAGATGCTGCACATTATACAGGGCGAAAGGAGTTCGTGCGGGAAAAGAACGCAATTCTTGCTTGATAATATGGAAACGCTGTTGAATTTTAAAGAATGGTCTGAACATCAAGCAGACGAAAACATTGCTGAACTAAGGTTCTCTTACATAGCGACTAAAAAAATGAGAAAATGGAGGAGAATCTCGAGAAAAAGTCTTGCAAATGTAACATCAGTAGTTACTTCCATAAACAAATAGTGGCTGAAATATAACTCAAGAGAACTTTTAACAGTTTTCAGTTTGCTCGATAAAGCTGAAAAATTAAATGCTTCACAGTCTGAATGCTTTTACGTCGTTGTCCTGGCCAGCTGTACAACTATTCAAACCGATAAAATCGCAGAACTTATTAGTTTTTAAATCGCTAAACAGGGTAAGAAGCTGTACAGCTCGTTAAATTTGTTCGTACGAAATTTTCTCTATTAATAAGAGACTACAAGAAAAGACGGCTAGCCTTCTGTCGAGAATAATTGATACCATTTTTACCATCATTGTTCCAAGTGTGGCACTGCTTCTCTTAAAGACCTTCAAAATTAAACGGTACCGTTCCCCAAATTTATCTTATTTATTTCCTTCGAATTTTACACGCACAGCAGAACCTGGCTGCCTAATGGCGCGTCCCAGTATACTAATAATTCAACTTGTTGTCTGCTAGCGCAACACTGTCTACACTGTATTAGCTCTTCTTAATACCTCCGGTGACCACCGGGCTCCCCCGAGAGGAGAATTTTAATTTTCCCACCACCAACCAACATTATCTCATTAGCGCCACGCCAAATGCACTCGTTTTTTCCTCTCAACTCGATTTTATATTTAGAAAAATTGTTCATACCCGCTCCGCAGTAATTCATAAACTGCAAACTGAAGAGGCGCTCACGTGTCCCACCGGACCTGTCCGGCTCTTTTTTCACAGTTACTGGTTCGCAGCACCAGCATCCAAGCAATCGGTGTCAATCATAAGCCCAGAGTTCAGTCAATCCACGTGCACACGGTCATACCCGAGGACGCACAGTACCACGAGGGGGTCGCTTTGGTGCTATAAATCATACAATAACGAATGCCAGACTTTACAGCAGGCAAGAGTAGGTTAGGTATGAATGAAAAGTATAATTTACGGAGTTAGTATAATTGGAGGGGGGGAGTATTTTGGCGACGAAAGTTTGGCTTCTGGGATGATGTTGTCTTGTTTGCTCGTGGTAAATCGAGATTTAGACCACCAAGCAAGATGGGATGCGAAATGTTGTTACACATATGTGTGCGCGCGTGTTTGTCTTCTTTATCACATCACCGAGGTAGGGGAAACCGAAACCGGAAAAGAACAAGGTAAGATTTTTTCCTACCTTCAAGGGCAATGTGTATCGCAGTTGTATCTTGTTGATGTTGTCAGGAAGCCCACGGAAACAGGGAAGAAAAATATACTTTTCAAACAAAAAAAAAAAGATATTTGTCTGTTTGGTTTTGTCACATCCTCCCCGCGGTTGCTGCGTGTACAGGCAAACAAATCCAAACAGACACGGCGAACAGCAGGCGCTCCTTGCTGTGGAGACGCATGGTGTATTTTATCTGAAGAGAAACAATGTGCCAAAACAAACAGATTTGCTGGCAAATTTTAGGCGAGAATCATCTACACAACGATCAAACATGAAGTCCGTTTAAGCGAATGATGAATGGTGGTTTTGCATAACCTTGCTTGGAGTCTGATATTGGCACAGCTTCAAAGACCAAGACCGTCGAATCTGATTGAGTGAATGATTCGCTCATTCGTTAAATAATCATTCAATTAACAGAGATTATCCTGAATAATAATTTCCTAGCAAAGTACTCGCGGCATAGTTTTTTAGCCTTCTTAAAATCTTACCAAAGTTAAATGGTTTTATTCAAAAAATTCTGGCTTAAGAAGCCGAAAATCAGTGCCTGCTAGGGTACCAAAGCTGGTTTCCGCCTACTGTTTAAAAAAGCCGGCACCGTCGTCACGCAGTCTTGCAAAATAAACTCCCACTGTATGTCGCTCGAAATAACTTTCACGTGAAGCGCTTCCTTACACTTCATGTCAAAACATTAGCATATTTGCTAGTAGCAGTACCGAAACATAATCGCCGAGGATTATAATAAGAAATTATGTCAAGCGTAAAGTCTCATGCTGCCGTTGCTGTTGCTCTCTATTTGAGGCACACCTAGCAACGTAGCAAGAACCAAGTACCTACCTATAGAGACTAAGAAATACTTTTACCGGAAACATACACACCAAACAAAAACCCGCTTCAGAAACATCGCTTGCAACTTCAAGTCGTCTGAATGGAACAAGCAAATAAAACGACTGCACATTCGAGAAGGCTTCTAAAGAAGCCAAAGTTTTGGAACCAGGTCAAGATCTGCTTGAGCTTCTTTCCAAATTAAGCCATTAAGTCTTTAAACAACTACACAAAACCGAAAGTTCCAAATTTTTGCATATTACTTTCACCCCGCTAAGCAACCCCTCATTATTCTCCATTAATCAATAACAAGAATAAAACCGGATTGGAAGCTAATCATCCGAACTCTTCCATGCCTACTAAGGCGAACCTTTCTTGCGACCGAGCGGAAGTCAATCTAGCAGCTGATAGATTATTTATGGCGCACATCATAAGTCAGCTCGCAATACTTTCCGCTTCCGACTTCGCCCGACAGTCGTCCGTCCGTCAATCCATCACCATCAGGACGAGACGTTCAACGTCCAACAATGAAACTTTGATCGCACAGCAGTAGCAGGCAGCGTGCTTTATACATTCATACCATTCCTCGAGAAGTGCACCTTGCTCAAGAGGAGCGCAAAAGTGAGAGCTGCAAACCAAAGGAAAACATTGCTCAAAGGTAAAAGTTTGCAATTTGAGCACTGCTATAAGCATTAACAAACGTTCCGCAGTGACCGATTGGCACTCGTTTCGGTGGCATTGTCGTCATGAATTTGGGTTCCGGGTCAAGTGGCACGCAGGGAAATTCGTGGCCTCGACTAAAAGACACATGACTTTTCACAGGTACCATTTAAACTCAAGGCTTACTTTTGAACAAATTTGATGCTCTACTAAAATGCTTCTAAATCCATCTCATCGCTCTTATTTGTCCAATTTACCAACAAATTTTACTATTCTATTCCAAAGTGAAACTTCCGACCAATCGACTTAATCAAGAGGTAATGTTTCAAATACTTCATATTGGGAGAAAATTTGAAAGTGAAATTTGACGGTAAATTGGACAATTAAGAGTGATAAGATGAATATTGGTGTTGAGATGAGGATTTTTTTTAAATAAAAAAAAACATCAAAAATTGTTATTTAGAGTGACCGGGGTATTTTGGACAGCTTAAGGAAGTGATTGCCCAGTTTATTGAAAAAAAAAACAAATTTTCCACATAACTACCTACTCTATTATACCATTGTTAAGAGCTAAGTATCTATTTTAACATACATCGTTCAACAATGCAATGTATTGAAAATATCAAAATTTCTACGAAGTACTAAAACATATTTTGGTCCACCAAGCTTTTATTATGACCTCCTCTATAGTTAGCACCATGTATGGCAATATTTCTAACTACAGTAGGCAGTCTTGTCCACTTACTTATCTTTGTGCATTTATCAACACATAAATTGCATCAAATCAGTTTTTTTAGTAGGCTTTGTGATGAGCAAGAAAAAAAGCACAACCTTATTGAACGATGCCTTTGCGCGTAGGGAGTGTGGAATATAACTACACACATGAGTAGGCCGGCCAAAGCTGCGTGCTGTTAAGTAAATTTACTGTGTCTGGGCTAAATTTATCTTAGATCTGCACCGTGATGGTAAAAAAACTCAGTGAGCATAACACAGTGAATATAGCGCAGAGCCCTACGTAAACGCTACAGGACAGGTTATTGATGAAACAGTCAGAAAAGTTTCCCCAACTAGAATTTTCATCATAGTGCCCTTATCAATGAGCAATAAATGTGCGCTATCTACATTTTATCAGTTGCAATCGAGCAAGTCTCTCTGCGGGAGCTTTATGCGCTTACTCTTTACAGTACAAGCTTTCTGATGTTGCCTATTTTGCTTTCTTCACACTTTGCTTTGCTCTCAGCGCGCGAAAAAAATAATCAACTCATCCATTTTTTTTTTAACATGCTTCAGTGTTCTGTGTAAATTATATGAGCCTCTTTGTTACACACGATGAGTATGCCAAGACTGACAGTAGGTTTCCGTTTTTGGCAACAAAAGAGTTCCGTCTTTGGCAACATTTTATAGTACACAGTATACAATGATTTACACAACAAACTGAGCTGATTTTGACACCCGTTCTAGGTTGAAACTGATTCCACTGAAACTGAAAACATCTTACGCCTGATGGTTTCTAACGAGCTAAACTGCCAACACTATTGATATGCCGTAGAATGTCAATGTTCTGTCAATGATTTTGTAATGATGAAATTCCTCTGCGAGGTCTTCTTGTCTTGTTTTTTCTGTTTGTTTACACGTAAAGTATATGTTTTTCATAATTTCAAATAAAGCAAGCGTGATTAAATGCAGTTCCCCTAGAATGATATATCACTAAGCGCAAAATCCAAATTTTGAAAATCAATGTAAAAATTTTCAAAAGACTAATTGGTAGCTGTTATTCGTCAAACAGGTTTAAAATATTACTCAATAAAAAATCGTTCAACTTTTTCAAAAATAGGTAAAATTTCTCTCATTAATGGGTAATTAAAATTTAACGTGCATTTGACGCCAACTGTAAACAACGCACTGTCGTATATAACAGGTCTGGCAATCTAAAACCAGCCGTCGTTTACACTCATTTGCTCATTTTCAAATGGAACAGAGAGTTTGACATCACAAACGCTGTTGTACAAGCGCTGGAGGAGAATTAAAGTGACGACAAATTTGAAATTTGTTATTACTGTACGTTATATAAGACGGATTTTGTTAAAAACCCATTGAATCATATAAATAATAAATTTTTAAAATAATTTTGAAGTCTCAAATTAAATATATTTTGTTGACAAAAAAGATTTTGGTTTTGGCAACTGAAATCTAAAATTTTCTTTAGTAGGGTAATCGCTCCATTATTTATTTCAACAGCTAGCTGCACCTCTCTTCATCTTGTTTCTCTCATTTGTCCAATTTTTATTCAAATGCTTTTTGCTTCTCGATTTTGTCAAGTGGTTGAAAGTTGTACGTTGAAAATAAGGTAAAAATTGACGATAAATTGATCCAAAAGGCGCGATGAGATGAATATAGGAGCGGTTACCCTGTACTTTTTCATTTATCCATAACATATGATCTTTTGCGTGAAACTATAACAAAAACAAATTTGACACAAATGACAGAAAAACTAATCAAAAATAACACTAGTCAACACAGGTGCTTAAACCGGAAAAAATTAAAGATTATAGCTATTCAACCATTCCTTTGCCGTTTTTTCAGAGACTTAAATGAGTTTTCTAGTAAACAAAACGTTAAAGCGACGAACCCGGCGAGCAATTTCTATATGACACTCTCACGTTAGTTGACGCGATTGAATAGCTATAATCTTTCATTTTTTTCCGATTAGAGTTTTTGGACTGCACTTTCCTCATTTTGTCGACTAGTGTAATGAATATAACATAAATGTCAAACAAGTGGCGTAAATCCCGAAAATGGTTAATCTTACAAAATATACTTACAGTAAAGACAATAATAAAGTTACATAACCGCAATAATAAAAATGATTTAAAATATAACAAAAATACAAACCACAGCGAAAATAACAGATTTATCATACAAAACGAAATGACGATTAATACAACATAAAAAAATTGACAAAATTAACAGAGAAATTCAACTTGGAAAAATGACAAAACTACTCTACTACTTTTATTGCAGAGAACAACGTTGTCAAAAAAAGGGGTAATAAATTATAAAAAAGGCTAATATTACAAAACATCAAATATGAAAAAAACTAATAAGAACGTCCAAAATAATATTAAATTAGAGAAATGATAAAAATGAGGGTTTGCAATATTCCCGAGAATTGGCTTCCCAGGAAACGGGAATGAAAAATCTCATTTCCCGCGAATTTCTGGGAACCGGGAATAGAAAAAAAAAATCTTAGTTAATATGAGATTTCAAATAATTTTTCATGTCGTCGATTAATCGCTTCAGATCTGCTGATAATTTTCCGTTAAGCTCAAATAGTGTTATTTCCTTCTGTAAAACTTTGCTTAAGTTCTAGAATACTTCTAAATCACCGATCCCAGCTCTCACTACATTTTATTAGAAACTGCAGTGTATAATACTTTCAGTTCTTTGGAAAGTAAACCGAGTTTTAGGCAGATATTTGCTATATTCGGTATGGATTTTTTTTGGACAAAACATTTATTCGGGCTTGGTGTGTGAAATCGTTGTCATAACTTAAGTTACACTGCACTGACTGAGTTTTATTCAATTATTTATTTCTGGTCACATTGATTTATAAATTTACAGTTTTTAAAAATTATATCAATGAACAAAGTCAAAGTCAAGTAAAAAATGAATCGCTCAGTAGTGTACTAACTAGCAGAGAACGACATTAGACGAGGCAAATATTTGTCTAATATTTCATTTACTGAATAAGACAGTAAACATTTTTGACAAATAATTGAAGCAAATGATTTGATTACACGGCAAGCGAATATTTTCGTCATTTCAAGCAAATATTTGCTTCTTATCATGCCCACTTCAAAGCTGCTATATACTTTGACGACATAAGTTGTGCATAGGATGTTTAGTTTCATTGTGATAGGATGTTTAGTTTTATTGCAATATTGTATGGGAAACTATATTATATCTTGCTAAACTTTTCGAGGAACTCGGGAATCCCGGGAATCAATATTTCTATTCCCGGGATCCGGGAATCCCAGAAAAGATAATTCCCGGGAAAGGTAATTCCCGGGAAATCGTTCCCGGGATTGCAAACCCTAAGGAAGACGTGAAAAATTAAGCCACAAATAACGAAATTGTTAAAATGTCTAAGCTAAAATTAAACAAGAGATCGCACAAATGACTAAAGTGGCAGAAAAAAGAATGTCAAAGGGTCAAAACTGACTTAAATGGTAAAAATCAGAAAAAATACAAAAATGGTTTAAATGACATAAATCTAAACAACAGAAAACAACCAACCTGACAAAAATTGAAAAAATGAAAAAAATGACCTGAATAACAGAACTGGCGAACATAAATATAAATGAAATTTACATAAATGACCAAAATGATCGAAATAACAAAAGTGTCAAAATGACAAAATAACATTAATGAAAAACAAAGGTGTAAAAGTAAAAAAAAAAAAACAGAAATGACAAAAGTAAGAACAAACCAACTTTTAACATAAAAGATGATACAACAAACAAAAATGTATGATATATAATAGAATAGATGATGTAAGACCTAAAACTGGCTAACAAAACAAAAACTGTCAAAAATTACATAAAATGAAAGCAACTCAAATATCACAACGAAGCCATAAATGGGGCGAAAATTAACAAAAATGGCCTAAATAACAAAACCGGAAACATTGAATAAAATCAATAGAAGAAAATAATGACAAAAATGACTATAATGACATAAATAATAGAACTGATAAAATATCGACAAATACACAAATTACATAAATGAACTCAATGACATAAATGGTAAAACTAACAAAACTGTAAAAAAAGACAAAAACGGCAATAATGGCACATGATAATAATGCTGTAATCTCGCTCGTAAGCAGCATGCAATACTTTATGTGAGGTTCTCGTTGCTACCGCTAACACATACTGGAGAATTCTCCATACAAGCTATTTCTCGTTCTTTTTCGCTTTCTTTCTTGCTCGTATTCGCTCTCGAGATCATTCCGTCTACTCTCCTCCTGTGTACTCGTGTGTAACCTACTCCCCTACTTGCAAGAACGACCAGCCGAAGACAATTGTTTCAAGCTGCTTTGCGATGGTTGCAGAGGGACAAAAAATAATAGCTGTTTGCTTACCAAACTTACCAAAGCAGTCCGATACCCTACACGTGTCAGTATGCGACACTTTACATATTCTTCGCCCCACTGTCGGTTGTCGGTGCATGAAGCAAAATCGGGTAGATTAAGAAAGCATTTTCGTTTTCGAGCACAGTTTTTCAAGCACTCCTCCTAGTCGAGCGATTTTGATCGAGTACTCCTACTCGCTAGCAGAAACTCGCGTACTCTTTTACAGTCGCTGAATAGCAATACAAACGAATTTTTGCGTGTCGGTGCACGCTTGCTGCTACTCAGGGGAATCCATGAAGAATAAAGAGTGTCTCGAAAGCGTGTGTGCAAAAGACTTGAGAAGCGTAGCATATGTCTCGTTCTCAAGCAGACAATAGAAATAGAAAATAGAATCAACGAACATTCAAACAACTGTCAAATTTACAAGAATTGCATGTATCAATCACAGAAATGACAATAAAAAATAATAGAAATTGAGCAAATGGTAAAAAAGAGAATAATTAGAATGCCGCAGATAGTAATGAACGAAAAAAAAAACTTTATAATGATAAGGATGATGTAGATGACCTAAAAGAAAAAGTGGGGAAAACTACGAAAAGTGGAAGAGGTTGTTTATAAGGAACGATCGCAAGGTTAACGTAGAATTACGACAGCCTGTCTTATGTCAATAAAATTTTGCAATAGCTTTGGGAATACACTCGATTAGGGTTAATCATTTTAATGGTGTGAAGCGATATATTTTTCCGTATATGTTTCGTATATTATTTTTGATTTAATGGAATGGAATGGGATAACTGGAAAAATAGGTGTGACTAAATTATTTTCAGTTATACCATTCTACAAAGTAGGAGGTTGTATCCAAGACACGACCGCATAACTGACGTAGAACTGCGTACACCATTAACAAATGCATTGAGTGTTTCATTACCCTAGTAACACAACTGGTTTTATCAAAGTTTCATAGCGCTTTTTTGGCTGTATTGAGCGCTATAAAACTTTGATAAAACCGATATTTTTACTTGGGTAATGAGTTATAATGTCTACTAATGATGGGTTGTGAATTTCGTGAACCGGATTCAGCAGTTAGCAGAACGTGCCGAGTTAAAAACCATACACAGCACACACAGTGTGGTCCTCGTGGCTCTGTGGTTAGCGATGTCGGTTGGCTAGCTTTCCTACACGGTTGTGATATCGGGTTCGATTCCCGATCGAGTCGAGGATCTTTTCGAGCTGGAAGTTTTCTCGACTCAGCACTGGGGCACGGTGTATCGTTACTTATCCTACACATACGAAATGTGCCTAAAACAATATCGATAACAAATTCTCTCAACTAAATAGAGTTGATCGAGACCACTATTAGCCCCCAGGCTAAGCATGCGATATTGTTGCTGTTACACACACACAAATCATACCATATCATAGACACACACACACATCATACCATATCATACAGACGCATACACATCATACCATATCATAGAGACACACACACACATCTTATCATATGATACACACACACACACATCATACTATATCATCATAGCATACACACATCATACCATATCATACACACACAGCAAGCAAGCTACCAAACAGAGGACGTTATTTTTATTTCAACAAGGCTTGACAATTTTCAATAGTGCAATAGTTCGTAGATTCAAACAACATTTTTCAAACGATCAAACAACAGATTCAACAGATCAAACAGAGAAGATTCAAACAGCATTCGGGCAGATGCGTGTATAATTTTCCAATCGATTGCTGCAAGAATGGAGAAAATCGGTTGAAAACCAACCGACCTATAAGCATTTGAAAAGGGACAAATTTCGTCCCAGTTTTTCAGTTTGCATCCCTGTGTGGTATGCTAAAGTAAAACGTAGTTCTACGTCAAAAAAAAAATACATCTCATTCATTCTGGCTCAGAGCGATCATTTGATAAGCTCCAAGTTTATTTTATTTTTTAAAGTTTTTCCTCAGTTTCGTAGCACGGATGTATAAAAATGATTTCTTGTGGACATTCTGTCGAGCCGGACCGATAGCACTCTCATGAAGGCAACAAAAAAACATGTATTGTGTCGTGTTGCGCGGCTTGGAAGGAGAAAATGTTTCCTTCCCCGTGTCGCATGGACATTAGTACGGTAGACATTAGTATGAAGGTGGGAATTCTGCTGTGATGTCGAGCAATAACCGTCTTCTTCAAGACGTTACATCCTTGTTAATGAAGTGTTATGAATTTTCTAAAACGAACTCAGCACCGTGAGCAGAACTTGCTGAACTTTTCTGTTTGGAATCGGATTTGTTTCGCATATACCGCTTGTGATGCACAGTATCAATGTATCGTAAATACAACACACTGCTGCACAATTGCAGCAGCATCAAAGTGCAATCAAAGTTGCAGTTCAGTAATAACCATTCATTATGCTCTTCCAAATACATTAGGTAGCCTTGAAAAAGGCTGGTTGCTGCAGTTGCAACTTTCATTCAATTATCGCATAATGCTTCATGGTTCAGATAGCGCGCGATATCCACTCTGACATAGATTTTTCGCACGTTGTGGGATGGGATACCTGGAAAAATAGATGTGACTAAAGTCGCAACCAACGTCCGTGTGGTATCGGCACAATCATGGAATCAATTACACATAAAACACAAAGCGCGCATTCTTAGTCAACTAGGTATATTCTGTCGACCTTGTTAGGGAAAGAAGCATTGTGAGACCAATCAGAGGTCGACATTTGCGTTTCGACAAGGCTTGACAATTTTCAATAGTACAATCGTTCAAACAATCAGATTACAACTTTCTGCATTTGGACGGGTGCTTGGTTGATTTTCCAATCGATTACTGCAAAAATGACGAAAATCGGTTGGAAACTGACTGAGCTTAAAACGGTTGAAAATGGACAATTTTTGTGACGCTCTCGATGTTTTTGGTTTTTGAAATTGGATCCCTGTAATGAAATTGGTCCCCTGTATATGTTGTCGTAAGACGTAATGCTACGTCAAAAAATACAAAAAAAATTAAACAAATTACCCGAAACTTTTTTTCGTTCAAACCCGAACCCGCAAATTTTTTATTTTTTGAAACCCAAATCCGATCCGAACCCGAGATTTCATGGTCGGGTTTCGGGTTTTCATACCCAAACTCGACCTGAACCCGACATTTTCAAACCTGAACCCGACCCGACCCCGAAAATATTTTTTTCACAAAACCCGAACCCGACCCGAACCCGCAGGGTACGGGTCGGGTTCGGTTTTCGGGTTTGATAACCCGAAACCCGACCATCTCTAATGTACAATCAACTGAGGAAAGAAAGCTTCGATTTTTTAATTCTGCATTGTGCAACGATAAAAAACTCCTACAAATAATGGTGTAGCTTAGAAACATAAAACTATTTGTAATATTTTTGCTAACTAACTGTAATTTAATCTGTACAACTTTATTTATTTGCCTAGCACTTTTCAAGTGAGCTATTTTATCTGTGCCTAACATGTTTATCACATTCAACGATTTGATAACAGGTTTTAACATAGAGCATTTTGTTTATTATGAAGAATACATGATTATTTAGCTTAAACTGTAAATAAAAGTTCAACTATTATTTACCTAGCAGCTATGAACAAAGATGAATATTTTATCGCACGATTTGATTTATATATTATAAAATTTATCAATTTTGTTCACCGCATGTGTAAATTATTTACTTTTCGGTTCTTCGCTCGTTCTGAAGTAAATGACGTTTTTGCCCTGGATTGGTCGCCGCTAGGTGAGCTTACCCACATAAAAAGGACATTACGCAAAATAACTACCCATCAGATCCACTGCAGTGCTTTCGCAGTGAATCTCTTAACCATATATCAAATGAGAGGAGCATTTGGGTTGGAAAGTAGAATGCGTTTGCATCTCTGTTGTATTATCTCAGCAGTGCGCACTACGGTGGACTTCTGTGTATCCTCACCTCTTTCGTTTTGCTTTTAATGCACCTGCATTTTCAAATCGATGAACCTTCTGCGAAAGTTTTATTTGCGGCCACGCAACAGCTGCTCACTCCTGACTCCGAAAAATTCGGCAGAGATACAGTCCTTTTCAGCTGTTTTGTGGTTTTTAATTCTTTACAACCCTTTTTGACCTTATCCAAGCCTGACGAAACCACAGCCGTTCAACCTCGAGATGAATCGAAAGACAACTGGAAATCACCCATACAACTGTCTCTCGAGTGATAAAATCGTTTAAGGAGTCCCAGACAACCTAACGGCGGGCTGGACGTGGAAGAAAATCGAAGACAGGATTGGTACAAAGACGATAACGTTGTTTTTGTATCAAAAACCACCAACCCTTGGGGGGTTCACCAGAGATCCGTCCGATGGAAAGATTTTGAGTCAAAATGAAGGTCGAAGTTCGAAAATGGACCAAGGTGTTTATGAAGGAGTTGGAGTTGAAGAAAGAATGGATGAAAGTGACCAAGAAGGTCGGCTCCACCATAGCACAAAATGTATTAAGGGGTCTTTAGGGTAAGGTGCGGACTTTTAGCGATGGAAAGGAAATCAAATAAAGTAATTATGCCGGAGCATAATCCACATTTATTAGTTCATTCTCTAAAAGTTTCAAGAAAATCCGACTCAGGCCCTACAATTTTCTGGTCCGATCTTGCTTCGTATCATAACGTTAAAATGGCCATGAGCTGGTATAAATCGGAAAACGTAATAATTGTTGCCAAAAACATGAATCCTCCAAATTGTCCAGAAATTCGTCCCATTGAACGATTTTAGGTTCTGAGTAAGAGGTATATTCGCCAACATGTCCAGCAAGTGGATACCGTGGAAAAATTCATACGAGATTGGACGAAAGCGTCTGGAATCGTTGCTAATCAGTCTGTACAGAAACTTATGAAGAACGTTAGAAGAAAAGTTCGAGAATCTGCCTTTAAATGTTTTGTCACCATTTTTGTAGGATTGAGAAGGATTTGAAAATCAATGAACTTGCGCTGTCGTTCATAAACAAACATGCACGGTAAAATAGAACAAACGAACATTATGCTTTTTAATCGAAAAAAAAGTCAAATATTTTATCTTAAGCCAATCTTAAAGCTATGAATAGCTAAAATTAATAAAAAAAAACTATGATTTATATTTTGGATGTTTGGAGTAAAGTTGAGGGTGCGGGTATTTTGGCTATTTATTAAGGTATATTGGAAGATGTATTGCGCATGTCGTGAATGCAAGTCTAGTGAGTATTACGCTGTTGGTAGCATTTTTCTCGATACCATGTTTTTTCAACTGGTGGTGTGTTTTTCTCAGCGTCAATTGAACCAATTCGGCTGCAGTGTTGTTTTAGCATGTAAAAATGGTTTATCTAACTTGTTACTTAGCCGTTTTTTGATATCTGAATGTTTAAAGTTTTTATAATTTTGAACAGTGACTTTTAATGGAAACAAAATAATTTTACTGTGAACATCTGAAAAAAAAATCAAGAAAATTCATTATTTTCGACCTTCCAGAGCTTGAGCTTGAGCTTGAGCTTGATTGATCACCACCGGTTGCCACTTCGTTACTGATCAGGATCGATTGGAGTTGTAAATCGAATTTAGTGATTCCTGCTTGGGATTTAGCTTTTCGATGTGCATCTCCAATAACCCCTGTATGCTGATCAGTACCGACGCCTGCCGGTCCAGAACGTAGATCAAAGGAAGGAAGGAAAGGGGTGTTAGTTCGATACTTGTTGTTACTAGAGGCCGGATATACTCCTGCACACTCCACAAGCACCACGGGTATAGGAATTTTGTGTTAGTTGTCTGTCGCGTTCCTTCTCTACATAAGATAAAACTCTTGGCGGTATTTATGGGCAATCGTCCACTAAGATATTTTTCGCGAACCGATCTTTTATGTTTCTAAGACGTTTCATTTCATTGATTAAGGATTTTAGGAGTACGACGGGAATAACGAGTTTTGTACTAATAGAGGAACTGACCGACTCTTCCGATTTTGAACCCGACGTGCACGCACTTCCCCGAGGTAAGTGGTGCGATCTTCGATATATGAACTCACGAAAGCGCGCCAGGTGCCAACATGTTTGAAACCTCATCATATTTGCAGTGACGGGATACAAGCGAATCGTGGAGGTTAAGTAATTTCGGTTACCTTACGTATCGTACGACTCTACGCGTTTCTGCTCATGACCACCTTAATTTACCCATTCACGAATCAATGAGTAGCTTTATTTCGTAAGACGTTAAACTTTATTCGGAAACTGTAAGCCGACCGCAATTTTAGAGGATATAAGATCTACAACGCGTTTTTCTCTTGTAATATAATTTGGAATGAGCTAAGTAGCCTAATGAATTCAAAAACTGGTAAATTTACATGCATCCAAAGCCCTTAAAATTCAAAAACAAAAAATTTCATCCAACAAGATTTAAACATTATTGAATAAAAAAAAAATTCAAGTGTATCAACATTTGTCCAAAAGCTAGGAAAATCATAAAAATAATAGGGTTAAATATGGTTAAATGACCGTAACCGATCAGAACTCTTCATGACAGACGAAGCACTTAGATATTTGTCGCGTGTGAATGATAGATGATCAAACTCTATCGTAAAACTATCAATTCGATCTTGTGAAAGTTAGCGTGTTCAAAGATTTATAGTAGCATATGAATATAGTAAAACCTACGACACGCTGAACCGCATCCGAGCCAATCTCCGCTTTTCAACCACATCAAGAAGTTCAATTTACTACCCCATGAAAACCAAAAAAATCTGTATTATTTCCAGAAAATCTGCAATCTGCATGCAGATATCTGTATGAAAAATACGCAAGAAATCTGTATAAAAGCAGACAAATCTATATATGTGGCATCACTGGTCACAACTGAAATGATCTGCTATAATTTAGAACCAAACTGCATCGCCCGAAGGCAAACAAAGCCACCAATAGCTGTCAAACGCAAGTGCGCGACGTCACCGTGCGATGGTCTATTTGCTGAACACACATTCTCATGTCAGCCTACTGCAACTTGCAAGTTGATGCAACGTAAAAAAAATCATGAACACATGAACGCGCTACCCAACACACGCAGCAAAAGATCGAGAGAGAAAGAATCAGAAAATCGGTATCTTCGAAGGTGCCTCTGCGGTCGTAAGCAGCACAAAAGGCAGAAAAAAAAACAAATTCTCTCTCGCTCACATGCCGTTCAAATCGAATGGAAGAAAAGCTGTGTGCGTTAACATAGGTAGTCACAATTTCACTCTGATCCCGTTTCAAACACGACGTGAAATATCACCAAAACCAATACTTAGCTTCTGTTTCCTGTCTCTCCAGTTGCATTTTGCGAGCCAGCAGCAGGAACCACAAATGCAAGAAAGCTTTGCACTGCGCTGCGCGCAAAGCTCAGCGGAAGATAAAAAAAAACACACAAACCCAATCGATGTCAGCGGAGAGGACGTGTTGAACCTCATTCCTTCTTTACGGTTTCCACTCTCTTTTCACTAACACTACCGTTCACTTGGTAAAAATCAAAACGTACACGAATGGTGAACTATATCTTCTGTGCCAATTTACACTGCATAATCACTTCCATTTTTGATCTTCTAATTTTCACTCCACTCTAACTTATTTGTATCTTACACACGCGACACCCGATATACTTGAAAATTTACAACCTTTCATGACCTCTAGTGCGAAAATACACGTGAATTTTATTAGAAATTTACGGACCGATTCAATGTACGTTTGTTTTATTGGCCATGTTGCTAGTCCTCTCATTATTTTCGACCTTCCAAAGTATCAAAAATCAGTGTTCTCAAAATCTTTCTTTATCAGCATAATAAGTCGCAAGGCCAATTAATCGCAAAGTACTTAATCTGTGCTATAAAAGTTGAGTAACAATAGGAACAAACAATGCCTGAAAAATTTAAAAATTCGAAAGTAGAATTATCGAAATATTGGAAAATCGTACATCGAAGTAGCATGCTAAAAATTGTTTATACGAAACGTCCGAAATTAAAAAAAAAAAAAAAAACAAAAAAAAATCGACCATCGCCTCCTGTGTGTGGTCAACGAATTTCCCTGCGTGCGCCGCTGCCTACTCAGTGCGACCTAATATCGCAATAGCAGGCAACCTAACGAAACAGAACCGGAAATTGAATCTGAAAGGAGAAAATTAATCCGGAATCACTGATGAGTTTTTCCCTCCCAAAAGAATAACACACACAGCAATGTCCCGGTTTTAGGGTTGAAAGCGGAAGGCCGGGGTGACTGGGTGGCGGTGGTGTGGTGAAAGATCAGCTCAGCTTCGTGCGGTCTTTGAAAATGGAAGTATGAAAAATTACTATCTTACATGCTTCTGACTTGGGGGAGCTCTAGTTTTGCATATGGAATGCAGTGGCCACAGCAGCATACAATCATCGAAGCGTCAAACCAGTAGCCCCCCCCCCCCCCAACTCCCCGTTCCAGTAACCATCAACACCACCACCAGTCAAAGTCGATGGGTTTCGGTCCGTTTCTGAGTTTGGTCGGTTTGGTGCTCCATCGGGCATGGTAGATATCAATTACGGCGACTGCTGCAGCAATTGACGTTCGTTCCCCCGGAACGGGGTGTTGATGTTGTGCCACACTCTGTGTACGCTCTCCTTTCAAGCTGGCCGCAAAACAGGAAGCTCTTAAAAGTACTTACGTGCTTCATCTTGCCATCCAGAGCCGTCGTTGTGGAGAACTGCAATCGAGCCCCGTAAAGGGAAGAAAGGATAAAGTAGAGGGTTAGCAGCTGTGTAAATGGAGGCACAAGCTGAAAAATAAACACTGTGTGGAGAAATGAAAGCTTGTAGCCGATCCGATACTTGATCATGTTATTTCTAATTATTTATTGAACGCTAAGGAATTATTGAGAGAAAACAAATATCCTCTACCGTAGATACGTAGGTATAGAGATAGAGAGAGATGGAGAGAGACACATACACAAACAGTAGCGGGTGTAAAAACAGATGGGTCTAATGGAAGATAAGCTCTGATCCACAATATAGAACCGGCATCCAGCACTGGTTAATTTCCAGACTATCGAACAGGCAGCAGAAGAACTTGTTAAAACTCAAATCCCCGTAGAGCGATGAATAGGGTGGTTTACCGGTAAAACAAAAACCGATAAAACCGGTAAAACCGATATTTTCTCCAATACCGGTATTGGAGAGGCGAAAAAACCGGTATTTCCGGTATTTTTCTTAAAATTGAACAAATAATTGTCACAATATTCATAAATCATTGTAAGGTTAATGAATGCTACCCACTTAGGTAGGCGTTACAAATCACATGACGGTTTAGACAGAAGCAACATTGAACATTAATTTACTCTAACCTATTTATCAATTTTTGTTTTTTTCTGGTTTGTTCTGCTTGGATTCGAATGATGTATTTGTGTGTATCGAGAATATATCAAAAAACTTCATATCAATAAAGCTAGACATTTATTTTTTAAGTAGAACAGCTAATTTCTTTACAAACTCATACCTACAGAGGCAACCCGTGGATTTTGAATTTACCAGTTCAACCACAAATTCTGGAAATCACAGTTTGGGGCAGTAATCACAATCTTGTCCGCGAAAAAACGTAAGTCATTATTCGTTTTGTGCTTTTTAAAAGTAAAACTAAAAACATAATATTTAAATATAAATTTGGATTAGGGATTTATTTTTAGTTTGGCGTCTCCGTGTGCATTACACAGGTAGCACCTAGAACAAGTTGCTCCTGATACAAAGCGTTTACAGGATGAAATAATCAATCAGTAAAAAATTTCGTCCCAAAAATTACTGCTCCTTATTCTTGAGAAAGTGAAATTTAAATAATTGTAGCATGGTCAAAGCTTCGTCGCCCAAACCGCAGCGAATTTTATTAGCGATAATTCTAGCTGAGAAAAATGCTTTCTCAGGTTGAACTGAATTTGGAAGAACTATCAAACAGAACAGAGAAGTATTTACCTTCGACTCCTTCGGATTCGTAGAATGAAAATTCTTGTCTAATCGTCATTTCATTTTCTTCTTCATTCATTTACTCTTCTCGACAGTTTCAATAATTGTTCCTCTAAGAATTTTAAACTTATTCAATAATTTCAAACTAAGTTTTGCGATGTGAAAGAAATTTGAAATAAATATCTGCTTTTTTTGATATGAGTTTCGAAATAATGTTCTTCGTAATCATATCTCTGGATTCATTCATTAAAGTTTTCCAAACACTATTAAATTTAACCAGTGTTGTATCGTATAACACCACAACAGATCAAAACAAGTGGTCCAAATCTTACAGAAAAAAAGCTGGGACGTAATGAAGCATACACGCAAAAATTCAAGCTTTAACCATCTAATGTGTTCTTCAATTCGCACAGAATTTGCTCTGATTTCGCACAACAAATGCGTGAAACGCATAACGCAAAACTTGTACAAGAAATACATGGACCGAGATCAAAATCAGAATATGTATCTTGTACACAAAAATAGTATTGTTTCGGTAAACTTCGGTTTCGGGCGAACGATCAGTTTCGAGGCGCTCAAAAAACCGTTCTTTACTTTCGCGAGCCGGTGCGTATCAACGCCTCGTGCATCCCTTAAAATCGTCAGCAACCGAAACAACCAATAGCGAGCGCTGTTTCCGCAGAAGTTACTAACGCTGGTGCCGGTAACGCGAAACCAAATGCATGTGAATAAAATCAGAGTCATAGTTGAATGCAAAATGTGTTGAACAAATCTAATTTTTTTGTTCATTGTTAATGATTGAATGATGCTTTCAAATAACCAGATTCATGAAAGTGAATCGATCAGACAATAATTTGTTTATTTTGTCAGTGCCCAACTTATCAGTATTGGTTGTTGGTTGCACTGTTTTAACGATGCCAGTCTTCTGAACATCGGTTGATGCTTTATAAGTGTAGTGGTTTGGAGCTGCTTAATACATTCAAAATATGCTAGAGCATCAAATGCGTTATGCCCAACGCACATGCGTTGTACTGGTTCCAAGTTTAATCAGTAAATGCGCTAATTTCGCTCATAAATGATCTGGTTACGCACACTCCAACTTTTGCGTGTAGGTACTCATAAATGCAAAAACATAATTATGCAGCGACACGTCCATAGATGCGACCTGAAACGCTAGACAAAAAATAAATTTCAAATCCAAATTTCTTTATATATTTAATTATTTTTCAGTTTCATTAACAAATAGTACAGAGAGAATGGTTTGCGTTTTTCCGCAGACATGATTGTCATTATTTCCACAAACAATGATTTTCAGAATTTTGTAGTTGAACAAGTAGGTTTAAAGACCACGAGTCGCCTCTGGTTTGTATTAGTCAGAAAAACCAAAAATACCGGTTTTTTACCGGTTTTTATTTTTATGAATACCGAAATACCGGTTTTTCGAAAAGTCGGTAATACCGACCACCCTAGCGATGAACGAATGCCTGATAGATTTTTTTTTTTTTTTTGTAAAAGATTTTATTTGTCAGGTCGTTTATGTACATTGAAATTTTCATTTCACTAGATTCAGATGAAACTCTAATTCTGTAGTAATAATTCTACCATTACATTGATTAATAAAACTGATGTATTCATTGAAGAGCTTTAGTATTTTCAGTCTTCGTTGTTCATTTATGCCTGTTAATGCAGGTTTGACTAGGTCCAGAAAACTTAGATGTCTCCATCCACCTAGAATGGCTGTTATTCTTTGCTGTATGATTGTCCAAGCCGGTCCTACGCGATCGCATTCACAGAATTTATGAATTACAGTTTCTGCACTTCGGTTGCCACAGTGTGTGCAGTTCTCGTCGTCCGCCCGTTGAATGACAAATAACAGTTTCCGATGTTCGATTTTTTCGTTCACCAGTAGGTAAAGTTGTGTTCGCTGTTCTGATGTTAGTCGTCTCGTTGCTATGTTCCTCCAGGCGCGCGGCCAGCCACTTCCTGGATGTTTTTGTTCTACCCTCGGTAAATCTGTTTGGTTGATGAAGTGCTGATGAATTTGGTCGGTGGAGGGACTCTGTTGGATTTGGCGGGGAATATGCCTAAGGAAATGGTTGGGTGAGGATTTACGTGGAAGAGGAGGGATCTGTAGAAAGGAAGTGATTCAATTTCTTGCAGATGTCGGTTGATAGCGAGTGATTTGCATTTCAATGCCGGTAGTTGCAGTTTTAACCCGCCATTCTCTATGCTACGAGCTAGCTGCATCATTGGGACGCGAGCGACCATCCCTCTCCATAGGAATTTGCCCATTGCTGCTGTTAATTTTGCAGTATGTACGCACAACGGTGGTAAGATGGAAGCCAGGTACCATATCTTTGAAGTTCCGAAAGTGTTCAGCATGGTGACTCGCTGATGCAGTGTCAGTGTGCGTAAGGAATGCAACCACATAAGTTGTGAAAACCTCCCTACCAGCGCATCCCAATTTAATGTAGTCATCAAACGTATCGAGTTTGTGAATTGCACACCTAGTATTTTGACAACATTGGTTGTCTGCAGCCACTGGGTGTTTATAGCGTTGCCTTCGCTGGACCCAACATCCACAGCAACAGTTTTGCGCAAATTTAATTTTGCGCCGGCAGCTATCTCGAAGCGGGTGAACAGGTCGTTCATTTCTTCGAGTTGCCTTGTCGATGAGATGATCACGCTAAAGGGCTATTCCCACTGCTTCCGTTCCGGGGCCGGGCCGGATCCGGGCCGTGTCCGTGTCCCGTCCGGGACTTTAATGCATTCACACTGCGCCGTGTACGAACCGTGCCTGCGCTGCGCTCTGGCTGAGAAAACACAACACTTTTTTAACACAAAACTTTTCCCGAACTATAATTCAACGTTTGACTGTGACGGCAATATGCATGAATGCAAATGCAAAGCAAAACCGAAAATATGTTACTACTACATACACGCATCTACCCGAATGCCTTCCGTGCACTCTCCCGGCAACACAAAGTATCGTCGGCAACGATAGTTTTTTTCTCGCACGGCGGCAGTACGACGGCAACTCAGCGCTGCTCCGGTCTGGGCACGTCGCGTCGGTGTGAATGCGTTCGTAAGAACGCATGCAATCAATCTCAAACGAGCCCGGATGACACACGGATCAGCCACGGCCCGGTCCCGGATCGGAAGCAGTGGGAATAGCCCTTTAATGTTTGTTGTTCTCATACTAGCTGAGTTTTTAGACTGGTGCCTGGCCGTTTGCCTGTTGGTTTGTCCAGTTTGTTTCGCTACATTCGCGTAGCTTTTCTGGTACAACAGTTTTTGTTCTGGACGCATGATATTCCAGTGTGTGCTTGCTCTTTGCAGTGGTGGCAGGATTGCAGCTGCCCCTTGTAGACAACAAGCGCTTGCTCTCCGTCGATGGTTACCCACGAATCAATGTTCCGCTTCACCAACATACGTACAGACCATATGCCGAGCGGTAACCCTTCGGATTCATTACTCTCGCTCCACGACACTTCGCGAATAGAGATCACTTCTCCGAACCCTTTTAGGAAGTCAACGACTTTCTCTTCCACCACATCTTCGGGGAGGTCGTAAACACGCACTTCAACACTTCCATCTTCTAACGTAATTCGTAGCTTGTGTTTCTTCCCTTCACACTCCACCTCATGCTTCGCGTCGTGTTCGTCGACGACTTTCTGGGCGAGCGCCAGGTCACTGACCTTTATAAACGCACATGATCCACCTCTGTGGCACTGTAATCTTTTAATTTCCTCTCTTTTCAAGCCGAGAACCGAGCGACAAAAACCGTAAAGCTTTTCAACTGACGGCTTAATGGAAAATTGCGAATAATCGATTTTGAAGGTATTTTCGCGCCTCATCGCGGAACACTGCTACACGCGACGCGGCACGGTATAGATCAAGAATTAGAATTTTCAAAGGCTTATGCTTCACTTGTGATAGGCGCAATCAAAAAACACGTCTGCACGTCTCAAAAGTTGAGAGGGTTATATAGATGGTTTCATCGGTGGCTGGGAAAATTACCTAGCAGTTGATCGAAATCGAAACCGGTAACGTCAGACCGGAGTTATTTTATGCAGCGAATTTTGATTGAGAACACAGAATATTACCCTTGAGTCCCCCTACTACTCAGAACAACAAATAATTCAAATTTAACAAAATATCGCCAATTGCCGGCACGGAAAAATGATGACCGGAGTCCGATTGATACCTACCACTAACTAACCGGGGAAAAGGGTGGCAATCAAATCCGTACAATAGGCGACGAGAAGGTGCTGAGGTGGAAAAGTTCTAAATTTAATTAAAATTCGAAATGGTGGGCGGTTAATTTTATAAATCACTACAAGTGGTAATCGGAAGCGCCGGGAAAGTGGAAAATATTTTTATTGAAATACAACAGGATAGTTGCTAGGTTTGTGCGCTGCACGTGGAGCAGCGCGGTTCACCTGAACTCGTTCAATACAGCCGGGAATCGATTGACCCCCGAACGCAGGAACCGGGAGCACAGATTCACGATGAAAACCGATACCGGTGTATGCACGGATTTTGTGAATTAAGCAAATGATGATTGGGCTTTTGAGTGCCGGTTAGTTTCATTATTTCGCGAAAAGACACGCATGTCCATCAGATGAATGGAGAGGATTTTTTTTATTTTTTGTTTTTCAAATGTTGACAGCCACTTTTGCTGGGTGGGACAAATTTGTATGGCCGCCAAATTACGCAGTTTTCATCTGCTATAACTCAGGCTTAGTGTGCACTATTTTCCATATGAGCATCACCCGAAAGTGGCTTGCCACGTCTCTGTGGTATGTGAAAAAATAGTAAACGAGCCAGGTGGGAATATTGTGCGAAAAAATGAAAATGTGTGAAAAGCCTGTCACACCCTGTCACACTGTCACTCTAAACGAGGCTACTTCTACCAATGAACAATATTTCACGTGACAGTGTTATCAATATTGGCACGATGGGTAAAGAAGATAACTATAAGCATAGAGCGGGGGCCTAGTGTGGTTGGTAACGTCTCCGCCAACCACGCTCGACGCCTGGGTTCGAATCCCACCGCCGACATAGGTGCAGGGATCGTCTAACTACTCAGAGCTGTGCAAAAAATCTTCGTGCGTCTCGCAGATTTTTGTGCACGTCTCCAATATTTGGAAGGAGTAAGAGACGAAGGAGAGAGAGATTTTATACTTGAGAGTCAGAGATCGGGTGCTACTCGTTTTTTTGCGTGCAAAGCACACGCCGTTGGGAGACTGCACAATAATTTCTAGAGAGACGAGTAAGAGCAGTTCGGATTGCACTGTACATTTCGTTTCCAAAGAGACAAGTAAGTGCAGTTCGCATGTCACAGCACTCTTTATCCGTCTCTTTCCGGAGATGTCTCTGTGCAATTATGTGCAATGAAAGCGTTCGAAACTTGCTACGAATGTTGCATTAAAATCTGTTTAGGGGGATGAGGGGCATAATAAGCACACGGGGTGAAATGGGCACTCCTCTCATATGCGAAACTACGCATTTTTTAATACAATGTGGTATGTGGAACTGTTCCGTAGTTACTACAGTAAATCTTGATGTAGAACAAAAGTGATTCGTCTGTTTAAAACATGGAAATATACTGAAAAAATCAACTTGGTTCCCGGATGTTGGAAAATTTTTTATTATTGCGCACTACAAAATAAGCTTATACGGTCGTGGCTCAATCAATTATGTAGACACATCAATATGACGTATCGGTCGTACCCCAAATTTCACCATCATTGACGTTTTGATTTTAAGCTATGATTAGTGCTAAAATCTCATATTAACTTTAACTATTTCGATAGGAGCGAAATGGTCACCTATAGTTGGGGTGAAATAAGACAAGGTGTGTTGTCACATAAATTTACCTGAAATTCATCTCAGTCGACTTATTTCAGTCGTTCTGTTTCCATAGTCAGGGTTTGTTTACAGTGATGGTGCGAACATGTATTAAAAATCTTTGAAGCCGAATCGGTCAGAAAAAGGACTGCAGGCAGAATTGGCCACCATAAGGCGCGACGGGACATTTACGAAATAAGCCGCCAAGTATCATGGCAGTTTTGCACTGAAGACAGCCCTTAAATATTTGTCGTTTTCCATGCTTAAATCAGCAACCGATTAGGAGCCCATTATGCCCCTATTCCCCCTACGAGTCAGCAGGAAGCCGCAAACGGGCAAAATTTTCACACAGCACAGGCATAATCAGGGTTGCCACTCACATTTTTAAATTCATTTAACTACTGCACAAGAAATGTAAAGCTTGCTTAATTTTGTTGGTTTCGTTGGAAAGTCGAGAAAGTCCGAAATCAATATCTTTAAAACGTCGAATTATAGAGAATAAAAAGCACCTAGAAAAGGAACAATTTCCTCTCTTAAATATGTGATAAACATGGGTTTTGTTGTTAATTAAATTAAATTTTAAAGTCTACTGTACAAGATGTTCTTTGACGCCTCTTTATGTTTAGGTGCTTTTTAACTTTAAAAGCATTAAGCTGTGCCTTCATTTAGTGTTGTAAGATCAATTTTCTTCCATCTGTTGTTCAACATAGAAGCATACCTTTCAAAACAATAATATGCGTTGTACGGTTTATTTTTCACTTATTGAAAAGGTGTGATCCGCATCCTCATACAACACAGATAATCGTTATGCGTGAAAATGTCGAAAAATAAAATCTGTATAACTACAGATTAATCTGAATATGTGGCATCACTGGCAGTGATCAAAAACTCTCTCAACAAAGAGGCACACAAAGCCCAAGAAATTTTCTGAGGTAGAAACTACCGTGACTGCGGGTAATTCTGCGCAGCACGTTTTCCGCGCCCTCATCTTAAAAAACTATTTTTCAACAGTAAATTTTACTAAAACACAGTTGATTTGTGTGCTTTACCATGTGCATAGCATAGTCTGCTATAATAGTACAGAGATTAAGTATGTTTTAGTAAAATTTACTGTAGCAAACAGTTTTATAAGTTGAGTGCGCGGGAAAATGTGCAGCGCAGAATTACCCGCAGTCACGGTACGTCTTTCTGCACTATACTGGGGTAAATTCTGTGAGGTCTCCTGAACGACACGAAAGGGATCCGAACTGCTTTTACTCGTCTCTTTGGGAATTGATGTGCAGTCTCCCAACATCGTGCATTCTACTCGTAAAAAAAATGAGTAGCACCCGATCCCTGAGTAAGAGACATCTCCGGAAAGAGACGGATAAAGTGTGTTGTGACCAGCGCTGCCAGGTATCCAGATTTAGCTGGATTATCCAGATTTTTGAACATGTATCCAGGTAAACAGCTTTGATGTCCAATTATCCAGATTTTTCATGGATGATCCAGATTTTATCCAGATTTTATTTTCTCTGTTCCGCAAAAAGGTCATCACTTCAATTTTGGCGCGAGATTTTGCAATTTTGTCGCCTCAAATTTTGCGTACCCCAAGACTTTTATCCGAAAAATTAACCTTTCACCCCACGAAATGATTGCCAGATTTTTTCCAGATTTTTATTTTGCCTTTTCCAGATTTTAAAAAAAATGACCTGGCAACGCTGGTTGTGACATGCTACCTGCACTTACTTGTCTCTTTGGAAACGAATGTACAGTGCAATCCGAACTGCTCCTACTCGTCTCTTTAGAAATTTATGTGCAGTCTCCCAACGGCGTGTGCTTTGCACGCAAAAAATGAGTAGCACCCGATCCCTGCATAGGTTTCGATGGTTGTGGGGTGGCGTGATCCACTCACAACCAACCCAACTGGTCTAGATTCAATCCTAGCCGACACCGGGAGATTTTCTCAGGCGAAAAATCTCTGGGATCACGCCTTCCATCGCATGAGGAAGTAAAGCCGTTGGCGCCGGTCCGTTAATAAACGGGTTGTGAGTTCGGGACCTGGGTGTGGAGTCGCCTCCCTGGGCGTCGGTAATTGGCCACAACAGTGGCGGAAATAGACCGACGGAAAATAAGCAAGAATAAAAAAAAAAAACTATAAGCATACTAAAACTAAAGCTTAGCTTAGCTAATTGTCCTTGATTGCCACGTTTTTTCCGGCCAGGGATTAATGAAACTACACTCGGGATTTGGAGTTTTTGGTTGCTGTTAGCTGTATCAGGCAAATGTCCTTATTATGGCTTATATGAACGCCGTTAGACAGCATTTTACACACTCAAAGAGTTCTTAGAGATGCAGGTACAGTAACTGTTCGCTAACTGGGTGCTGTTTAACTGGCTATAGCCCAGCTATAGCCCAGTTAAAAAGCAGATGAACGTCAAAAATCAGCGTTTGGCATAACGCTGTCAAAACGAGATAGGGGCTCATGAATAGTGAAATGAGATCGATTTTTTCAGTTCAATGGATTTTGGTTGTCATCACACCCCGATCAGAAGAGCATAACTAAAAAATTACAAAATTCTATCAACGTGAAATACAAATAACATATTTTGATACAATTTTGTAATTTTCCACATAATTTTAATAACAAAATTGAATCTGAATGAGTTACAATAACAAAACGTGAAATGAAGAAGTTCTGAAACAAGTCTAACTAATTTTTCGTTTTTATCAAAACCTGTTGTTTCCAACAATGTTTGTTATTAAATTGTTCTATATACTATCTTATTTTGTTAGAAAGCTGATATATTAGTAACAAATTTTGATATGTGTTTGATACTAGTAGAATCATTTCTGTTATAATTTCTGTTATTTTAACACCTAACGGGACCAAATTAAAAACACAGCCTGTAAGGGTTTTCCCGTAACAAACTAACAACTTCTGTTTCATTTTTGTTTTTTCTTTCTGATCGGGACATGCGATCCACCAGACTCGTTTCCAGGTCAAATAAATATTTTGTGGAAAGAACATGTTTCCAAGCAACGGTTAGTGTAAATAAAGCACACGCAAAGCTAAAGACAATGTATTATTTTTCATTTCATCAATCAGGATTTTTAGTGTATTTGTTTTTAAACATTTTCCAATTTTCGCTGAGGAAGATTTGCCCAGCGCCATTACATCGAAATCCCCCTCGGTATTTGACGACATTTGAAATGTCAGCCCAGTTAGCGAGCGACATTCGTTAACTGGGCTAGGCCCTCAGCCCAGTTAGCGAACGAATAGTGTAGTATTAAATATCGATTAGATACTTAAAATTAATACAATACTAATAATACAAAGATGAAGATTGTCCCATACCACAAGGTACAATAATTGACCCATTTCAATAGTAAATTAATGATAACTTAAGGTGTAAATCAATCATTTTTGGTTTAGTTTCTAACTAATCACGAGCTTGCTTCTATAGCTGGGAACAGGTTGATATATCACACAGTGCAATAAAACTTATCTTTTTCTTCCGCCTTGGCTTTTATATAAGATTTTTTCACATTTTACTTTAAGGGGTAACAGTAGCGCCATTTTGAATTTTTAAGAAATTGGAAATTTTCTTTGTTTTTTCGACGCCATTTTGTATTGAAGCCAAATATCAAAATTCTTAGAACTTGTCCACATAATAGCATCCTCTTACCAATCTTTTAAAAGAAACAGATCCTAAATCAGACAAAAACTGAGATTCTAAACGGTGATTCTACGAAAACGGTTTTGAGATGGTTTTAGTATATTTAACAAACGAGCCTTTAGCTCCGCCGTATCAAAAATCCTATTAGGCTGATACAAATTTCGAATTCTTTTTATGTCCAAGGTTATCAAAGTTAGCAGAGGGGGTGGCGGAAAATAAATAACACCGAGACGAAAAAAAAAGAAATATCTTTGATCAAAGTTTGTGTGCAAGTTATAACGTTTGTAACTTGCACTTAAATAAATGTCGAAAAATAACACTTCATTATTATAATTATTTATTCCGCTTGCCCTTCGACGACACTCTCGCTGTCACCTAACTTGTTTATTGCTAAATTAAGCATTTATGCTATCGGAAAACCAATGAAATGAACAAAACAGTTTGAGCTTTTTTTCTTCCCCTTCCAATATTCAAGATTTTTGAAGGGGGGAGTGACATAAAATGAAAATAGAATTTGTAACGGCCTTATTGTCTTCATCATGTACGGCGAGTACAATTTCATTCTGATTAATATCTCTTTCGAAATCAATTTAAAAACATGTGAAGTAGAACTGTTATATGCGAAAATAGGTCCTGTAAAACCCGGGTTATTCACAACATCAAGAGAGTTAATTTAGGAATTCCAATCTAAAATTAACATACATTCAAACCGAAGAAGGCTTCCTAAAAAATTCATCATAAAAATAAATAAGAATCAAAATCAATTTTTATTTTAAAGAGTGCCTAATTTGTAAGCTATTTTTCCTGTAATAGTCCAACGATTAAGAAAATTATCATGTTGTCTCATTTTAACTATTTTATACACTGGATTCTTTTTTCACGCGAATGATGCTTTTGCGTGAACCAATATTGCGCGAAAAAGAGCGTGTCGTTTTGACAAAGTCTTTCGCGTATTCCAGTAAAATCTCGTAAAAAAATATCAAATAATTTCGAGAAAATCGCGTAATAAAAATCGTGTGGAATAAAAGCACCTAAAATAAATTGTCAGTGTAAGAGTCAGTGTACTTATGAATCTTTCCCTCTAGACTGGTTTTAATGGTTTTACTCTAATGTTGATACGTGTTGTAGCATAATTTTTGATCACTTTTTGACGCACTTTCAAATTTTAAAACAGATTTTGAAGTAGAATACTTCTCTCAGGAAGTTCGGCTACATAGGGATGTGAAATGAAAAATCTAAAACCGAAAAAAGTGAAATATATGTCCAATTTCAAATGCTAATAAATCGGTTAGTATATGATGGATTTCCTTCGTTCTTGCAGCAATAGATTGGAAAATCTTCTAAGATTCTTCCCAAAATAAGATAATTGTAATTTTATTATTCACACTATTGTACTATTGAAAATAGTCAAGCCTTGTCAAAACGAAAAATTCGACCTCTGATTGGTCGTTATATGCTTGCTTCCCAAGCACGGTCGACAGAATCATATACCTTGCAATTGAAAACAACAAGCCCGAGCAAATCCATGTGCTCGGTAAATTTATTATCCAATATGGATCCTAAACCCATCTCCATCGTCACCTGGAACGCTTGCTCTATTAGAGCAAAAAACATTGAGCTTGCTGACTTTCTCCGCAAGTACAACATCGACGTGGGTCTACTCACAGAGACCCACCTAAAGTCCGGCGACAGTTTTTGGCTGCCGGATCACAACATCATCCGTCTCGATCGCACCAACTCCAGGGGGGGTGGTATAGCGATCATCGTTAGAAAAGGGATGAAATACAACATCTTGCCGCACATCCACACCGCCATCATCGAAGCCCTTAGTGTGGAGGTCAAATCAGCTACCGGGTTCATCCGGTTCATCGTCGTCTACTGTCCTCGCCAGTGTAGTATCAGCAACGGTACAGCAATGCAGTTCAAGAACGACCTGGCAACCATCACCAGGACCAACTCCCGCTTCGTCGTTGGGGGAGACCTAAATGCTCGGCACGAGGCTTGGCGAAATTATCGGCAGAATCTGAACGGTCGTCAACTCTTCGAACACTCGCAGCATGGGTTTTATACGGTGCAGTTTCCGGATGAGCCGACTTTCATCTCCCCAGCGGGGAACCCTTCAACCCTGGACTTCTTCCTGGCCAACATCGAGCTCTCCAAACCAGTGGCCCTCAACGATCTGAGCTCAGACCACCAACCTGTCGTTGCTGAGGTGGGGATCGGTGTTGCTCCTGTCAGCTGTCTGCGGAAAGATTACCATCATGTCGACTGGGAGCGCTTTGCTCGAATGGTGGACAACAACATCGACGAGGCGCCGCCGCTCGACAGCGTGGAAAACATCGACCAGGCGTTGGAGGGTCTCCAACGAGCCATAAACGTGGCCGACGAGGCGTGTGTGCGACGTGTTCCTGTGAGGGGTAAGTTCCTTGCTATTGATTCCCATACCCGGCTGCTAATTAGATTGCGGAATGTGCGTAGACGCCAGTTCCAGAGGACCAGGGATCTGGACATTAGGCTCGAGGTGACCGATCTGAATAGGCAAATTGCTTCCAGGATGGTCTCACTCCGGAATGAAAATTTCGGACGCTTAGTCCAAAGTTTTGACGACCGCTCCAGGCCATTCTGGAAAGTAGCCAAAGTGCTGAAATCGCACCCCAAACCAGTTCCTCCCCTCAGGGTCGGAGAGAGGCTTCTTGTTGCACCGGTCGAGAGAGCAAATGCGGTAGGCAATCACATTGCCTCATCGCATTTGCTTGGCTCGACCATGGCTAGTCCAATGGATGACCAGGTCGAGCAGTGCGTTCGCGACCTCGAAAACTTCCCCTGTACCGTTCCTCAAGAACATAAAATCACAGCAGAACAGGTTTGCTCAGCGCTGATGAGTACTAAGAACATGAAGGCTCCCGGGTTTGACGGGGTCTTCAATATGGTCTTAAAAAAGCTCAGCAACAGGGTTCACCTGTTGTTGAGTTCTATCTTCAACAGATGCTTGGAATTGCACTACTATCCAAGCATTTGGAAGATAGCCAAGATCATACCGATCCGCAAACCCGGGAAAGATCCGACGTTAGCATCAAGCTACCGTCCGATCAGCCTACTCTCATCGCTGGGCAAACTGTTTGAAAAACTGATCCTCAACCGCATGATGAAGGTGGCTGAGGAAAACAACATCTTACTCCCGGAACAGTTTGGGTTTAGAAAGAGTCACTCCACCACGCACCAGCTGGTGCGGGTGATGAACAACATCAGAAGGGACAGGGCTGTATCCAAGTCCACAGCCATGGCATTGTTGGACGTCGAAAAGGCGTTTGACAATGTCTGGCATGACGGTCTGGTATACAAGCTCTGTGCCTTCAACTTTCCATCATATTTGACGAAAATCATCTGCAGCTACCTTCGGCAGAGGTCGTTCAGGGTATCGCTGAATGGTTGTTTATCAAATACTTTTTCCATCCCAGCAGGGTCCCGCAGGGCAGTCTGCTGGGCCCTTTGCTATACAACATTTACACCTCCGACATTCCTTCCCTGGGAGATGGCTGCGTGCTCTTTCTGTTCGCAGATGACACTGCAATTGCCGTCAAGGGAAGAATGCCTCGTGAGATCACCAACAAACTTCAGCGATGCTTAGACGCCTTTGTCGAGTATGCTAACACCTGGAAAATCAAGATCAACGCTTCCAAAACCCAGACAATAATGTTCCTTCATCGACAATCCCCCAAACTGAAGCCCCCTCCATCATGCGTTGTGGTTATGAACGGTACAGGGGTTGAGTGGTCTTCCGAAGTTACCTATCTTGGACTGCTATTCGACGAGAAACTTCTTTTCCGATCGCATGTGGAGAGGACACTGGTTAAGTGCTCAGCTTTGGTTCGGTCACTATACCCGCTAATTTGTCGCAGATCTCGCCTCTCAAGAACAAACAAACTGGCAGTCTACAAACAAATAATTGCCCCCGCGGTCTTTTACGCAGCTCCGGTGTGGGAGTCATGTGCACAAACTCACAGGAACAAAATACAGATTGCGCAAAACCGAATCTTACGGATGATCCTCGATTGTCCCTATGACACCAGGATCACAGATCTCCACCAAGAAGCAGTTACTCCAAAAGTAGATGCCAGAATAACAGAAACCAAAACCAAATTTGTACATAAATGTCAGCATTCAGAATACGCTTTAATAAGCGGTTTGTACATAGTAGGTTAAGTTAGTTCTAAGCTGTAAATAGTAATTTTAAGCTGTAAATAGTAGTTTTAAGTAGTTTTCTTTCAAACAAGCGCCACCAAAGTGGACAATCCAAAATTCAAAATCTCTACAATTAGAAAGCTTAGTAAAACAAAAATCAAAACTCGCACATCAAAGATGAAAACAGTAATGTGAATCACTTATACTTTTAAAAACATGTATTATACCCTACAAAAGCATAAAAATACAGATAAACTTAAATAACCGAGCCGCTCATAATAGTTCTAGACAGCGACAACAGCAGTCGTCCTTCCTTAGCAGCAGCACTAGCCCTGTGGTTGGTCACCACGTCTCAGGAGCAGCGCGGTTTTACTCAGCGTGTGTCGCCAGACTGCCATTATTCCCCCCGTGGTGGGGCAGCATGAAGATTGCCATCAGAAAATCCAATTTTGAACATAAAAATGTCTTTTTCAAGGCAAATAAACAAGTCATTGGAAGTTCATAATTTTTGACAACGCAAGCAAGCATTCTGTGTTGGATCCTAGCAATTTAAATCTGTCGCGCCCGTTTAATTCACTGAATGTGAAATAGATTCCACAGTGCATGTTGTCCGTGTAGCTCAATTCCCCCAATGTTAGGGCAGCTCAAAGGTTGTGATCAACAACCGATTTTGAACCGCAAAATGCATTTTCAAGGCAAATAAAGAAAATAATTGAAGGTTAATAATTTTCTGGCATCAACACAAGCAGACATTCTGTGCGGGATGCAATCAAATTTTGTTGTAGTTGTCTAATTTTTACTTTATTTAGTAAACTCCCCACTGTAGGGGCAGCGCAAACGCTGCGATCAGCATAACCGACATTGAATAATAAACTGCCCTGTTAGAACGCATTCACAAAAGCAGTTAGAACGACTATGCAGAGCTAATATGAAGACGATTCAATCAATCAGCGTAAACAGAATTTCGTCGTCTCCCAGCTGCCAAGTTGCAACATGATGCAACACGCAACAGCGAGCAAACAAAATCGCTTGATGTTACAAACCGCAATAAGATACGGGTTTAAACCGTTGCGTGTGTGAGAGCACCATCGGTGTTTATTCGCTGGATACACTATCTACTGTCTACTGAACGCAATAATCTGCTTACATGCGACACGGGGACGGGAACATTTTCTCCAACCAAGCTGCGCAACACGACACAAAACATGTTATTTTGTTGCTTCAATGAGAGTGCTATCGGTCCGGCTCGACAAGAAATCATTTTTGTGCATCCGTGCTACGAAACTGAGGAAAAACTTTAGAAACTGAAAAAAGAGGTGGAGCTTATCAAATGATCGCTCTGAGCCGGAATGAAGTCACACATATTTTTCAAGTTATGTCATTCCACCACGTACGAGAAATAATTCATTCCTATTTTCATCCCTATATAAGAGCCTGTTTCAGCCGGAGTCGCTCATAATAGTTCTGAACAGCGACGACAGCAGTCCTCCTTTAGATAGCGGATAGCGGCCACAACTGTGGCATGGCTGTGGATAAGCGTAGCAGTTTCAGCGGATCTCACCATCGATAGCAGCAGGGCCAGCAGATTCAGGTACAGCGGATACCAATGGCGGCCAGAACTGTGGCATGGCTTTGGATAGCTTTGCAGTTGCTCAGCAGTTAGGCCAGCGTATAGCGGCCACAACTGTGGCATGGCTATGCATAGCGTAGCATCAGACAGCGACAACAGCAGTCGTCCTTCCTTAGTAGCAGCACTAGCCCTGTGGTTGGTCACCACGTCTCAGGAGCAGCGCGGTTTCTCTCAGCGTGTGTCGCCAGACAGCCATTATTCCCCCCGTGTTGGGGCAGCATGAAGATTGCCATCAGGAAATCCAATTTTGGAAATCAAAATGCCTTTTTTAAGGCAAATAAACAAGTCATTGAAAGTTAATAATTTTTGTCAACGCAAGCAAGCATTCTGTGTTGCATCCTAGCAATTCAAATTTGTCGCACCCGTCTAATTTACTGAATGTGAAATAGCTTCCACAGTGCATGTTGTCCGTGTATCTTAATTCCCCCAATGTTAGGGCAGCTCAAAGGTTGTAATTAGCAACCGATTTTAAACCGCAAAATGCTTTTGAAGTAGAATACTTCTCTCAGGAAGTTCGGCTACATAGGGATGTGAAATGAAAATCTAAAACTGAAAAAAGTGAGAAATATGTCCAATTTCAAATGCTAATAAATCGGTTTGTTTCCGATGCATTTCCTTCGTTTTTGCAGCAATCGATTAGAAAATTTTCTAAGATTCCTACCAGATGCATGAAATTGCAATTTTATTATTCGAACTATTGTACTATTGAAAATCCTTAAGCCTTGTCAAAACACAAAATTTAACCTCTGATTGGTCGTTATACGATTGCTTTCCCAAGCACGGTCGGCAAAGTTATGGACCTAGTAAATTGGGAATGCATCATTTGGCCTATATAAGAACTTCATCAGATAATAAACAGACATTTCATCGGATATTAAATTGAACAACAGAAATTTGAAGAACAAAAATTAATATTTGAAGAGTTAATATTTTCTCGTTTTGCGCTATAATTAATCGCGCCGTCATTCGCGTTCTGCATAACCGTAGCCTTTGTTCCGTTCCCGTTTAATGATGTCGTATTAAACGTGCATATTACAATTCGGCAGCACTTCAACTTCTCATTCAGTCGGTGTGCGACCAGACCGAACCAAGTGCCAAAAACATTATTTCGAGTAATCGGCGATCAAAGTTTAACCACCCCATATGTTTCCTGCAGGCTGCTGCAGAGAGATTTTGTTTTAATACCATTATAAATTGTTCAAATGATTTCTTTTTTTTTCATATAAGATAGATATTCAATTTTAACATCCACTGGTGATAAAAACTCGATTTTTAAAAAATTGGCGCTTGGTTCGGTCTGGTCGCACGCCGACCATTTGCACAAAATTTAAAAATATTCAATGAACTTCATTCAAAATATCAAACAAAAAGAAATTACAATACTGCCAATGAACGGTCAACGTTTATTTACTAGAAAAAATGACTGACACGCAAGCAGCCGAGTTATCTTTCTTGTAAAAGTATTCTACTTCAACCTTGCGATCGTGGCTTTGCATACAACCTCCCTGTGATTTTTTTTAACATTTTCAACATCTCTAAACATGGGTATCCCTCCATTTTTCCCTCCATTGTAATTCCAGTCAAAATATGCATAAATTCCGTAACTGTCAAATGAATTTTCCAATCTCAGAGTGATTTTGGTTCAATCGTTGTGCCAAATGCTCAGACAAATACTTCCACACTATCCTTTTCTTCCATAGTCTGTTTCCTGGTCGGTATTCCCATAAATCATCTTCATCGCTAGATGCAATTTCGCTCTGTAAACGGTTAGTCGCATTTGCTCAAGATCGTAACTTCTTCTAAAAAGAACAGTCGTGATGTAGTTTTCGTCAACTAACAAGTTCTGAGTGTTTTGGTTAACCTCTATCAGGTAGCGTACGAATAGTTGGAACGGCCGACACTTTTTTCTGACAATAAGACCTAAGAAAGTATTAAAAATGATTATTACCTTACCATTTTTAATAAGACACGGTTGATGACCAATGAGAAACCGGCATTCGAAGTCCTCTGGTTTGAAGTGCTGGGCACACACAAACTGTGCATCAACCCACAAAATCGAGCCCACTTTTTTCGAATTGGTTCATGCCGCCGAAAACTATGTGTGCTAACTGGTAGTTTGTCTTCCCGTTTCTCTCATGATGGAATTTCATATGATTTTACTGAACAGAACGGCATCTCAAGGCTTATACACTTCGTCAACCTAACAGAAATAAACGCACTTCAATTTTCAAAACAAACTTTGGATGTTATATCCCCGAGCGCTTTGATCGGATTTTATGTCGAGCGTGTAGGGGAAAGTAGCAAAAAACCAACACTGTGGGTAAGATGGACCCCTTTAATATTACACAAACTAGAATGTATTATGATAGTTGAGTGATGCGAATACCTTCTTTGTAGTGTGTTAATACTTTTGAGATGCATTGTCGGTTTTCAGCAAGCAAACTGTCAAATTTGTAAGTAAAACAAAGAATATTTTCATGAACGCACTATTTTTTTGTAATTTTCATTCCACGGAAAATTGTGGAAAAGTGTTTAATTAGTCTTTCATCGCTTTTCTAGTGAAAATCCAGCAGATTTTCGGTGTTCCGATAGTGAGCTACGATTGTTTGAAAAATTTACAGCCAGGTCGGGAAAGATGGACACCCGGATTTTCCAACAATTTTCACATGTAATATCGTTTGTGTACTACAGATGTTTACAAAGTACACCCGCGAGAGAAACCAGCAGATATTAATCGCTTAGCAGTTGGAATAGGCCATATAGGCCGTGAATTTTTGCCTCCATTTTAACCCACCTTCCCAAACTGTTCACGTGATGGACTCTAATAGCGTAGAGTAGTGTATGGCCATCACTTAACACATAAATCAAAAGAATACGTAACGTACTACATCTTATTTGAAAGTGTCCACCTTTACTATCGCAATGTCCATCTTACCCACCCCAGGTAGAAGAATCATGCAATATTTTTAGCAATACGGCAGTAGGTATCTGCCTAACCTCTACTCTATTTATATTGTCATAATTATTGCGACAAAAATGCAATGTCGGTTTGCGGGTCGATATTTGTTGGGCCCAGGAAACGAATAACAATCCAAACTGAGCTATCATGCAAAACGGTACCCGTTGACCGTTCAAGACTAGGGCAAGTCCAATTTTCCCTCTGTCACCACCGAGGATGACTGGCCTTCAAACTTCTCAGATCTCAACGTAATGGACTTTTCGATTTGGGGAATGTTAGAAGCAAAGGCCTGCTGATGAAAACACACAAGTTTAAACGAGTTGAAGAACTCTTTGCTCAATTTGCTGGAAGGAAATTCCTCAAACTGACATTCGGTTCGCCGTCAAGTCTGATCCTATGCGATTCCGAGCCACCATCGGAGCTAAAGGAGGACACATTAATTAAGTTGTTATTTTTTAAATTATTTTCACTCAATAAATTATTTTTATTTCAAAAGGTTCTCTTACTTGCCACAATCGGTCAACGGTCCTCTATTTCTTGTTGCAATATGTATGGCACACCCTGTCAACCACTTTTTGGTTCTATGGTATGCTCTATATGGTTCTATATGTAGAGCAGTCAAACCTTACTTTCGTTCTATCCACTTTAATACTACTAGAAGCTCCAGCACTGTATTGGTGTTCGATACACTCACTTTAGACCTTTATACAAATCTAGACAATCCATTTATTATGTACGTCATAATGGTCTGCTCGTCAAAACCGCAACGTTTCCACATTGCGTCCATACAGTACACAAGAACTCTGCCATTTTTCCGTAAGTTGATCGGCGGTGATTTTGCTGAACGTTATTGCAGTGAATCGATCCTTTCGAAGATGGAAAACCTGATTTGATCAGTACCCATCGGTTTTATTACGGGTGTTGCCTCCAATCCATGATTGGAATTGAAAGATTTCAAACGTCAAACGCCAATGATCAAAGGTAAAGGTAACCCCAAACTTATGGTAAATTTAGTAGCATATTTAAATTAGTAAATTAGTGGAAAATAATCATCAATTTCGGTAGAGTTTTGCAGCTTTCAACCAATCACAAGCTCGCTTCCCTGTTGCTTGCTGACTCACATAAATACAGGAAGTATGAAAATCAATCACTTTTACTTTTACTTCGTGCGACCGTGCAGCACTGAACAGACAGCGCGTTACAATGTGTACTTCTCGATGGTTAGACCGCATCGCTCACTGTAGCGGTAACTGATGTTATGTTATCATTTTCAATGCTCACAGTGTCTCTACCACTGACTGCATTTCAAGCACCTACCTTAATCGATTGCTAAAACATTTCCCAAGACTATGCTATAATAATTGGAGTAACGTTTGCGGTAAAAAATGGCCTTTTTTCAGATGGTGATGAAAAAAAAACTAAGACAGATAATTGAGTTGGATGAATTTCCCATTAATGGTAATTATATTATCTTATTTGCAAAAAAATTCTACGCCCTCCCGAACGGCCTTTTGGCAGTTAACATGCGTGTGGGCATATTTTTAAGCTCTTTCTTCGTTTCTATTTTATCAATTCCTCCTTCGTTTTCACGACAAAATTGTTGGAATAGATCTTGCACTTCAAATTTGCTCAGAAATTCTCGATGGGACGCAGCTGGGGACGTTGGGCGGATTCGCCAACTTCGGTACCACATCGATATTCAGCAGCTCCATCTCCTCCAACGATCGCTTCGAGTAGTGGGCCGACGCCAAATCTGGCCAGAATACCGTGCCTTCGTCCTTATGGTATTTCTTGAAGAACGACGCAACTTCTGGCAGGCACTTCGTGCTATAAATTTTCCCGTTCACGGCCAGCCCGGAGCGAAAGTAGAGCAACTTTGACATCTCTTTCTCGCTGATTGTCAGTCACAGCTGCACCTTCATGGGGAACCTGGTGTGTGAAATAAATCGGAGCTCACTTCCTTCCTGGGAGAAGTGAAATACGTAGTACTCTGCCAGTCGTTGCCATCCACGGTGAGATAGGTCTCGTCGTCCATCACCACTGCCACGTTGCGATTCGCCGGGAAAATCAACTTGACAATCTTATTAAACCGCTATCGCTGCGTCATTGCCTGCAGCTCCGAGACCAGTGGACGGGACTGCCGCTTCCTGACATGTATGTCCATGTTCTTCAGATACTTTTTCACTGTTTTACCGAATGCACCAACCTTCCGGCCAAGTGCACGCAGCGATTTAGCCACTTTTCCCTGTGTCTTCTTCTTCAGCATTCTTTGAAGCTTCTTGTCGCTCAGGGTCGTTGGCTGTCCGGAACCGGGCTTTCTTTCGATGCTCTGATCGTTGTCCAATAGAGTCAAGATGTTGTAGATGCCGGAACGGGCATACCCGGCGTCCACAAAGTGCCGCACGACGTCCGTTTTTGACGCGGCGGGGTACCGTTCTTTAAATGCGCACACTTCTGAACGGAGTAGCTTCACTTTTTTTGCTAACTCATGGGTTACTATGATTGATGATGCATGAGTAGTTTCGTCAGTGCGATTAAAGGTAAACCCATGAAAAATCAGCATTATCCATTTTTTACCGTAAACTTTATCTTCACAACACTAAACTTGTTAAAATTGTTTGAAAATTGTGTACATTCAACCAATCACAAATTCGCCTCCCTCTTTTGTTTTCTGCTGCATGCTGATTCACATAAATAGAGGAATATTCGCGTTGGATCTCGCGTCGTGTACCTTGGAGAAACATTCCATGGAAAATAGGTAGAAAACTAACATTTTTTGGGCGTGACATTTCCGATTTCGCTGTAACTTTGTACAGTTGCTCCTTTTTTATAGACAGGTCATTTTATGACACCAATTCTTCATGCAGATGGATAAATATTTTTACATCAGAAAAAAGGGTTGTTTGATTGAAACGGTGTCTTCCGCAACGTTTTAGGTAATAAAATTGCGGTTCCAGAGTAGATATAAACGCTGTAAAAAAATTTTTCAGTGCCAAATTTTCCAAATTGGCACAAAATAAGAATAGAAACTAAAGTCCTTGGCTCCGAAGTTTGGAATACCGGGGTCGAAAATATAACACTGACTCTGGCTCCGGTGTTTCAATCGTTACCGTTATCATGGTAGTTGAAATACACGCCAAGCACAGTGCGAAGCGATGTTTGGAGATGGCTGGGTGAGACTACCTCAAACTCCAACATTTTCAGATGTTGAAGATGAAAAACGCGCCGTGTCGTGTTACAAATATATTACTCAGTACTAGCGTGGTTTGGACATGGCTTGTCGAAACTTTATCCAGACTTGCTCGGCTAAATCCCTTTCTTCTACCAGAGCCTACCCTAGATAAGGAACACATAGTTATGTGTGATATCCCTCCAAGCCTGTCGGTTTACGTCTGAGATGGAGGGGTCAAGAATGTAGAGAATCTGGTTAGCTCTACTTCTAGAGAGTTGAGTTATATCTCTTCAAGTCTGTCGTACCGCGTCTGGGACGGAGGGGTCACGCATAAGAGGTCGCTCACTGATATATTGACGAGGCGAACAAGGTTTCGGATCTATAAAGGAATGTGTAACCTGCGAAAGCTCTTTTCCCCTCGTTATTATGCCAGTTATTTTTGTTTCATCCATGCATACTCAATCCTGGTAAAAATGGCGCGGAAACAAGAAGCATTGCCCAAAGTGCATTGCGCAGTTCTAGCTGACCTGCATAAAAAACTTAGCAAAAAGCCTCAAGCCATTTATAGGGAAAAACTACCGGTTTCGACTGTGTATAATTGCCTGCAAAACTCAACAACGATTCACGATGAAAAGATTCACGGAAAAAAGACTTCGTTCTTTTTGTCTAAGTCATGGTGTGGACGTTTGCCTATCAGTCAAGATGTGCACTAGAAGAAATGTTTGAAAAAAAAATTGATTCCATTTCTTCAACCGAATGAAGCATCAGCAGTTCAGCAAGTTCAACGTTCTCGACCGACTTTACCTATTTTTTAGCGAAACTCTGAACACAGTGTTTCTTCCGTCCGCTCTATCTTGTCTTAAATAACTTTCGATTGAAACTCAAGGATTCGTCATTCCCGAGCTTGTTTGTATTGGTGTTTCGCTTCAGTTTTATTGGTGTCATGACTAATCGCTAAAGCTCCATGACACCAGCACGTCTAATTTTGTCGTGGGTATGGAATATACTCACCATACATTGAGAAATGAGTTTTTGGATTTGTTTTTCGTAGGAGCGCATGGTGCTCCCACAGACCGTTATTATGGAAAAAAAACAACAAAGAATCTGAGTACATCATTCGATTCGTTATGAAGTCCTGAATCTCTGGTCAAAATTTCAAAATCATCGTACGGTACATTTTTGAGTAATGGATTTTTGAACCTCGTGAAATACAAAAAAATGTAATAAAAACAATGAAATACTTGTTGTAAAGCACGTTTTTCAACCTCCATTTTATGAAATAACTTCCAAAATAGTTCTACACATCCCATGTATTATATTTCAAGACATTCGCAATTGGTGAAAAGAATTATTTGAAAATCCCACTGTTCCGTTTTTCGATACGACGTCACCTTTTATAATTTTTTCAGTGTCTCTGATTGCTACGATCAGGATTTTACCCATGAAGCAGAAAATCATTACCAACATCACAGTAGTGCCAACACCAACAAGAAAAAATATCGATACAAGGATTTCCCGTCCAAAACCGCTACAAAAAAAGAGAGCGTCGCTTCGCTTTCAATTATTAAGAAGTGAACTATGAAGGTGTAATGATTAGTTGAAATACAAGTGATATAGAGAAAATTTATTATATTCGCGTTTTGTTATAAAAATTGAAAAATTGATTTTATGTACTCAATGTCTTCAGCAAAACTGTTTCATAGCGCTAGGCCTTACTTTTAGCGTTTTCTGTTTTTTGACAGTTAGGTGAAAAATATTTTTTCTATTTTTCAATATGCCAGATTGTTTCCTTCAGCAAAGTTGTGGAAAAATTCAAAAGAAGAACAATTACTGAATACTACGATGTCCTAGCTGTACGTTGGACACGAAAAAATAGAGTTTTTTGTGGAACACCCCTCCTGAAAATTAGTTTCTTGTCTGTCAATAATATAAAGCATTTCTTCGTCGTGCTGGTGCAGGTAGAAAAAATAATAACTTCGATTGGTGCTTCGACAATATGATGGGGCAATATGATTTATGCACTATTTTCGCCTGGGTGAATCAAAGACGTTGAGTCGCTTACGGACAAAGTATCGTAATATACACAATATTTGACTGCGAAAAATGAAATCAAAGATATTTTCAATCTTTTCTCTTTGATGTGACGAGATTTGACGATAACTACCAAGTATTTTCTCGGCGCACCGTCTTGCCTCTATGTTCAGTATAGCATTCCCAAGTAACAATATTAGTTTTATCAAAGTTTTATATAGCATAACACAGCCTAAACAGCGCTGTAAAACTTTGATCTAATCAGTTTTGTAACTTGGGTTCTCTCTTTTCAGCTAAAGCATGAACTAAATAAAAGTTACGCATAGCTGTAACGTCTAATTCGACTGCCCATCATTGTGATCGATCAGATAGTATGCGCGCTTGCCGTGTTATTGCACCCCAATGCTTGTTTTCATGGAATTCTCAATTTCACAAACAACAATTTTTAGCAAAAAATTAGAACTTTGATGCTAAACTAAATGGAAATGAAACGATAAGGTTCATTAATTATTCTTTAGAGGGTAATCGCTCCTATATTCATCTCAGTACCAATATTCATCTCATCACACCATTTTGATCAATTGATCGTCAAATTTTACCATATTTTCAACGAAAAACTTTCAACCACTTGACAAAATCGAGGAGCAAATAGAATTACTTCTAAAATTTGTAGAAACTTGACTGTAAATTAAACAAATGAGAGGAATAGGATAAATATAGGTGCACCTAGCTGTTGAGATGAATAACGGAGCGATTACCCTACAAGTTATGTCATTCGCTTTTCGTTTCGTGGCCTAGCCTTTTTTCAAGTCATATCATTCCCTCAGTTTCGCGAGACATTTTATTCCGAACAAAATAAAAATATACTACAAATGCTCAGCTCTCAGTCACGCAACTAAGTAACACGTTGTATCGTGTTCAGTGCTCTGATCAATCCTTTTTTCTACCGAACACAAAAATATCAGTCATTCAATTTCATCTTATCCGTTTTGTGCGAGACTTCGTACACCGTTCGTCTCTCCGAGCTGTCGCGTTCAATTTCGTTTTCCGATTGCAAAATAAAACGAACGGGCATCACGATCATCTCTTTTCCTCTCTAGTGTAAAATCCTCGCAATCCTGTTCGCACTACTTTATGACGATTTTTTTCGCATTTTCCTTTTGTTCAATATCCATTGATTTTTAGTGGCAATGAACGACCGGAAAAAAATTCATTTGACCGGCAGTCGCTGTATGCTTCTGATGCGTATGTTCTGTTACAGCGTTTTGGTGGCTGGAGGCGCTTGTTTTTGTTGTTGTTGTTGTTAATGTTTAGCGATTATGGAAAAGTAAGGTGTTGAAGCTGTTTGATTAATTCTTCATACATCTCTCAAAGCATCCATGGAAATCAAAGCATCGCGTTTGGACATGAGTAGTGTAGTTACATCTGCCAGCGCGGCTAGCACTTTATGTTGCGCAGCTCGCGTCGCGGCGGTGCACAGTGGGGCGGCTCCATACAAATGCTGGCCAAGCGAAAAATTATCTTCAAATCATGGAAAATACATGGTTTTTATATAATTTTGGGACGCTGAGTACGAATTTGATATTATTTTTGCATGAAAATGGGAATTTTTGACGCCAGGGAAAATTTCATGTTTTTTATATATATTATCTGAGGAAAATTTTACGTCGGCTTCAATCTTTTGGAAAATATAATGCATGATGCTTGAAAGACTTTCATATGCCATAAAAAACATTAAATATTAATCAGTTATCAAGAAAAAGAAAAAAAAATGAAAAATATGCTTCGTGTTGAAAATTACTTAAGACTGGTTTTTTTTTTCAAAGTGACTATTGATTCTTTTTATCGCATTCGCATTTTTTTCCATTTGCATTTTTTTCCATTCACTTTCACCTTTATCTTTATTTTTGTGTTCATTTTCAATACAGTTTTAATATCTTCAAGAAGGGTTTTCAAAATACTGTTTCTAACGTCAAAATAATTATTCACTATTTGCTCTGTAGAAATTAGCAGGTGATGTATTATGTCATGGTTTATGTTTACACGATTGTTTTTACATGTGACTGGTATGATATAAACTTAAACATGATTTTGGTAGTCAGTGCGGGTGATCCAAAACATAAACAATGACTAGTTTTTGATACTTCGTAAATTATCGAAATATAGATCAGTTAAACTTGTAAATATGCAAATAGTGTGATTAATTATACTGAAACTTGTTCGAAAACGTTGTTATTATCAGACTAATATGAGCCATTTGTTATTATGTAGACGGTTTGCAGTGTACAATTCAAATTTACATTTTTGAAATCCGACATGTGCCGAACACTCGTTGTTTCTCTTCGAAAGAAAGGTACTCTGCGCAACTCTGCGCAAGATCGGACTAGATGCATTTTAAGGCATTTTTTCCAAGCTATCTTTCAAAACTAGTGCTAATAGTGCCAAACCCTGCCGTTCAAACTTTAAACGCTGTTTAAAAAAAAAAAATACGCAATTTTTTGATTCCGTCAATTTATACATATATACATTATCCAATGATGAGGATTATACATTATTCAATGATTAGGATTTATTCTCCACTATTTTATAGACAACTTTTACTTAGACGTCATCAAGATTCAAGTTACTCTTGGGGCTCCAGCAAATTTTGCAACATTGCATTTTTTTTTTCAAGAAAAACGCTGACTCAGTACACTTTGAAAAATCATAGAAAATTCAAATTTTGTCGTAATGCTCTAAAAATTTGGATCCTGTCACTTCAATAGTATACAACTATAGGAAGAATATAATTGAAATGAAATTCACATTTCCAATTTTGGGTCGATGGCCAGCGATTCCCCACTGTGCGGTGGTGTACTTTGTCCGAAGCTAATTTAGATTTTCGCATAGCTAAGTACAGGTCACACTCGATTATATATAGTCTCTGATTTTTTTCCACTATATATAATCGAATTTTATATAAAATCTAATCAGAGAAAAAATGTATTTTATTCATTTTACATGAATGTTTTATTATTTTCGAATAAATAGGAAGAATTTTATTTTTGACTCATCCCCCTAAAAGTCAGCAAACACAGTTCTTATGAAAGTTATACATATATCTTGTAGTTATTCTTGTAGTTATTCCTGGTGTCAAATGGAAAGAAAAAGTTAGATCAGTATATATTGATTTGTCAACTCGTTCGTTTTTAATTTCTCAAATTTTTGAAAATTTTCAAATTATTCGTTTGTTCCTAATTTTTTTTAATTTCTTTTTTTTTATTTTTGAAATTTTTTTATTAAGGTAATTTTATTTAGGAGTTTTTCAATTTCTTTTAATTTTTAAATTCCAAAAACCAAAAAACCAAAATTTTTCATTGTTTTTAATTATTTTTTATTTTTTTCCCTTTCTATCAAGCGTAACGTATTTTCTGGATGTTCTCTTACGAAATGTTCGCTCTAGATCACATTTGAAATTTAAAAAAAAATTTTTTGCTACTATATATACTGCCGTTCTTATGCACGCTGGGACAACTATGCTTGGAACGGCAGTATAATCGAGTTTGAAATTATATATAATAGAATCATATACATATGATCGAGTCAATATAAAATCGAGTCTCTATATAATCGAATCCGACCTTTATATCATCGGCCTAACAGATAGATACTTTTGAATTCGATAGTTATCAGGAGGCTGATTTTTCAAGTCAATTTGTATGCGGAAAATTCTTTTTCGTTATACATTAATAGTGTTCTCCATACATTGTTGATGATCCTATTCATGCATCAAACATCAATTTTGTAGTCCGCCTGCTTCGCCTTCGCCTTAATCCGCTCCTGGGTACCAGAAACAACTAACAACTCACAACTAAAATTGAGCTAGTTTCAACAATTCAATTTAGGTGGCCTCTAATGTTTCTGCTGATTTGCAATCTAGCTTTAATTTTTTGCATCTAAAAAAACACAGTCTGTAAGACGGTTATCAACCAATACATCACAAAACTATCAACTCAATTGTAGAACGTGATTTGTCAGGGCATAAGGATTGTCTTTTTCCACTATTTATGCATAACGAATCAGAAAAAAAAATTGACTGAAAAATTAGCATACTGATAACGATGGATATAAAAAGAATAGAGTATATATCGGCTTATCTGTTGGGCCAATGATATAAGCGAAGCAAGAATCTGAATAAGCTTCGGAAAAATATAAATAACAGCCGCGCGCAACGCAACATATGGTATAATGCTAGCCGCGTAGGCAGAAGTAAAAACACTACTTGTGCCTGTCGGCGCTTTGCGACGTATAACTACGACGGACTTCAGCATTTCGCATGAAGAAATATTCAAACTATTTGTCCTCGAGCAATTATCGCTAAACATCAACAACAACAACAACAAAGTTTTCCACCAAAAAACAACGTGCATCTGTAGGCAGTGCCCCAATCCCATCCGATGCAGCGAAAAAGCGTTCATCGACCGTTTTTTGACCGTTCAGACAGCCAGTCAAGAACCAGTCGAGAACGAGAGAAACGAAAATAAAACACGCCACATGCTGCCGATCATACTCTAGTTTGCTCCGTTCAACATAAATTCAAATGATCGAGCGAGAGAGTTTTAAAATCGACTTCTCCGAAACTGCGGTCGCTATCGTTAGAAAAAAAATCGTCACACGAGAGAAAGAGAAAAACTTTTTTTCGTTCGCCCGATCGTTTCTGCCGTTCAATTCAAACGAAAAAAGCATGTGCATTCATCGCAGTCACAATCAAATTTCGATCCCTTCTCAAGCACTGATCGTGTTGCTTTGTGGGTTAAGGCTTGTAAGGAGGGCTATCAAATTCTTTTCGTGCCGGATGGAAGCAGATGGTAGGAGTGCAGCACTCTCAACCACGTAACAGTATATCACGTTATTACGTGCGGAATTCGAATTCCTGCTCTGATTCGAACTAACCGTCCAGCTTGAGACGCATCGATGAAGTGTAATGGATTTTTTGAAATGAATGTAGCATTTTCAGCGAAACATTGGTTTTCTGCTGTATTTCGCACTTCTATTACCATTATTGAGAGTATATTATTTATTTGTATTTGTTATATTATCTGTATACACACAAGCACAGGCTCTCAATAATGGTAATAGAAGTGCGGAAAACCGGCCGGTAGTATTATAAGAGGAAGAGGAAGTCATCAAGGTATTCTAGAGTTTATGAGTTTGTGTAACATGTTTCTGACTTCAACAAGCAATACTATTTACGATGCTTGTGCAATTTTAATCGACGCGTTTAACTTTACATAACAAATATATTTTCCTTCAATGTATGTTTAGCTTTGTGTCCGTGGGCACAGTCCTGACCTGATGTTTATAGTTTACGGGTTTTTTTTATTATTTTGTAAGCAACAAAACAAAAAAACACTCTGTTATCAATTGCAACCGGGTTGAACTGTATTAATACTGTCTGAATAATTAATGTACAATGGCATTTAAATGCTATAACCGTTGAAATGCGAACACGCTTCCGGAAATAGGATCGAACCACCACCAACCCTCGCACGCAACCCATCCATTCAATCAATTGAGAAGCGCGTTCAAAATTCAGAACACATATCGCGGACTCTCGCGCGAATAAACAAAACATTTCATCGCACTACAAATGCGGCACATTTTGAAATTGTTTGGATGTGGAAATTTTCATAACCCTTCCCTACCGAAAAACGTCGATACTGCAAGCAAATCAGTATTTCGCAATTTTTTTAAATATTTTCGTTGCCATCACCGTAAATTTTGCACTGGCAGAAATTGGTTAAATCAACAAGCCTCCACTCGCCTCTTCTCCCCTCCACCACAGGTTTACTTCGCGGTGACGCTTGCAATTTTTCCAGCAAATCTCGCTTTTTTGCGCTGATTTATTTGATGACCCCCAACCCGTTCCCTTGCTGGATGAAAAAAAAAAGAGATACTTTATCGTTGCTGGTGCACACCAACACTCGACCGACCGAGAGCGATACGCGAGTTGACAATTCCTGTCTTCTTGGCTGCCAACACAGAGCTTAGAGCCGAGATTTCGGCACAGAGAGGTTTACCCATCCGGGAGTAATTAAACAATTTTGACATATATTCGTGTCAAAACTTTTCGGATGGCTCTTTTTTTTTGTTGTTGCTGCGCCCTACGCCTCGGTTGGCGCTGATTTCGCTGCGTGTTCGTTGTTTGTTCCGGTGTGTGTGCTCGAGCAGGAGAATGACGTGCACGTGTCAGAGCATCCCTATCGCTAGGACATGTGCTGTCCCGAGAAGTTTCGTTCGGCAGCCATAAATTTTCTAGATCCAAATATTTACTCGATGAATCAAATGTCGAGGCCGCCGTGGCGTGGAGCGCTAGCTTTATCTCCGTAGCAGGCGTTGGTCATAAACTGACAGCGCGCGACTAGCGTGACGGCTTGATAGGATTGACGTCGATCCAAGCAGGTTGCTAAAGACGTTCAAATCGTAAAGTGACACTAAAAGTAACTTTTAAAATTCTTTTTTCTACTCTCGTAGTTATACTCTCTAACTGTGCCAAAGCTAATAAAAGGAAGCTTTCAACTGATTGAGGCATTTTTTTACTCCTGATTGCTTCACTCTCCAAGTACCCGGGTAATATCCTAATAACGGGAAAATAATGACAATAGCAGTTCAAAAAACAACTTACCAGCTGCCAATCCTCTTTCGGTGACAACCCCTATTAGGGTTGGGAAAACATTTTCGCCAATCCACGTAGCGCATAGCATTACACCAAAAGCATCACTGTCAAGCTGTGTGGCAAAACATTGCACGCATGATTCATTGCCTGGCGTATACTTTCCCATCATTCGATGTCACCTTCGTACCCCTATAAAACCCAATCCGGTTTTCGCATGCACCCACCGCCGCAGATACACAGAAACAGTACCGTCGTCGTCAGAGGAGAAGAGGTGGAGGCAATCAGCAGTAGTAGGCCGTGCGATGATGTGCCATACTATCAGGAGCAATCTTTCGGTTCGCTACCAAGGCTGAAAGTAAGCAAACAACAAAAGGTTTGCTTTCTTCGGCTCTACGCCACAGTGATTCGCGATGGGGTAAGGTGTCACGAGTGGGAAATGCATTTTTTACATTTTTATCACCAATATCACAAACAGTCACAAAAAATTTCGACATTTGAAGCAGTCAATCTTACCAGTTAACAAAAATAATACAGTCCATGACGTATCATATAATGTTTCAGATACCTCGATAAAAGTTAACACAACCAACGAATCACAATTATGAATATAATAACTTTAACATAATTTAATTCATTATATTTTTATTTACGAGCAGTAAAGTAGCAAAAAGTCAGTATCATACTACACTGGATTTTACGTTTTTCACTGTTAAAAAGTATGCTTTAAATTAGATTAAACCGTGAATTTAGTGCAAATTTATAAAAATATATGACATTTTCGCCAGATAAAATAGTTCGATAACTATGACTTTGATGATACTAAACACTTTAATAACTTTATACCAACTAATAAAGTAATCACGCACATCTGGACTGGTTCCACTCATGACACATAACTCGATATACAAAGCTAGTACAGTAAGTAGGCCTGTGTGGAAGTTTTTTTTCCGACTAATCTCCGCTCGCTGAGGGAATTCCACGGATGACTCGGATGGGTGAGCGAGCAGTAGCGAAAGGTCGAGACAAACGACTCCGCAGTGGAAAATCGTTGCTGTTGCGTGTTTGTTTGCTGCGGTGCGGTTTGCCTCGGATGTTATTTGTTTCTTTCTTGTCTTCCACAGCGCTGTTTGCTGGGAGCTTCACTCTACTCGCGCGCGAAAAGGGGAGCGGACCATCAGCGGAAGTTGGACAACTTTCAAATTATCTTCCCCATTAAAAGGAAAAGTTATGGAAAACGAGAAGGCAAAAATGATTCGCTGCAAATGGAAGAGGGAGGGGTTGGGAGGGTGAATAAGTTTTCCACTTTTGAGCTTCACACTTTGTTCAATACTGGCTGCTGCCGGCTGCTGAAAGGCAACAATTTATTTATGATCGTCCAGAGGTTTCTCACCAATCGTCGACGCATTGTTCCAGCATCCGGTTGGATTGGCTGTCTGTCTGTGTGTGTATGTGTCGAATGGATATGGCAAAAGTTTTATATTTCGACGCGAAAGAAATTGTGTGGCCAAAGAGATTAGCTTCCTGTTATGGTTTTTTTTTTTTTTGCTGCAACCGCCCTCCAGTGCGCTCTGGAAGGCACACCAGATGTGTCAGTAAAAGTCACGCCATGTTAGTTGATCAATTTTCCATCTTTTTACCCCATCGTCCACCCGCGCGCTCGCTGTCGGATGAACATGAGTGACTAAAAGTATGTGTGGTCCCCGTTGAGTCTTTTTTTCTGTTCCTGTATCGGAATTTTGAATTTTCTTATTCAATTTACATTTTTTACCTTTACCAAACGCGAAGCGATATATATTCTTTGACATAAAATAAAACTTTATTACCTTCTTTCAACGTTTTGATTTATAATACAAAAGATAATAAAAATAAAATTGAAAGGAAGACACATCTCGGCGTAACTCCTGCTGGTGCTTCCAGGCACTTCTGGCCTTTTGTGTTGGGTAAAACTGGCGAGAAACGAAGTCGAGAGGATAACAGAAACATCATCATCATCTCTTCCGATCTTTTTTTCGGAAAGAGGGACTCACAGGCAGAACAGCATCCTCGCCAGCAACAGCAGGATGGTAAGTTGAAAATATGTGCAGAAATATCTGGGCAGCAGAATAACAGAAGAAAAAAAAAACAGGAAGTTGTAAAACGCATCGGAGCGACCGAGATAGATAGTGAGACCGGGCGGAGGAAGGGAGGGAAGGGAAAGTTCTTGCATCCCACCCCGTGCGATGAAAGTGCGGGAGGAAAGACAATTCGGACCTCAGCAGGAGTGGCCAGGCCGTACCGAGGTTATAGGTTGGACAAAGCGAATTCGCTTGGGATGAAAATTTACCGAAATTGCTTTTCACACAGGAATAGATTAGAGCCAGTTGATTATTGCGACTTGAGGTGATATCTGGCTTTGCACTAATTGTTTTGAGTGCAAACATATTAATCAAATACAATTTGTTTTTCATCTGTAGAATGATTTCATTCCAGTTTTCGGTAGACTCTAGAGGAAAAAAAGAAGTTAAACCATGCCGAATAACTTATCATTGCATATCAATCATTTTTTATTTGAGTGAAACTAAGCATACGTATTGGTTTTAATAAAACCAAAAAGATGTGCAAACTTTTAATTTATTTGTGATTTTGCTGAGATACAATCAAACATTCATTTTCATGAATTCTAAAACATTCCATAATCCCTGATTTAAAAAAAAAAAAATCAGGAAATTTAGGTGAAAAGATTTCAAATCTAGACAATTAAATATATTTCACTCGAGAACATCCCCATAGTCCAAAACTGGTGGCATGATATGATATGATATGATATTTTGGATAGGCTATTTGCGAGGGCCTGCAGATCGATTACCAGCGATGCTGGAGCGTATCATCGGGGGACTCTTTCCACACCACAGGCCAAGTCCTTGGCCTTCGGCGGTCCAGTCTCACGTCCGACGATCCAGTATCTCAGACACAGACCAGGAATGGTCGACAACCTGCCGAACATCAAACCCGTGAGCGACGGCAGCCGCGTCGAGGTTGAAGAGGAGGCAAGAAGCACAAATGAGGAACTTGGTTCCTTAAAGGTGATAGAATCCCAAACCTGACCATCAAGACGGCCATAAAAGTGGTCTACAGGCAGTTCTAGGCAGTCATGTGGAAGTGCCAGGATGACGGTCTTCTTCTGGAAGAATAACTGGTCCTACTGCCGAAGGCTGGGAAACCGTCTTGGAACCCATCGGCATATAGACCTATCTGTCTGCTGGACACAGCCGGCAAGATGCTTGAGCGTATTATCTTTTCAGACTGATGAAGTACACAGAGGGTGTAAACGGTCTGAAACTCTACAGCACTTGCGCTTAGGAGCATCCACGTACCGCTGTACAAGATTGTGGAAAGTTGCTTCCAGAATCGAGTACTAGCTTACAACACAAAGAAAGGTTAGAAGGCGTCCCAATCATGGCAGGAGTACCAGGAGGGTTCCGTTCTTGTCCCGGTGTTGTTGAATGTCATGTATGACGGAGTGTTGAAGCTAAAGTCCTCTGTAGGGATTATCATCGTTGTCATAGTCGTGAATAACCTTAGAACAGAGCAACGAGTGTTGTCGAATATCTCAGCGCTGTACGACAGCAAGCGGAAACATCTTACCAGCGTGATTTCGTCCATACTTAGATACTTAGGTGAGCCATTGCACAATGCATTGTAGAACAAATTTTTCTTCTATCTACAAAGATAAAAATGTTAGATACTTGATTGCATCGAAAATGTTGGTCACCCTAATTTTTGATAATTTTTCAATGAGCGCTTTATCATATGTAACAACTTTGTAGAAGAAAGTTTTTCTCTAAAATGTTTCTATAGAGCTCTAGACCTAAATTTCCCCCTAAATTCGGTTTCTGGACCATTGTGCAATGCACAGGGGTACAGTAAGGCAATTTGAGCGGACATTAGCTTTTCGATGCGCTTTTGTGGTTTTAGAGTCACAATTTCTTCTAAGAATTTGTTTATTACAGGAAGTCCTTAATTTATGTACAAATAAAAATTAGGATATTCCATAAATCAGCTAATTGAAAAAACTGACTTTAATTTTATAATAATTTTAAGCAACTCTGTTAAAAAGATTTTTTTGCAGCTATTAAATTGACCGTTTTACAACAATTTCACGCAACTTGCTCCGGGTGGGTCTCAAAAAACAGTTATTTTACTCTATTTTCTACAGTCAAATTACAAATTTAATAACAAAGTTGTTTTCAGATGACCTAAAGAGCACAAAAAGACGCAACTTTTGACAAAAAAAGATTGTAAATAAAGGGCGCACTATAGAAAACAACTTCATAAAAGCAACTATGGCTCTAAAACCCACAAAATTGCATTGAAAAGCCCAACCTAAATTGTCTGACTGCTACACTGTGCAATAGCCCAAAGCCCAAATTTAGAAAAAAAATTAGATCTTGTGCTGAATAGCAATACTTGAGAGCAAAACTTTCTTTTACAAAGTTGTTACATAAGATAAAGCGCCTATTGAAAAAATATCAAAAATTGGGGTGATTCAAATTTGCTATGAACTCAAGGATCTAACTTTTAAATATGCCTTTTTCATTTGTTTGTCGTTCTTTTTTGGAGCATATATAAAAATTATCTCTTGGTCTCAGTTCGTGAGCCCTTCGAACTGACCTTATACAAGGGGAAAATTTCAAAAATTTCTTGTTTTTTATATTAGAATAAATTTAATTGTGAAATGTGACGAAAATTATATTAATTATATATTCGATGGATTTCCTTCGTTCTTGCAGCAATAGATTGGAAAATCTTCTAAGATTCTTCCCAAAATGAGATAATTGTAATTTTATTATTCACACTATTGTACTATTGAAAATAGTCAAGCCTTGTCAAAACGAAAAATTCGACCTCTGATTGGTCGTTATATGATTGCTTCCCAAGCACGGTCGACAGGATCATATACCTTGCAATTGAAAACATGCTATTTGGCCTATATTAGAGCCTGTTTCAGCCGGAGCCGCTCATAATAGTTCTAGACAGCGACAACAGCAGTGGGCCTTCCTTAGCAGCAGCACTAGCCCTGTGGTTGGTCAACACGTCTCAGGAGCAGCGCGGTTTTTCTCAGCGTGTGTCGCCAGACAGCCATTATTCCCCCCGTGTTGGGGCAGCATGAAGATTGCCATCAGGAAATCCAATTTTGGAAATCAAAATGCCTTTTTGAAGGCAAATAAACAAGTCATTGAAAGTTAATAATTTTTGTCAACGCAAGCAAGTATTCTGTGTTGCATCCTAGCAATTTAAATTTGTCGCACCCGTCTAATTTACTGAATGTGAAATAGCTTCCACAGTGCATATTGTCCGTGTATCTTAATTCCCCCAATGTTAGGGCAGCTCAAGGGTTGTAATTAGCAACCGATTTCGAACAGCAAAATGCTTTTTAGAAGGCGAATAAAAAAATAATTGAAGGTTAATAATTTTCTGGCATCAACACAAGCAGACCTTCTGTGCGGGATGCAATCAAATTCTGTTGTAGTTGTCTAATTTTTACTTTATTTAGTAAACTCCCCACTGTAGGGTCAGCGCAAAGGCTGCGATCAGCATAACCGACATTGAATAGTAAACTGCCCTGTTAGAACGCATCACAAAAGCAGATAGTTCGACTATGCAGAGCTAATATGAAGACGATTCAATCAATCAGCGTAAACAGAATTTCGTCGTCTCCCAGCTGTCAAGTTGTCACATGATGCAACACGCAACAGCAAGCAAACGAAATCGCTTGATGTTACAAACCGCAATAAAATACGGGTTAAAACCGTTGCGTGTGTGAGAGCACCATCGGTGTTTATTCGCTGGATACACTATCTACTGTCTACTGAACGCAATAATCTGCTTATATGCGACATGGGGACGGGAACATTTTCTTCAACCAAGCTGCACAACACGACACAAAACATGTTATTTTGTTGCTTCAATGAGAGTGCTATCGGTCCGGCTCGACAGAATGTTCACAAAAAATCATTTTTGTGCATCCGTGCTACGAAACTGAGGAAAAACTTTAGAAACTGAAAAAAGAGGTGGAGCTTATCAAATGATCGCTCTGAACCAGAATGAAGTCACACATATTTTTCAAGTTATATCATTCCACCACGTACGTAAAATAATTCATTCCTATTTTCATCCCTATATAAGAGCCTGTTTTAGTCGAAGCCGCTCATAGTAGTTCTGAACAGCGACGACAGCAGTCCTCCCTTAGCAGCAGCGAAAGCGAGCAGTGGGTACCATCGAGATCGGATAGCGGCCACAACTGTGGCATGGCTGCGAATAAGCGTAGCAGTTTCAGCGGATCTCACCATCGATAGCAGCAGGGCCAGCAGATGGAGGTACAGCGGATACCAATGGCGGCCACAACTGTGGCATGGCTACGGATAGCGTTGCAGGTGCTCAGCAGTTGGGCCAGCGTATAGCGGCCACAACTGTGGCATGGCTATGCATAGCGTAGCTGTTGCAGCGGGTATATCAGCATCGATAGTAGCAGGGTCAGCTGATGCAACGACACTCCCTCCACTAAAATGCTGTTTCAGTGTGGTAGCGGGAAGCATCAGCAGCAGGCTTGCATGAAGTGAATACATCAGCCAGCAACTTTCTCTAAGGCCTCTGCCATAGTAGACGCGAAAAGCGGCGCGAACCGATTCGCTCGGCCGTAGGTTGATGTACAGCTCTACTGATGGCTGTACATTAACCTACAGCTGAGCGAATCGGTTCGCGTCGCTTTTCGCGTCTATTATGGCAGAGGCCTAATGGGAAAGTTGTATCAGTTTGTTCAGAAGAATATTATTGTCGGTAATATTACAGAGATGCGATTGCGTAAATCCGATTTTGAATTGAACAATTGTTCTTTTGAGAACAAATAACACACCTATTTGAAGAGTTAATAGCTTTTGGTACCAATAGCAGTATAGTGACAGCCTCAGCGGTAGATGCAGATGCAGCCGGTACTTCCCTGAGGCCGATGTGAAGGTAAATGGGAGCAGCACGGCGAAACAGTTCGGGATATGCTTAGACGCGCGTCATTTTTCGTTGTTGATATTCCCCACATGAAACGACGCGCTTTCGTATGATACCGGTGGTATTAGCGGTAGATGCATTTGCCAACACTTCCTCCAGTAAAGCCGTGTCTAGTTTTCAATGTGAAAACACCTTTCTCATTGTGTTGACCGTGCGCCTTAGTCCTCACTATCAAGGTAACACAGAGATGTAAGATAAACACTACATCCTATGATAAATTGAACAATTGTCCTTATAAGGACAACGGATGAATTAATGAAGATTTAATTTTGAATTAGAATACTTCTCTCAGGAAGTTCGGCTACATAGGGATGTAAAATGAAAATCTAAAACTGAAAAAAGTGAGAAAAATTTCAAATGCTAATAAATAGGTTAGTTTTCGATGGATTTCCTTCGTTTTTGCAGCAATCGATTAGAAAATCTTCTAATATTCCTACCAAATGCATGAAAATGCAATTTTATCATTCGAACTATTGTACTATTGAAAACTCTTAAGCCTTGTCAAAACACAAAATTCGACCTCTGATTGGTCGTTATACCGCGCTTTCCCAAGCACGGTCGGCAGAGTTATGGACCTAGTAAATTGGGAATACATCATTTGGCCTATATAAGAGCTTCATCAGATAATAAACAAACATTTCATCGGATATTAAATTGAACAACTGAAATTTGAAAAACACAAATGATTATTTGAACAGTTAATATTTTCTCGTTTTGCGCTATAATCCAAAGTTAATTATCTTCATCTACATGCATACTCTGACTATTATTACGTGTTTGCGTCGTTGAGTGTTTGGCTACGGTCATACAGAACGCAAATAACGGCGCGATGCGATTCGGCAAGACGGAATCTGTTGAAATGTATAACTCTACTTCGCCTTAAAAAGAGCTGTACATTTCACCACGGTAGGGCGAATCGCATCGCGCCGGCATTCGCGTTCTGCATAACCGTAGCCTTTGTTCCGTTCCCGTTTAATGTTGTCGTATTAAATGTGCATATTACAATTCGGCAGCACTTCAACTTCTCATTTGCACAAAATTTAAAAATATCCAATGAAATTCATTCAAAATATCAGACAAAAAGAAATTACAATACTGCCAATGAACGGTCAACGTTTATTTACTAGAAAAAATGACTGACACGCAAACAGCCAGGTTATCTTTCCTGTAAAAGTATTCTACTTCAACCTTGCGGTCGTGGCTTTGCATACAACCTTCTTGTGATTTTTTTCCTGTTTTCAATTGTGTTTTCATATTCTATAAGACGAATATATGGGCTGAAATGAATTATGAAACAGTTCCCTTATTTTCTTTTCAAACTGAAAAAACCTATAATTTGATCCAAAAAATCGAAAATCGATCAACAGGTTTAAAAGTTATGAATTTTAGGAAAAAAATACGTCGAATAAGGCCGTTTTTATGGTCACCCTATTTCGGAACTGGTCACCCAAGGTGCTTCAGTTATACTTTGAATCTTTAGGGCGGCTAGCTCCGAAATAGGGTGACCCGAATTACCAGCTTTATTTGATGTATTTTACTTTCAAAAATTCTTAACTTTTGAGCCTGTTGATCGATTTTTGATTTTTTTTTATCAAATTGAAGGTATTTCTATGGAAAAAATAAATCTTTGTGCTTTTACATGCAAAATAGACAGTTTTGAAAATCTCTGTAATGTTTTCAAATTAAATTCATTCATATATTAAAACTTATTTTTGGAAATTTCTCTATATAGAGAGTCAAGTATGACCTTCAAACTGAGACCAGGAGATATTTTTTGTGTTTGCTCAAGAAAAAAACGACAAACAAATAAAAAAGGCATATTTTTTATAACAAACATTAATAACTTCAAGTAAAATTGAGATGTTCACGATGTCAGCATAGCAAACTGTTTCTCTCAAAAAGCCCTAAAATGTGTTTTTTTCTATCTGAATCGGTTATTTCCAAGCATAGAAGTATAGCTTTTTCCAGCAAAGTTACTTAAAATCAACAAATCTTTAACATTGTAGAACAAGTTTTCTTCAATCTGCAAAGATAAAAAAGTTAGATACTTGAGTTCATCGAAAATTTAAGTCAGCCTAATTTGTGCTAATTTTAATAGGCGCTTTATCATATGTAACACCTTGTAGAAAAAAGTTTTTCTCTAAAACATTGTTATCGAGCTCTAGATCCAAATTTCTCCCCTATATTCGGTTTCTTAACCAATGTGCAGTGTGATCCAAAACACTAGGTACTAACGGGCTCATGTGCAAAATGCAATCTGTGTCTTGCACGGAATGATTCCTAACAGCAGCGCCTTTAAGGATGATGATGACCAACGTGAGACAAGGGGCACACGAGGCATCAAAAAATCTTCCTCGATGGCAGCGGATTTGATCCAATTCCTCGAATGGTAGATGCACGCACCGACTGATTTCAATGGAATCCGGATGGGTTGGGAAGAGCCATTGAGAAGTGAGCTTCCAATTGACACAGATCCTTTCAGGCCACGATTACCTCGGGCAGATTCAAATACGTAGGAGACCGCTGACCATGTCTTTTCCGTATACCGTCGTTTTGACCAGACCAGACACTATACACTTTGGATAACTTAGTTCGAAAGATGTGTGAAGATCCAGAAATTTGGACTTGGATTGGATAGATAGAAGTAGATTCGAATTGCATTCGGATTGAATTTGGATTGGATTTGGATCCATTTAGAATGGATTTGTACTTGGTTTGGACTGAATTTAGTTTAATTTTGATTGGGTTTGGATTGGCTTTGGCTGGTTTGGGTTTGGATTGGATTTGGATTGGATTTGGATTGGATTTGGATTGGATTTGAATTTAAATCTAATTTGGATATTATTTGGAAGGGATTTGAACTTGGTTTGTACTAAATTTAGTTTGATTTTAGATTGGATTTTGATTCAGATTCGGATTGAGTTTGGATGGGATTTTGATGGGTTTGGATGGGATTTTGATTGGATCGGATTGGATTTGGATAGGAACTGAATTTATTTGAACTGGATCTAGACAGGAATTGAAGTGAATATGAGTTGTATTTAGATTGGTTTTGGAATCGGCTTTGGATTGGATTTGGACTGGATTTAGATCGAATTTGAATTGGATTTGAATTGGATTTGGATTAGATTTAGATTCGATTAATTTAAATTTAATTCGGATTCGATTTGGAATGGGTTTGAACTTAGTTTGGACAGGGTTTGGTTTAGATTCGGATTGAATACTGATTCAGATTCGAATTAAATTCGGATTAGATTTGGATTAAATTTTGATGGGATTTGTATTGAATAATAATTGGATTTAAACTGGATTCGAGGATTTTGATTCAGATTTGGATTAGATTTGAACTGGATCAGGACTGGATTTAGGTTTGTAATGAAAAACTATTTTCCTCCGCCCACTGATCCCACACAATTTCTGTCGGAGTACCGTGTAAAAATTACCCAACCTAATCTGCCCCTCGGACCATCCAAAACCCAAAGAAAGCACCAACCAGCATTCTTACAGACACCAGCAGAGAGCCACGTCCTGCGAAAAACCCGAAGCAACAAAAGCCAGTCCAAGTGCAAGTTGTTTCGACGCACCTCCTTCACCCGGTTCGTTCCCTCCCGCTCCCGGGCCGGATTTCTCCATGGCAGGGGGGCTGAAGAATAAACCGACAAAAGTGCACTATAGCACCAGCAGCGAACGGTTTACTTATACTGTGTTTTCTAAAGGGAAATCATCTCGGTAAGAAATATGGATTTTCTGAAAATGAGCCAACGCTGGACACTTCCTGCTGATGGTAGTGTTTCTTACACTGCTGTCTTTGGGGCACATAGCGCAGGCAGGCAGAACCGGGGAAACGGCGGGGTCGAAAACGACACAAACTTAATGCATAACTTTTAAGTCATAAAACGCTGCCCATAAATATGAAGTCTTATGTCGATGTGCGTGTGAGTAAGTGTGTATATGTATGTATGTTTATCGACCGGCGGCCATTTCTGATCCGGTGTGGAGTGGGAAAATAGAGCTAACAGTTTGTGAGATTGCAACTGTTTATTTTAAGGCCACCGGAAACCAACCGGTCAGCAAGTTATCTGGAGGCGTTTAGCTATGGCTGTGGCCTCTTTTGGAACAACAATAGGCCTTCACTGTTGAAATGGCATCTGCCTTCCCCCTCCCGAAGACATGCAGAGATATCACAAACGTTGAGAAAAGTCTAGCACGAGGTTATGCCAGGGAAGAAGATCTCAAGAGACTTCGTACAATTTTATGGCGAAAAATGAAAAGACTGCGCTTTCGCCACTGCCGTGGAAGAGAAATCGATGGGTTTTATGTTCGCCAAGTCGAGAATGAACTTTCACGGATCGTTGGCCGGCCCCGGGCCGGGTCGAGCCAAGCCATAAAATTAATTGGCTGGGTTGATTCTTGGGCTCGGGCGGACGAACGCCGGATGGTGTTTCTTTTTTCTCGAACGATTGAGCAATGTCTTTTAGCAATAAAATGTCTGTTTTTATGCAAAAATAAAATAAATGCATAAGCCCGAACTCGAACGAGTTCGATGAGAAATATTTTACCTCTTCTTCCGTTGTTGATGAGGCAGCAAAAGATAATTTTATGTCGGTTTTATACTTGTTGGGAATTAACGAGGCCTAAAATGCTAAGCTAACTAAAGTGGAAAGATTAAATTTGAGGATTTAATTACCGTTAACGTTCAATTCAATAATCAACATCTCAATGCTTAATCGTCTTTCAACGCTCCACAATTTGATTGTTTATCCGTCGATTGTTTTACCTTCCCCCTCCACCACCCGCCTTGGTACACAAGACTTCCGTTTCGGGGTTTAGACCAACGCTATAATAGTAAACGAAACAAGACTAACATTCCCATCGTCAGCAGTGTGTACTGGCACTGGCAATTTGTTTGGTTCTTGGTCACTCGAACCCTCATCTCATTCTTCCCTCTTTGTGCTGGTGCGGATGCAACACAATCGGATGCTGTTGCGAATAAACCAACAATTTTGTCTCTGAATAAATACTTCGCAGAGATGTACTTGTGCCATGTGGCCCTTCCGAGGCGGCTCCATGATGATGCAGATGCACTTCCAAAGCACAGTAATACATTACTTAATTGGATTTATTTTACACAGCATTTCCGGTTTCATTCTGGGCTGCCTGCTTCCTTCCCATTCGAAACGCCAAGGGTTGAAACCATCTAAGCACTGTTCATTATTATCAAAATATGTACTGCACTGGTATAAGGATTTCCGAGTCAGTCAGGAGGGTGATCTCACGCTCACCTCCCCGTTACTGCAGCCCAGCCTTAAGACAGAGTGCCTTATGCGGGGCTTTTTCTCTCCCAAGTGGATCACAATCGATCCTAGGTTTAACTGTACACCCCCTCGAGCTACTAAACACACACACAGAAGACGAAGAAGAAGAGTGCATTCTGCTCCACAAGACGCACAACCGCACAACACTGCAAGTACACACAAGTAAACAAAATAAATGGAGCATGAATTTAATTTAATTGATCTCGGTCCATAAACACATGTTGTTAGAAGGCAATTAATTTACTCAACATTCTGTCGCATGAGTGCCTGCATGCCTTCCGGTACTGTGCCGCGTTTCCGATGTTCCGATGTTGTCGCATTATGAGGTGTTTTACGAGAAGCGCCCGGTTCCAAAAATGCATTCGCTGCGGAATTTAATTGAATTGGCTGCGAAATTATTATTAAATGATCGGTAGTAAAAACGAAGTGCCAGTGCCAGAGCGACCGAGTTCTAGAGAGGCGGGTTGGATCTCCGTGTTCCCGATCAGCAAATCTTGATTAGTTAGCGACCGATGGCCACAAACGACATCGGTTTGTATACATTTCGGCCGGAGAGCCAGTACAAACTACACCCGCAAACGGTGAAAACGCAGAATCTGGTTGGTGTATAATGGTCAATTCCCAAAGTGGCCTCGCGCGTGTGTTTTGTTGCACTGGCTGCGAGGGATGGAGATTATAGTGGTAGAGAGGGGATGGGGGGAGATGTTCAGAGCCGCTTGTTCTTCAGAATGACGCACCGCTAGAATGTGCTAGCGCGGCCTGAACGTGGGACGATGCCGACAACGGTGGACTGGGAATGGTCGTTTGTCGTTTACTGCAAATTTATGTACACATTTCGCATTAAACTATTTCACACGCACTCTGGCGCGTTCAGTTTGCCTAGTCGCTACTCTGCACACCTGCCTGTAGTGGCCTTCCTACCCGGCGGCGGAGGTGATAAACATGCTGTAAGGTTAAGGGGTTTGTCAATGTGTTCCAGAGCCGCCGAAAGGAGTACAACAACCGGTAGTGATCATTGAAATGCCGAAAAGGATAAATAAGATAATAACGGGAATCCCGAAAACACAGAAAATGTGAAAAATGACGGTAAAAATCGTTTCATAATTAACGACTTTAACAGTATGAGGCCGAGCGTTGTCATGCAGTATAATCACTTTTTCGTGCCTCCGCTCGTATTGTAGTGGCTTTTTCCGTAATACTCGACTCATGGGGTTATATACCTTCTTGCTTGAGAAAAAAGAGGAAATCTGGAATTATTTTTAAGCATGTAGCACCTTTTTCATTGCATGAAAGTTCAGTTTTTCAACAACAAAAAATGAATACCAATTATTTGTGGAGTAACGGCTGTTTCCCCGAAACGCCGTTTTTTCGCAGAGGTTTGAGATGTTTCGCTCTTACTTTCTCCCTGTTGCTCAGATCTTTATGAAAATTTATAAAAATTTGGTCGAGTTGGTGACGTAGAAGCATGACCGGGTAGTCGTTATTACCTTTTTTTCGTTAAGTTGCTGTAATTGATTTATTGTCCATCGCCCGTCTAGGTGAAATGAAGAAAACCCTATTTTGTTGCCGCTATAACAGTTGTTCACAGGCGAAAAAACGACACTCAACGTCTCTTGGCTCCACGGTTTCTGAATAATTCCCAAAACATGCAACTAGTTGGGCAGGTAACTCCTAGTACCGAAGCAAGCTGTTCCTCATCGAGCAATTCCTCCAATTCAGCGTCTACGAAGGTTTTTAATCAAATTATCGTCTTCAAAGTGACATACCCAACAATGGCACATGACTACTAGCTACATCTATTAACAAACAGCGAAAACTTAGTTGCGCATTTGAAAACCAAAATTCATAAAACTCTATCTTTGAACTTCAAAATTGTTCTATGTTCTTTTTGCCATTCATTTGAGAGTTTCACCAATAACATCACAAGGCCCTTCACCGTGTGAAGTAGCAAAAAAATACCATTCAACGTCAAAAACAGAAATTCATCACTGCTATTTCAAAGATCTTTCGAATTTAACTAACTTACTGGAATTTATAGACTACAGTAAGGTCTTTTCTACATGTTTTTTTTTGTTCTCAAAAACGGTACAAGACATCGACCGCATTTCAATTACGTTTTCCGTTTTAAGCCACGAGTGTAATATTCTCATATTGTCTAGCAAAACTTGCTCTCTTTACCTTTTGTTTGAGAGTTCCACCAACTATTACCGGACATTTTCGAAAAAAGAAACTAGGTTAACTTTTGTTTGTTTATTTTTGTTTACCAAATAATTTTTATATTTTTATTTAATAAAGTGAAAGTGTACTAATCCATAAATTTTCTGTTATTTAAGAAACAGAAAGAGAGGGGGAGAGAGAAAAGACTAAGAGAAAGAAAGAGAGAGATGGATGAAGAGAGGGAGCGAGATTGAAAGGAAGCTTAACTTAGGATCATTTTCTATTTTGGCGTTTTCTGGCCTTTAGAAAGGGTTTTTGGCCATTCTGAGCTCAATTTGGGATCATTTTCTATTTTGGTGTTTTCTGGCCTTTAGAAGGGGTTTCGGCCATTCTGAGCTCAATTTGGGATCATTTCCTATTTTGGCGTTTTCAGGTTTTTAGAAAGGGTTTTTGGCCATTCTGAGCTCAATTTGGGATCATTTTCTATTTTGGCCTTTTCTGGCTTTTAGAAGGGGTTTTTGGCCATTTTGAGCTCAATTTGGGATCATTTTCGATTTTGACGTTTTCTGGCCTTTAGAAGGGATTTTCGGCAATTCTGAGCTCAATTTGGGCTCATTTCTATTTTGGCCTTTTCTGGCCTTCAGAAGGGGTTTTTGGCCATTCTGAGCTCAATTTGGGATCATTTTCTATTTTGGCGTTTTCTGGCCTTTAGAAGGGGTTTTCGGCCATTCTGAGCTCAATTTGGGATCATTTCCTATTTTGGCGTTTTCAGGTTTTTAGAAGGGGTTTTTGGCCATTCTGAGCTAAATTTGGGATCATTTTCTATTTTGGCGTTTTCTGGCCTTAAGAAGGGATTTTCGGCCATTCTGAGCTCAATTTGGGATCATTTTCGATTTTGACGTTTTCTGGCCTTTAGAAGGGATTTTCGGCAATTCTGAGCCTAATTTGGGCTCATTTTCTATTTTGGCCTTTTCTGGCTTTTAGAAGGGGTTTTTGGCCATGCTGAGCTCAATTTGGGATCATTTTCTATTTTGACGTTTCTGTCCTTAAGAAGGGATTTTCGGCAATTCTGAGCTTAATTTGGGCTCATTTTCTATTTTGGCCTTTTCTGGCCTTTAGAAGGGGTTTTTGGCCATTCTGAGCTCAATTTGGGATCATTTTCTATTTTGGCGTTTTCTGGCCTTTAGAAGGGGTTTTTGGCCATTCTGAGCTCAATTTGGGATCATTTTCTATTTTGGCGTTTTCTGGCCTTTAGAAGGGATTTTCGGCCATTCTGAGCTTAATTTGGGCTCATTTTCTATTTTGGCCTTTTCTGGCCTTCAGAAGGGGTTTTTGGCCATTCTGAGCTCAATTTGGGATCATTTTCTATTTTGGCGTTTTCTGGCCTTAAGAAGGGATTTTCGGCACTTCTGAGCTTAATTTGGGCTCATTTTCTATTTTGGCCTTTTCTGGTCTTCAGAAGGGGTTTTCGGCCATTCTGAGCTCAATTTGGGATCATTTTCTATTTTGGCGTTTCCTGGCCTTTAGAAGGGGGTTTCGGCAATTCTGAGCTTAATTTGGGATCATTTCCTATTTTGGCGTTTTCTGGCCTTTAGAAGGGGTTTTCGGCCATTCTGAGCTCAATTTGGGATCATTTCCTATTTTGGCGTTTTCTGGCCTTAAGAAGGGATTTTAGGCCATTCTGAGCTCAATTTGGGATCATTTTCTATTTTGGCGTTTTCTGGCCTTTAGAAAGGGTTTTTGGCCATTCTGAGCTCAATTTGGGATCATTTTCTATTTTGGTGTTTTCTGGCCTTTAGAAGGGGTTTCGGCCATTCTGAGCTCAATTTGGGATCATTTCCTATTTTGGCGTTTTCAGGTTTTTAGAAAGGGTTTTTGGCCATTCTGAGCTCAATTTGGGATCATTTTCTATTTTGGCCTTTTCTGGCTTTTAGAAGGGGTTTTTGGCCATTTTGAGCTAAATTTGGGATCATTTTCGATTTTGACGTTTTCTGGCCTTTAGAAGGGATTTTCGGCAATTCTGAGCTCAATTTGGGCTCATTTTCTATTTTGGCCTTTTCTGGCTTTTAGAAGGGGTTTTTGGCCATGCTGAGCTCAATTTGGGATCATTTTCTATTTTGACGTTTCTGTCCTTAAGAAGGGATTTTCGGCAATTCTGAGCTCAATTTGGGCTCATTTTCTATTTTGGCCTTTTCTGGCCTTTAGAAGGGGTTTTTGGCCATTCTGAGCTCAATTTGGGATCATTTTCTATTTTGGCGTTTCCTGGCCTTTAGAAGGGGGTTTCGGCAATTCTGAGCTTAATTTGGGATCATTTCCTATTTTGGCGTTTTCTGGCCTTTAGAAGGGATTTTCGGCAATTCTGAGCTTAATTTGGGCTCATTTTCTAATTTGGCCTTTTCTGGTCTTCAGAAGGGGTTTTTGGCCATTCTGAGCTCAATTTGGGATCATTTTCTATTTTGGCGTTTTCTGGCCTTTAGAAGGGGTTTTCGGCCATTCCGAGCTCAATTTGGGATCATTTTCTATTTTGGCGTTTTCTGGCCTTAAGAAGGGATTTTCGGCCATTCTGAGCTCAATTTGGGATCATTTTCTATTTTGGCCTTTTCTGGCTTTTAGAAGGGGTTTTTGGCCATTTTGAGCTCAATTTGGGATCATTTTCGATTTTGACGTTTTCTGGCCTTTAGAAGGGATTTTCGGCAATTCTGAGCCTAATTTGGGCTCATTTTCTATTTTGGCCTTTTCTGGCTTTTAGAAGGGGTTTTTGGCCATTTTGAGCTCAATTTGGGATCATTTTCGATTTTGACGTTTCCTGGCCTTTAGAAGGGATTTTCGGCAATTCTGAGCTTAATTTGGGCTCATTTTCTATTTTGGCCTTTTCTGGCCTTCAGAAGGGGTTTTTGGCCATTCTGAGCTCAATTTGGGATCATTTTCTATTTTGGCGTTTTCTGGCCTTAAGAAGGGATTTTCGGCAATTCTGAGCTTAATTTGGGCTCATTTTCTATTTTGGCCTTTTCTGGTCTTCAGAAGGGGTTTTTGGCCATTCTGAGCTCAATTTGGGATCATTTTCTATTTTGGCGTTTTCTGGCCTTTAGAAGGGGTTTTCGGCCATTCTGAGCTCAATTTGGGATCATTTCCTATTTTGGCGTTTTCAGGTTTTTAGAAGGGGTTTTTGGCCATTCTGAGCTCAATTTGGGATCATTTTCTATTTTGGCGTTTTCTGGCCTTAAGAAGGGATTTTCGGCCATTCTGAGCTCAATTTGGGATCATTTTCGATTTTGACGTTTTCTGGCCTTTAGAAGGGATTTTCGGCAATTCTGAGCCTAATTTGGGCTCATTTTCTATTTTGGCCTTTTCTGGCTTTTAGAAGGGGTTTTTGGCCATGCTGAGCTCAATTTGGGATCATTTTCTATTTTGACGTTTTCTGGTCTTTAGAAGGGGTTTTTGGCCATTCTGAGCTCAATTTGGGATCATTTTCTATTTTGGCGTTTTCTGGCCTTTAGAAGGGATTTTCGGCCATTCTGAGCTTAATTTGGGCTCATTTTCTATTTTGGCCTTTTCTGGCTTTTAGAAGGGGTTTTTGGCCATTTTGAGCTCAATTTGGGATCATTTTCGATTTTGACGTTTCCTGGCCTTTAGAAGGGATTTTCGGCAATTCTGAGCTTAATTTGGGCTCATTTTCTATTTTGGCCTTTTCTGGCCTTCAGAAGGGGTTTTTGGCCATTCTGAGCTCAATTTGGGATCATTTTCTATTTTGGCGTTTTCTGGCCTTTAGAAGGGATTTTCGGCAATTCTGAGCTTAATTTGGGCTCATTTTCTATTTTGGCCTTTTCTGGTCTTCAGAAGGGGTTTTTGGCCATTCTGAGCTCAATTTGGGATCATTTTCTATTTTGGCGTTTTCTGGCCTTTAGAAGGGGTTTTCGGCCATTCTGAGCTCAATTTGGGATAATTTCCTATTTTGGCGTTTTCAGGTTTTTAGAAGGGGTTTTTGGCCATTCTGAGCTCAATTTGGGATCATTTTCTATTTTGGCGTTTTCTGGCCTTAAGAAGGGATTTTCGGCCATTCTAAGCTCAATTTGGGATCATTTTCGATTTTGACGTTTTCTGGCCTTTAGAAGGGATTTTCGGCCATTCTGAGCCTAATTTGGGCTCATTTTCTATTGTGGCCTTTTCTGGCTTTTAGAAGGGATTTTCGGCAATTCTGAGCTTAATTTGGGCTCATTTTCTATTTTGGCCTTTTCTGGTCTTCAGAAGGGGTTTTCGGCCATTCTGAGCTCAATTTGGGATCATTTTCTATTTTGGCGTTTTCTGGCCTTTAGAAGGGGTTTTCGGCCATTCTGAGCTCAATTTGGGATCATTTCCTATTTTGGCGTTTTCTGGCCTTAAGAAGGGATTTTAGGCCATTCTGAGCTCAATTTGGGATCATTTTCTATTTTGGCCTTTTCTGGCTTTTAGAAGGGGTTTTTGGCCATTTTGAGCTCAATTTGGGATCATTTTCTATTTTGACGTTTTCTGGCCTTTAGAAGGGATTTTCGGCAATTCTGAGCCTAATTTGGGCTCATTTTCTATTTTGGCGTTTTCTGGCCTTAAAAAGGGATTTTCGGCCATTCTGAGCTCAATTTGGGATCATTTTCTATTTTGGCCTTTTCTGGCTTTTAGAAGGGGTTTTTGGCCATTTTGAGCTCAATTTGGGATCATTTTCGATTTTGACGTTTTCTGGCCTTTAGAAGGGATTTTCGGCAATTCTGAGCCTAATTTGGGCTCATTTTCTATTTTGGCGTTTTCTGGCCTTAAGAAGGGATTTTCGGCCATTCTGAGCTCAATTTGGGATCATTTTCTATTTTGGCCTTTTCTGGCTTTCAGAAGGGGTTTTTGGCCATTCTGAGCTCAATTTGGGCTCATTTTCTATTTTGGCGTTTTCAGGTTTTTAGAAGGGGTTTTTGGCCATTCTGAGCTCAATTTGGGATCATTTCCTATTTTGGCGTTTTCTGGCCTTAAGAAGGGATTTTCGGCAATTCTGAGCTTATTTGGGCTCATTTTCTATTTTGGCCTTTTCTGGTCTTCAGAAGGGGTTTTTGGCTATTCTGAGCTCAATTTGGGATCATTTTCGATTTTGACGTTTTCTGGCCTTTAGAAGGGATTTTCGGCAATTCTGAGCTCAATTTGGGCTCATTTTCTATTTTGGCCTTTTCTGGCCTTTAGAAGGGGTTTTCGGCCATTCTGAGCTCAATTTGGGATCATTTCCTATTTTGGCGTTTTCAGGTTTTTAGAAGGGGTTTTTGGCCATTCTGAGCTCAATTTGGGATCATTTCCTATTTTGGCGTTTTCTGGCCTTAAGAAGGGATTTTCGGCCATTCTGAGCTCAATTTGGGATCATTTTCTATTTTGGCCTTTTCTGGCTTTTAGAAGGGGTTTTTGGCCATTCTGAGCTCAATTTGGGATCATTTTCTATTTTGGCCTTTTCTGGCCTTTAAAAGGGGTTTTTGGCCATTTTGAGCTCAATTTGGGATCATTTTCTATTTTGGCGTTTTCTGGCCTTTATAAGGGGTTTTCGGCCATTCTGAGCTCAATTTGGGATCATTTTCTATTTTGGCGTTTTCTTGCCTTTAGAAGGGGTTTTCGGCCATTCTGAGCTCAATTTGGGATCATTTTCTAATTTGGCCTTTTCTGGCCTTTAGAAGGGGTTTTCGGCGATTCTGAGCTTAATTTGGGCTCATTTTCTATTTTGGCCTTTTCTGGCCTTTAGGAGGGGTTTTTGGCCATTCTGAGCTCAATTTGGGATCATTTTCTAATTTGGCGTTTTCTGGCCTTAAGAAGGGGTTTTCGGCCATTCTGAGCTCAATTTGGGATAATTTTCTATTTTGGCGTTTCCTGGCCTTTAGAAGGGGTTTTTGGCCATTCTGAGCTCAATTTGGGATCATTTCCTATTTTGGCGTTTCCTGGCCTTTAGAAGGGGTTTTCGGCCATTCTGAGCTCAATTTGGGATCATTTTCTATTTTGGCGTTTCCTGGCCTTTAGAAGGGGTATTTGGCCATTCTGAGCTCAATTTGGGATCATTTCCTATTTTGGCGTTTCCTGGCCTTTAGAAGGGGTTTTCGGCAATTCTGAGCTTAATTTGGGATCATATCCTATTTTGGCCTTTTCTGGCCTTTAGAAGGGGTTTTCGGCGATTCTGAGCTTAATTTGGGCTCATTTTCTATTTTGGCCTTTTCTGGCCTTTAGAAGTGGTTTTTGGCCATTCTGAGCTCAATTTGGGATCATTTTCTATTTTGGCGTTTCCTGGCCTTTAGAAGGGGTATTTGGCCATTCTGAGCTCAATTTAAGATCATTTTCTATTTTGGCGTTTTCTGGCCTTTAGAAGGGGTTTTTGGCCATTCTGAGCTCAATTTGGGATCATATCCTATTTTGGCCTTTTCTGGCCTTTAGAAGGGGTTTTTGGCCATTCTGAGCTCAATTTGGGATCATTTTCTAATTTGGCGTTTTCTGGCCTTTAGAAGGGGTTTTCGGCCATTCTGAGCTCAATTTGGGATCATTTTCTATTTTGGCCTTTTCTGGCCTTTAGAAGGGGTTTTTGGCCATTCTGAGCTCAATTTGGGATCATTTTCTAATTTGGCGTTTTCTGGCCTTTAGAAGGGGTTTTCGGCCATTCTGAGCTCAATTTGGGATCATTTTCTATTTTGGCGTTTCCTGGCCTTTAGAAGGGGTTTTCGGCCATTCTGAGCTCAATTTGGGCTCATTTTCTATTTTGGCCTTTTCTGGCCTTTAGAAGGGGTTTTTGGCCATTCTGAGCTCAATTTGGGATCATTTTCTAATTTGGCGTTTTCTGGCCTTTAGAAGGGGTTTTCGGCCATTCTGAGCTCAATTTGGGATCATTTTCTATTTTGGCGTTTCCTGGCCTTTAGAAGGGGTTTTTGGCCATTCTGAGCTCAATTTGGGATCATTTCCTATTTTGGCGTTTCCTGGCCTTTAGAAGGGGTTTTCGGCAATTCTGAGCTTAATTTGGGATCATATCCTATTTTGGCCTTTTCTGGCCTTTAGAAGGGGTTTTCGGCGATTCTGAGCTTAATTTGGGCTCATTTTCTATTTTGGCCTTTTCTGGCCTTTAGAAGGGGTTTTTGGCCATTCTGAGCTCAATTTGGGATCATTTTCTAATTTGGCCTTTTCTGGCCTTTAGAAGGGGTTTTTGGCCATTCTGAGCTCAATTTGGGATCATTTTCTATTTTGGCGTTTCCTGGCCTTTAGAAGGGGTTTTTGGCCATTCTGAGCTCAATTTGGGATCATTTCCTATTTTGGCCTTTTCTGGCCTTTAGAAGGGGTTTTTGGCCATTCTGAGCTCAATTTGGGATCATTTTCTAATTTGGCGTTTTCTGGCCTTTAGAAGGGGTTTTCGGCCATTCTGAGCTCAATTTGGGATCATTTTCTATTTTGGCCTTTTCTGGCCTTTAGAAGGGGTTTTTGGCCATTCTGAGCTCAATTTGGGATCATTTTCTAATATGGCGTTTCCTGGCCTTTAGAAGGGGTTTTCGGCAATTCTGAGCTTAATTTGGGATCATATCCTATTTTGGCCTTTTCTGGCCTTTAGAAGGGGTTTTCGGCGATTCTGAGCTTAATTTGGGCTCATTTTCTATTTTGGCCTTTTCTGGCCTTTAGAAGGGGTTTTTGGCCATTCTGAGCTCAATTTGGGATCATTTTCTAATTTGGCCTTTTCTGGCCTTTAGAAGGGGTTTTTGGCCATTCTGAGCTCAATTTGGGATCATTTTCTAATTTGGCGTTTTCTGGCCTTTAGAAGGGGTTTTCGGCCATTCTGAGCTCAATTTGGGATCATTTTCTAATTTGGCGTTTTCTGGCCTTTAGAAGGGGTTTTCGGCCATTCTGAGCTCAATTTGGGCTCATTTTCTATTTTGGCCTTTTCTGGCCTTTAGAAGGGGTTTTTGGCCATTCTGAGCTCAATTTGGGATCATTTTCTAATATGGCGTTTTCTGGCCTTTAGAAGGGGTTTTCGGCCATTCTGAGCTCAATTTGGGATCATTTTCTATTTTGGCGTTTCCTGGCCTTTAGAAGGGGTTTTTGGCCATTCTGAGCTCAATTTGGGATCATTTCCTATTTTGGCGTTTCCTGGCCTTTAGAAGGGGTTTTCGGCAATTCTGAGCTTAATTTGGGATCATATCCTATTTTGGCCTTTTCTGGCCTTTAGAAGGGGTTTTCGGCGATTCTGAGCTTAATTTGGGCTCATTTTCTATTTTGGCCTTTTCTGGCCTTTAGAAGGGGTTTTTGGCCATTCTGAGCTCAATTTGGGATCATTTTCTATTTTGGCCTTTTCTGGCCTTTAGAAGGGGTTTTTGGCCATTCTGAGCTCAATTTGGGATCATTTTCTATTTTGGCGTTTCCTGGCCTTTAGAAGGGGTTTTTGGCCATTCTGAGCTCAATTTGGGATCATTTCCTATTTTGGCGTTTCCTGGCCTTTAGAAGGGGTTTTCGGCAATTCTGAGCTTAATTTGGGATCATATCCTATTTTGGCCTTTTCTGGCCTTTAGAAGGGGTTTTCGGCGATTCTGAGCTTAATTCGGGCTCATTTTCTATTTTGGCCTTTTCTGGCCTTTAGAAGGGGTTTTCGGCCATTCTGAGCTCAATTTGGGATCATTTTCTAATTTGGCGTTTTCTGGCCTTTAGAAGGGGTTTTCGGCCATTCTGAGCTCAATTTGGGATCATTTTCTATTTTGGCGTTTTCTTGCCTTTAGAAGGGGTTTTCGGCCATTCTGAGCTCAATTTGGGATCATTTTCTAATTTGGCGTTTTCTGGCCTTTAGAACGGGTTTTCGGCGATTCTGAGCTTAATTTGGGCTCATTTTCTATTTTGGCCTTTTCTGGCCTTTAGAAGGGGTTTTTGGCCATTCTGAGCTCAATTTGGGATCATTTTCTATTTTGGCGTTTCCTGGCCTTTAGAAGGGGTATTTGGCCATTCTGAGCTCAATTTAAGATCATTTTCTATTTTGGCGTTTTCTGGCCTTTAGAAGGGGTTTTCGGCGATTCTGAGCTTAATTTGGGCTCATTTTCTATTTTGGCCTTTTCTGGCCTTTAGAAGGGGCTTTTGGCCATTCTGAGCTCAATTTGGGATCATTTTCTAATTTGGCGTTTTCTGGCCTTTAGAAGGGGTTTTCGGCCATTCTGAGCTCAATTTGGGATCATTTTCTATTTTGGCGTTTCCTGGCCTTTAGAAGGGGTTTTTGGCCATTCTGAGCTCAATTTGGGATCATTTCCTATTTTGGCGTTTCCTGGCCTTTAGAAGGGGTTTTCGGCAATTCTGAGCTCAATTTGGGATCATTTTCTATTTTGGCGTTTCCTGGCCTTTAGAAGGGGTTTTTGGCCATGCTGAGCTCAATTTGGGATCATTTTCTATTTTGACGTTTTCTGGTCTTTAGAAGGGGTTTTTGGCCATTCTGAGCTCAATTTGGGATCATTTTCTATTTTGGCGTTTTCTGGCCTTTAGAAGGGATTTTCGGCCATTCTGAGCTTAATTTGGGCTCATTTTCTATTTTGGCCTTTTCTGGCTTTTAGAAGGGGTTTTTGGCCATTTTGAGCTCAATTTGGGATCATTTTCGATTTTGACGTTTCCTGGCCTTTAGAAGGGATTTTCGGCAATTCTGAGCTTAATTTGGGCTCATTTTCTATTTTGGCCTTTTCTGGCCTTCAGAAGGGGTTTTTGGCCATTCTGAGCTCAATTTGGGATCATTTTCTATTTTGGCGTTTTCTGGCCTTTAGAAGGGATTTTCGGCAATTCTGAGCTTAATTTGGGATCATTTTCTATTTTGGCGTTTCCTGGCCTTTAGAAGGGGCTTTTGGCCATTCTGAGCTCAATTTGGGATCATTTTCTAATTTGGCGTTTTCTGGCCTTTAGAAGGGGTTTTCGGCCATTCTGAGCTCAATTTGGGATCATTTTCTATTTTGGCGTTTCCTGGCCTTTAGAAGGGGTTTTTGGCCATGCTGAGCTCAATTTGGGATCATTTTCTATTTTGACGTTTTCTGGTCTTTAGAAGGGGTTTTTGGCCATTCTGAGCTCAATTTGGGATCATTTTCTATTTTGGCGTTTTCTGGCCTTTAGAAGGGATTTTCGGCCATTCTGAGCTTAATTTGGGCTCATTTTCTATTTTGGCCTTTTCTGGCTTTTAGAAGGGGTTTTTGGCCATTTTGAGCTCAATTTGGGATCATTTTCGATTTTGACGTTTCCTGGCCTTTAGAAGGGATTTTCGGCAATTCTGAGCTTAATTTGGGCTCATTTTCTATTTTGGCCTTTTCTGGCCTTCAGAAGGGGTTTTTGGCCATTCTGAGCTCAATTTGGGATCATTTTCTATTTTGGCGTTTTCTGGCCTTTAGAAGGGATTTTCGGCAATTCTGAGCTTAATTTGGGCTCATTTTCTATTTTGGCCTTTTCTGGTCTTCAGAAGGGGTTTTTGGCCATTCTGAGCTCAATTTGGGATCATTTTCTATTTTGGCGTTTTCTGGCCTTTAGAAGGGGTTTTCGGCCATTCTGAGCTCAATTTGGGATAATTTCCTATTTTGGCGTTTTCAGGTTTTTAGAAGGGGTTTTTGGCCATTCTGAGCTCAATTTGGGATCATTTTCTATTTTGGCGTTTTCTGGCCTTAAGAAGGGATTTTCGGCCATTCTAAGCTCAATTTGGGATCATTTTCGATTTTGACGTTTTCTGGCCTTTAGAAGGGATTTTCGGCCATTCTGAGCCTAATTTGGGCTCATTTTCTATTGTGGCCTTTTCTGGCTTTTAGAAGGGATTTTCGGCAATTCTGAGCTTAATTTGGGCTCATTTTCTATTTTGGCCTTTTCTGGTCTTCAGAAGGGGTTTTCGGCCATTCTGAGCTCAATTTGGGATCATTTTCTATTTTGGCGTTTTCTGGCCTTTAGAAGGGGTTTTCGGCCATTCTGAGCTCAATTTGGGATCATTTCCTATTTTGGCGTTTTCTGGCCTTAAGAAGGGATTTTAGGCCATTCTGAGCTCAATTTGGGATCATTTTCTATTTTGGCCTTTTCTGGCTTTTAGAAGGGGTTTTTGGCCATTTTGAGCTCAATTTGGGATCATTTTCTATTTTGACGTTTTCTGGCCTTTAGAAGGGATTTTCGGCAATTCTGAGCCTAATTTGGGCTCATTTTCTATTTTGGCGTTTTCTGGCCTTAAAAAGGGATTTTCGGCCATTCTGAGCTCAATTTGGGATCATTTTCTATTTTGGCCTTTTCTGGCTTTTAGAAGGGGTTTTTGGCCATTTTGAGCTCAATTTGGGATCATTTTCGATTTTGACGTTTTCTGGCCTTTAGAAGGGATTTTCGGCAATTCTGAGCCTAATTTGGGCTCATTTTCTATTTTGGCGTTTTCTGGCCTTAAGAAGGGATTTTCGGCCATTCTGAGCTCAATTTGGGATCATTTTCTATTTTGGCCTTTTCTGGCTTTCAGAAGGGGTTTTTGGCCATTCTGAGCTCAATTTGGGCTCATTTTCTATTTTGGCGTTTTCAGGTTTTTAGAAGGGGTTTTTGGCCATTCTGAGCTCAATTTGGGATCATTTCCTATTTTGGCGTTTTCTGGCCTTAAGAAGGGATTTTCGGCAATTCTGAGCTTATTTGGGCTCATTTTCTATTTTGGCCTTTTCTGGTCTTCAGAAGGGGTTTTTGGCTATTCTGAGCTCAATTTGGGATCATTTTCGATTTTGACGTTTTCTGGCCTTTAGAAGGGATTTTCGGCAATTCTGAGCTCAATTTGGGCTCATTTTCTATTTTGGCCTTTTCTGGCCTTTAGAAGGGGTTTTCGGCCATTCTGAGCTCAATTTGGGATCATTTCCTATTTTGGCGTTTTCAGGTTTTTAGAAGGGGTTTTTGGCCATTCTGAGCTCAATTTGGGATCATTTCCTATTTTGGCGTTTTCTGGCCTTAAGAAGGGATTTTCGGCCATTCTGAGCTCAATTTGGGATCATTTTCTATTTTGGCCTTTTCTGGCTTTTAGAAGGGGTTTTTGGCCATTCTGAGCTCAATTTGGGCTCATTTTCTATTTTGGCCTTTTCTGGCCTTTAAAAGGGGTTTTTGGCCATTTTGAGCTCAATTTGGGATCATTTTCTATTTTGGCGTTTTCTGGCCTTTATAAGGGGTTTTCGGCCATTCTGAGCTCAATTTGGGATCATTTTCTATTTTGGCGTTTTCTTGCCTTTAGAAGGGGTTTTCGGCCATTCTGAGCTCAATTTGGGATCATTTTCTAATTTGGCCTTTTCTGGCCTTTAGAAGGGGTTTTCGGCGATTCTGAGCTTAATTTGGGCTCATTTTCTATTTTGGCCTTTTCTGGCCTTTAGGAGGGGTTTTTGGCCATTCTGAGCTCAATTTGGGATCATTTTCTAATTTGGCGTTTTCTGGCCTTAAGAAGGGGTTTTCGGCCATTCTGAGCTCAATTTGGGATAATTTTCTATTTTGGCGTTTCCTGGCCTTTAGAAGGGGTTTTTGGCCATTCTGAGCTCAATTTGGGATCATTTCCTATTTTGGCGTTTCCTGGCCTTTAGAAGGGGTTTTCGGCCATTCTGAGCTCAATTTGGGATCATTTTCTATTTTGGCGTTTCCTGGCCTTTAGAAGGGGTATTTGGCCATTCTGAGCTCAATTTGGGATCATTTCCTATTTTGGCGTTTCCTGGCCTTTAGAAGGGGTTTTCGGCAATTCTGAGCTTAATTTGGGATCATATCCTATTTTGGCCTTTTCTGGCCTTTAGAAGGGGTTTTCGGCGATTCTGAGCTTAATTTGGGCTCATTTTCTATTTTGGCCTTTTCTGGCCTTTAGAAGTGGTTTTTGGCCATTCTGAGCTCAATTTGGGATCATTTTCTATTTTGGCGTTTCCTGGCCTTTAGAAGGGGTATTTGGCCATTCTGAGCTCAATTTAAGATCATTTTCTATTTTGGCGTTTTCTGGCCTTTAGAAGGGGTTTTTGGCCATTCTGAGCTCAATTTGGGATCATATCCTATTTTGGCCTTTTCTGGCCTTTAGAAGGGGTTTTTGGCCATTCTGAGCTCAATTTGGGATCATTTTCTAATTTGGCGTTTTCTGGCCTTTAGAAGGGGTTTTCGGCCATTCTGAGCTCAATTTGGGATCATTTTCTATTTTGGCCTTTTCTGGCCTTTAGAAGGGGTTTTTGGCCATTCTGAGCTCAATTTGGGATCATTTTCTAATTTGGCGTTTTCTGGCCTTTAGAAGGGGTTTTCGGCCATTCTGAGCTCAATTTGGGATCATTTTCTATTTTGGCGTTTCCTGGCCTTTAGAAGGGGTTTTCGGCCATTCTGAGCTCAATTTGGGCTCATTTTCTATTTTGGCCTTTTCTGGCCTTTAGAAGGGGTTTTTGGCCATTCTGAGCTCAATTTGGGATCATTTTCTAATTTGGCGTTTTCTGGCCTTTAGAAGGGGTTTTCGGCCATTCTGAGCTCAATTTGGGATCATTTTCTATTTTGGCGTTTCCTGGCCTTTAGAAGGGGTTTTTGGCCATTCTGAGCTCAATTTGGGATCATTTCCTATTTTGGCGTTTCCTGGCCTTTAGAAGGGGTTTTCGGCAATTCTGAGCTTAATTTGGGATCATATCCTATTTTGGCCTTTTCTGGCCTTTAGAAGGGGTTTTCGGCGATTCTGAGCTTAATTTGGGCTCATTTTCTATTTTGGCCTTTTCTGGCCTTTAGAAGGGGTTTTTGGCCATTCTGAGCTCAATTTGGGATCATTTTCTAATTTGGCCTTTTCTGGCCTTTAGAAGGGGTTTTTGGCCATTCTGAGCTCAATTTGGGATCATTTTCTATTTTGGCGTTTCCTGGCCTTTAGAAGGGGTTTTTGGCCATTCTGAGCTCAATTTGGGATCATTTCCTATTTTGGCCTTTTCTGGCCTTTAGAAGGGGTTTTTGGCCATTCTGAGCTCAATTTGGGATCATTTTCTAATTTGGCGTTTTCTGGCCTTTAGAAGGGGTTTTCGGCCATTCTGAGCTCAATTTGGGATCATTTTCTATTTTGGCCTTTTCTGGCCTTTAGAAGGGGTTTTTGGCCATTCTGAGCTCAATTTGGGATCATTTTCTAATATGGCGTTTCCTGGCCTTTAGAAGGGGTTTTCGGCAATTCTGAGCTTAATTTGGGATCATATCCTATTTTGGCCTTTTCTGGCCTTTAGAAGGGGTTTTCGGCGATTCTGAGCTTAATTTGGGCTCATTTTCTATTTTGGCCTTTTCTGGCCTTTAGAAGGGGTTTTTGGCCATTCTGAGCTCAATTTGGGATCATTTTCTAATTTGGCCTTTTCTGGCCTTTAGAAGGGGTTTTTGGCCATTCTGAGCTCAATTTGGGATCATTTTCTAATTTGGCGTTTTCTGGCCTTTAGAAGGGGTTTTCGGCCATTCTGAGCTCAATTTGGGATCATTTTCTAATTTGGCGTTTTCTGGCCTTTAGAAGGGGTTTTCGGCCATTCTGAGCTCAATTTGGGCTCATTTTCTATTTTGGCCTTTTCTGGCCTTTAGAAGGGGTTTTTGGCCATTCTGAGCTCAATTTGGGATCATTTTCTAATATGGCGTTTTCTGGCCTTTAGAAGGGGTTTTCGGCCATTCTGAGCTCAATTTGGGATCATTTTCTATTTTGGCGTTTCCTGGCCTTTAGAAGGGGTTTTTGGCCATTCTGAGCTCAATTTGGGATCATTTCCTATTTTGGCGTTTCCTGGCCTTTAGAAGGGGTTTTCGGCAATTCTGAGCTTAATTTGGGATCATATCCTATTTTGGCCTTTTCTGGCCTTTAGAAGGGGTTTTCGGCGATTCTGAGCTTAATTTGGGCTCATTTTCTATTTTGGCCTTTTCTGGCCTTTAGAAGGGGTTTTTGGCCATTCTGAGCTCAATTTGGGATCATTTTCTATTTTGGCCTTTTCTGGCCTTTAGAAGGGGTTTTTGGCCATTCTGAGCTCAATTTGGGATCATTTTCTATTTTGGCGTTTCCTGGCCTTTAGAAGGGGTTTTTGGCCATTCTGAGCTCAATTTGGGATCATTTCCTATTTTGGCGTTTCCTGGCCTTTAGAAGGGGTTTTCGGCAATTCTGAGCTTAATTTGGGATCATATCCTATTTTGGCCTTTTCTGGCCTTTAGAAGGGGTTTTCGGCGATTCTGAGCTTAATTCGGGCTCATTTTCTATTTTGGCCTTTTCTGGCCTTTAGAAGGGGTTTTCGGCCATTCTGAGCTCAATTTGGGATCATTTTCTAATTTGGCGTTTTCTGGCCTTTAGAAGGGGTTTTCGGCCATTCTGAGCTCAATTTGGGATCATTTTCTATTTTGGCGTTTTCTTGCCTTTAGAAGGGGTTTTCGGCCATTCTGAGCTCAATTTGGGATCATTTTCTATTTTGGCCTTTTCTGGCCTTTAGAAGGGGCTTTTGGCCATTCTGAGCTCAATTTGGGATCATTTTCTAATTTGGCGTTTTCTGGCCTTTAGAAGGGGTTTTCGGCCATTCTGAGCTCAATTTGGGATCATTTTCTATTTTGGCGTTTCCTGGCCTTTAGAAGGGGTTTTTGGCCATTCTGAGCTCAATTTGGGATCATTTCCTATTTTGGCGTTTCCTGGCCTTTAGAAGGGGTTTTCGGCAATTCTGAGCTTAATTTGGGATCATATCCTATTTTGGCCTTTTCTGGCCTTTAGAAGGGGTTTTCGGCGATTCTGAGCTTAATTTGGGCTCATTTTCTATTTTGGCCTTTTCTGGCCTTTAGAAGGGGTTTTTGGCCATTCTGAGCTCAATTTGGGATCGTTTTCTATTTTGGCGTTTCCTGGCCTTTAGAAGGGGTATTTGGCCATTCTGAGCTCAATTTAAGATCATTTTCTATTTTGGCGTTTTCTGGCCTTTAGAAGGGGTTTTTGGTCATTCTGAGCTCAATTTGGGATCATATCCTATTTTGGCCTTTTCTGGCCTTTAGAAGGGGTTTTTGGCCATTCTGAGCTCAATTTGGGATCATTTTCTAATTTGGCGTTTTCTGGCCTTTAGAAGGGGTTTTCGGCCATTCTGAGCTCAATTTGGGATCATTTTCTATTTTGGCCTTTTCTGGCCTTTAGAAGGGGTTTTTGGCCATTCTGAGCTCAATTTGGGATCATTTTCTAATTTGGCGTTTTCTGGCCTTTAGAAGGGGTTTTCGGCCATTCTGAGCTCAATTTGGGATCATTTTCTATTTTGGCGTTTCCTGGCCTTTAGAAGGGGTTTTCGGCCATTCTGAGCTCAATTTGGGCTCATTTTCTATTTTGGCCTTTTCTGGCCTTTAGAAGGGGTTTTTGGCCATTCTGAGCTCAATTTGGGATCATTTTCTAATTTGGCGTTTTCTGGCCTTTAGAAGGGGTTTTCGGCCATTCTGAGCTCAATTTGGGATCATTTTCTATTTTGGCGTTTCCTGACCTTTAGAAGGGTTTTCGGCCATTCTGAGCTCAATTTGGGATCATTTCCTATTTTGGCGTTTCCTGGCCTTTAGAAGGGGTTTTCGGCAATTCTGAGCTTAATTTGGGATCATATCCTATTTTGGCCTTTTCTGGCCTTTAGAAGGGGTTTTCGGCGATTCTGAGCTTAATTTGGGCTCATTTTCTATTTTGGCCTTTTCTGGCCTTTAGAAGGGGTTTTTGGCCATTCTGAGCTCAATTTGGGATCATTTTCTAATTTGGCCTTTTCTGGCCTTTAGAAGGGGTTTTTGGCCATTCTGAGCTCAATTTGGGAGCATTTTCTATTTTGGCGTTTCCTGGCCTTTAGAAGGGGTTTTTGGCCATTCTGAGCTCAATTTGGGATCATTTCCTATTTTGGCCTTTTCTGGCCTTTAGAAGGGGTTTTCGGCAATTCTGAGCTTAATTTGGGATCATATCCTATTTTGGCCTTTTCTGGCCTTTAGAAGGGGTTTTCGGCGATTCTGAGCTTAATTTGGGCTCATTTTCTATTTTGGCCTTTTCTGGCCTTTAGAAGGGGTTTTTGGCCATTCTGAGCTCAATTTGGGATCATTTTCTATTTTGGCCTTTTCTGGCCTTTAGAAGGGGTTTTTGGCCATTCTGAGCTCAATTTGGGATCATTTTCTAATTTGGCGTTTTCTGGCCTTTAGAAGGGGTTTTCGGCCATTCTGAGCTCAATTTGGGATCATTTTCTATTTTGGCCTTTTCTGGCCTTTAGAAGGGGTTTTTGGCCATTCTGAGCTCAATTTGGGATCATTTTCTAATTTGGCGTTTTCTGGCCTTTAGAAGGGGTTTTCGGCCATTCTGAGCTTAATTTGGGATCATATTCTAATTTGGCGTTTTCTGGCCTTTAGAAGGGGTTTTCGGCCATTCTGAGCTCAATTTGGGCTCATTTTCTATTTTGGCCTTTTCTGGCCTTTAGAAGGGGTTTTTGGCCATTCTGAGCTCAATTTGGGATCATTTTCTATTTTGGCGTTTTCTGGCCTTTAGAAGGGGTTTTCGGCCATTCTGAGCTCAATTTGGGATCATTTTCTATTTTGGCGTTTCCTGGCCTTTAGAAGGGGTTTTTGGCCATTCTGAGCTCAATTTGGGATCATTTCCTATTTTGGCGTTTCCTGGCCTTTAGAAGGGGTTTTCGGCAATTCTGAGCTTAATTTGGGCTCATTTTCTATTCTGGCCTTTTCTGGCCTTTAGAAGGGGTTTTTGGCCATTCTGAGCTCAATTTGGGATCATTTTCTAATTTGGCCTTTTCTGGCCTTTAGAAGGGGTTTTTGGCCATTCTGAGCTCAATTTGGGATCATTTTCTATTTTGGCGTTTCCTGGCCTTTAGAAGGGGTTTTTGGCCATTCTGAGCTCAATTTGGGATCATTTCCTATTTTGGCGTTTCCTGGCCTTTAGAAGGGGTTTTCGGCAATTCTGAGCTTAATTTGGGATCATATCCTATTTTGGCCTTTTCTGGCCTTTAGAAGGGGTTTTCGGCGATTCTGAGCTTAATTTGGGCTCATTTTCTATTTTGGCCTTTTCTGGCTTTTAGAAGGGGTTTTTGGCCATTCTGAGCTCAATTTGGGCTCATTTTCTATTTTTGCCTTTTCTGGCCTTTAAAAGGGGTTTTTGGCCATTTTGAGCTCAATTTGGGATCATTTTCTATTTTGGCGTTTTCTGGCCTTTATAAGGGGTTTTCGGCCATTCTGAGCTCAATTTGGGATCATTTTCTATTTTGGCGTTTTCTTGCCTTTAGAAGGGGTTTTCGGCCATTCTGAGCTCAATTTGGGATCATTTTCTAATTTGGCCTTTTCTGGCCTTTAGAAGGGGTTTTCGGCGATTCTGAGCTCAATTTGGGCTCATTTTCTATTTTGGCCTTTTCTGGCCTTTAGGAGGGGTTTTTGGCCATTCTGAGCTCAATTTGGGATCATTTTCTAATTTGGCGTTTTCTGGCCTTAAGAAGGGGTTTTCGGCCATTCTGAGCTCAATTTGGGATCATTTTCTATTTTGGCGTTTCCTGGCCTTTAGAAGGGGTTTTTGGCCATTCTGAGCTCAATTTGGGATCATTTCCTATTTTGGCGTTTCCTGGCCTTTAGAAGGGGTTTTCGGCCATTCTGAGCTCAATTTGGGATCATTTTCTATTTTGGCGTTTCCTGGCCTTTAGAAGGGGTTTTTGGCCATTCTGAGCTCAATTTGGGATCATTTCCTATTTTGGCGTTTCCTGGCCTTTAGAAGGGGTTTTCGGCAATTCTGAGCTTAATTTGGGATCATATCCTATTTTGGCCTTTTCTGGCCTTTAGAAGGGGTTTTCGGCGATTCTGAGCTTAATTTGGGCTCATTTTCTATTTTGGCCTTTTCTGGCCTTTAGAAGTGGTTTTTGGCCATTCTGAGCTCAATTTGGGATCATTTTCTATTTTGGCGTTTCCTGGCCTTTAGAAGGGGTATTTGGCCATTCTAAGCTCAATTTAAGATCATTTTCTATTTTGGCGTTTTCTGGCCTTTAGAAGGGGTTTTTGGCCATTCTGAGCTCAATTTGGGATCATATCCTATTTTGGCCTTTTCTGGCCTTTAGAAGGGGTTTTTGGCCATTCTGAGCTCAATTTGGGATCATTTTCTAATTTGGCGTTTTCTGGCCTTTAGAAGGGGTTTTCGGCCATTCTGAGCTCAATTTGGGATCATTTTCTATTTTGGCCTTTTCTGGCCTTTAGAAGGGGTTTTTGGCCATTCTGAGCTCAATTTGGGATCATTTTCTAATTTGGCGTTTTCTGGCCTTTAGAAGGGGTTTTCGGCCATTCTGAGCTCAATTTGGGATCATTTTCTATTTTGGCGTTTCCTGGCCTTTAGAAGGGGTTTTCGGCCATTCTGAGCTCAATTTGGGCTCATTTTCTATTTTGGCCTTTTCTGGCCTTTAGAAGGGGTTTTTGGCCATTCTGAGCTCAATTTGGGATCATTTTCTAATTTGGCGTTTTCTGGCCTTTAGAAGGGGTTTTCGGCCATTCTGAGCTCAATTTGGGATCATTTTCTATTTTGGCGTTTCCTGGCCTTTAGAAGGGGTTTTTGGCCATTCTGAGCTCAATTTGGGATCATTTCCTATTTTGGCGTTTCCTGGCCTTTAGAAGGGGTTTTCGGCAATTCTGAGCTTAATTTGGGATCATATCCTATTTTGGCCTTTTCTGGCCTTTAGAAGGGGTTTTCGGCGATTCTGAGCTTAATTTGGGCTCATTTTCTATTTTGGCCTTTTCTGGCCTTTAGAAGGGGTTTTTGGCCATTCTGAGCTCAATTTGGGATCATTTTCTAATTTGGCCTTTTCTGGCCTTTAGAAGGGGTTTTTGGCCATTCTGAGCTCAATTTGGGATCATTTTCTATTTTGGCGTTTCCTGGCCTTTAGAAGGGGTTTTTGGCCATTCTGAGCTCAATTTGGGATCATTTCCTATTTTGGCCTTTTCTGGCCTTTAGAAGGGGTTTTTGGCCATTCTGAGCTCAATTTGGGATCATTTTCTAATTTGGCGTTTTCTGGCCTTTAGAAGGGGTTTTCGGCCATTCTGAGCTCAATTTGGGATCATTTTCTATTTTGGCCTTTTCTGGCCTTTAGAAGGGGTTTTTGGCCATTCTGAGCTCAATTTGGGATCATTTTCTAATATGGCGTTTCCTGGCCTTTAGAAGGGGTTTTCGGCAATTCTGAGCTTAATTTGGGATCATATCCTATTTTGGCCTTTTCTGGCCTTTAGAAGGGGTTTTCGGCGATTCTGAGCTTAATTTGGGCTCATTTTCTATTTTGGCCTTTTCTGGCCTTTAGAAGGGGTTTTTGGCCATTCTGAGCTCAATTTGGGATCATTTTCTAATTTGGCCTTTTCTGGCCTTTAGAAGGGGTTTTTGGCCATTCTGAGCTCAATTTGGGATCATTTTCTAATTTGGCGTTTTCTGGCCTTTAGAAGGGGTTTTCGGCCATTCTGAGCTCAATTTTGGATCATTTTCTAATTTGGCGTTTTCTGGCCTTTAGAAGGGGTTTTCGGCCATTCTGAGCTCAATTTGGGATCATTTTCTAATTTGGCGTTTTCTGGCCTTTAGAAGGGGTTTTCGGCCATTCTGAGCTCAATTTGGGCTCATTTTCTATTTTGGCCTTTTCTGGCCTTTAGAAGGGGTTTTTAGCCATTCTGAGCTCAATTTGGGATCATTTTCTAATATGGCGTTTTCTGGCCTTTAGAAGGGGTTTTCGGCCATTCTGAGCTCAATTTGGGATCATTTTCTATTTTGGCGTTTCCTGGCCTTTAGAAGGGGTTTTTGGCCATTCTGAGTTCAATTTGGGATCATTTCCTATTTTGGCGTTTCCTGGCCTTTAGAAGGGGTTTTCGGCAATTCTGAGCTTAATTTGGGATCATATCCTATTTTGGCCTTTTCTGGCCTTTAGAAGGGGTTTTCGGCGATTCTGAGCTTAATTTGGGCTCATTTTCTATTTTGGCCTTTTCTGGCCTTTAGAAGGGGTTTTTGGCCATTCTGAGCTCAATTTGGGATCATTTTCTATTTTGGCCTTTTCTGGCCTTTAGAAGGGGTTTTTGGCCATTCTGAGCTCAATTTGGGATCATTTTCTATTTTGGCGTTTCCTGGCCTTTAGAAGGGGTTTTTGGCCATTCTGAGCTCAATTTGGGATCATTTCCTATTTTGGCGTTTCCTGGCCTTTAGAAGGGGTTTTCGGCAATTCTGAGCTTAATTTGGGATCATATCCTATTTTGGCCTTTTCTGGCCTTTAGAAGGGGTTTTCGGCGATTCTGAGCTTAATTCGGGCTCATTTTCTATTTTGGCCTTTTCTGGCCTTTAGAAGGGGTTTTCGGCCATTCTGAGCTCAATTTGGGATCATTTTCTAATTTGGCGTTTTCTGGCCTTTAGAAGGGGTTTTCGGCCATTCTGAGCTCAATTTGGGATCATTTTCTATTTTGGCGTTTTCTTGCCTTTAGAAGGGGTTTTCGGCCATTCTGAGCTCAATTTGGGATCATTTTCTAATTTGGCGTTTTCTGGCCTTTAGAACGGGTTTTCGGCGATTCTGAGCTTAATTTGGGCTCATTTTCTATTTTGGCCTTTTCTGGCCTTTAGAAGGGGTTTTTGGCCATTCTGAGCTCAATTTGGGATCATTTTCTATTTTGGCGTTTCCTGGCCTTTAGAAGGGGTATTTGGCCATTCTGAGCTCAATTTAAGATCATTTTCTATTTTGGCGTTTTCTGGCCTTTAGAAGGGGTTTTCGGCGATTCTGAGCTTAATTTGGGCTCATTTTCTATTTTGGCCTTTTCTGGCCTTTAGAAGGGGTTTTTGGCCATTCTGAGCTCAATTTGGGATCATTTTCTAATTTGGCGTTTTCTGGCCTTTAGAACGGGTTTTCGGCGATTCTGAGCTTAATTTGGGCTCATTTTCTATTTTGGCCTTTTCTGGCCTTTAGAAGGGGTTTTTGGCCATTCTGAGCTCAATTTGGGATCATTTTCTAATTTGGCGTTTTCTGGCCTTTAGAAGGGGTTTTCGGCCATTCTGAGCTCAATTTGGGATCATTTTCTATTTTGGCGTTTCCTGGCCTTTAGAAGGGGTTTTTGGCCATTCTGAGCTCAATTTGGGATCATTTCCTATTTTGGCGTTTCCTGGCCTTTAGAAGGGGTTTTCGGCAATTCTGAGCTTAATTTGGGATCATATCCTATTTTGGCCTTTTCTGGCCTTTAGAAGGGGTTTTCGGCGATTCTGAGCTTAATTTGGGCTCATTTTCTATTTTGGCCTTTTCTGGCCTTTAGAAGGGGTTTTTGGCCATTCTGAGCTCAATTTGGGATCGTTTTCTATTTTGGCGTTTCCTGGCCTTTAGAAGGGGTATTTGGCCATTCTGAGCTCAATTTAAGATCATTTTCTATTTTGGCGTTTTCTGGCCTTTAGAAGGGGTTTTTGGTCATTCTGAGCTCAATTTGGGATCATATCCTATTTTGGCCTTTTCTGGCCTTTAGAAGGGGTTTTTGGCCATTCTGAGCTCAATTTGGGATCATTTTCTAATTTGGCGTTTTCTGGCCTTTAGAAGGGGTTTTTGGCCATTCTGAGCTCAATTTGGGATCATTTTCTATTTTGGCCTTTTCTGGCCTTTAGAAGGGGTTTTTGGCCATTCTGAGCTCAATTTGGGATCATTTCCTATTTTGGCGTTTTCTGGCCTTTAGAAGGGGTTTTCGGCCATTCTGAGCTCAATTTGGGATCATTTTCTATTTTGGCGTTTCCTGGCCTTTAGAAGGGGTTTTCGGCCATTCTGAGCTCAATTTGGGCTCATTTTCTATTTTGGCCTTTTCTGGCCTTTAGAAGGGGTTTTTGGCCATTCTGAGCTCAATTTGGGATCATTTTCTAATTTGGCGTTTTCTGGCCTTTAGAAGGGGTTTTCGGCCATTCTGAGCTCAATTTGGGATCATTTTCTATTTTGGCGTTTCCTGGCCTTTAGAAGGGGTTTTCGGCCATTCTGAGCTCAATTTGGGATCATTTCCTATTTTGGCGTTTCCTGGCCTTTAGAAGGGGTTTTCGGCAATTCTGAGCTTAATTTGGGATCATATCCTATTTTGGCCTTTTCTGGCCTTTAGAAGGGGTTTTCGGCGATTCTGAGCTTAATTTGGGCTCATTTTCTATTTTGGCCTTTTCTGGCCTTTAGAAGGGGTTTTTGGCCATTCTGAGCTCAATTTGGGATCATTTTCTAATTTGGCCTTTTCTGGCCTTTAGAAGGGGTTTTTGGCCATTCTGAGCTCAATTTGGGAGCATTTTCTATTTTGGCGTTTCCTGGCCTTTAGAAGGGGTTTTTGGCCATTCTGAGCTCAATTTGGGATCATTTCCTATTTTGGCCTTTTCTGGCCTTTAGAAGGGGTTTTCGGCAATTCTGAGCTTAATTTGGGATCATATCCTATTTTGGCCTTTTCTGGCCTTTAGAAGGGGTTTTCGGCGATTCTGAGCTTAATTTGGGCTCATTTTCTATTTTGGCCTTTTCTGGCCTTTAGAAGGGGTTTTTGGCCATTCTGAGCTCAATTTGGGATCATTTTCTATTTTGGCCTTTTCAGGCCTTTAGAAGGGGTTTTTGGCCATTCTGAGCTCAATTTGGGATCATTTTCTAATTTGGCGTTTTCTGGCCTTTAGAAGGGGTTTTCGGCCATTCTGAGCTCAATTTGGGATCATTTTCTATTTTGGCCTTTTCTGGCCTTTAGAAGGGGTTTTTGGCCATTCTGAGCTCAATTTGGGATCATTTTCTAATTTGGCGTTTTCTGGCCTTTAGAAGGGGTTTTCGGCCATTCTGAGCTCAATTTGGGATCATATTCTAATTTGGCGTTTTCTGGCCTTTAGAAGGGGTTTTCGGCCATTCTGAGCTCAATTTGGGCTCATTTTCTATTTTGGCCTTTTCTGGCCTTTAGAAGGGGTTTTTGGCCATTCTGAGCTCAATTTGGGATCATTTTCTATTTTGGCGTTTTCTGGCCTTTAGAAGGGGTTTTCGGCCATTCTGAGCTCAATTTGGGATCATTTTCTATTTTGGCGTTTCCTGGCCTTTAGAAGGGGTTTTTGGCCATTCTGAGCTCAATTTGGGATCATTTCCTATTTTGGCGTTTCCTGGCCTTTAGAAGGGGTTTTCGGCAATTCTGAGCTTAATTTGGGCTCATTTTCTATTCTGGCCTTTTCTGGCCTTTAGAAGGGGTTTTTGGCCATTCTGAGCTCAATTTGGGATCATTTTCTAATTTGGCCTTTTCTGGCCTTTAGAAGGGGTTTTTGGCCATTCTGAGCTCAATTTGGGATCATTTTCTATTTTGGCGTTTCCTGGCCTTTAGAAGGGGTTTTTGGCCATTCTGAGCTCAATTTGGGATCATTTCCTATTTTGGCGTTTCCTGGCCTTTAGAAGGGGTTTTCGGCAATTCTGAGCTTAATTTGGGATCATATCCTATTTTGGCCTTTTCTGGCCTTTAGAAGGGGTTTTCGGCGATTCTGAGCTTAATTTGGGCTCATTTTCTATTTTGGCCTTTTCTGGCCTTTAGAAGGGGTTTTTGGCCATTCTGAGCTCAATTTGGGATCATTTCCTATTCTGGCGTTTTCTGGCCTTTAGAAGGGATTTTCGGCAATTCTGAGCTTAATTTGGGCTCATTTTCTATTTTGCCCTTTTCTGGCCTTTAGAAGGGGTTTTTGGCCATTCTGAGCTCAATTTGGGATCATTTTCTAATTTGGCGTTTTCTGGCCTTTAGAAGGGGTTTTCGGCCATTCTGAGCTCAATTTGGGATCATTTTCTATTTTGGCGTTTCCTGGCCTTTAGAAGGGGTTTTTGGCCATTCTGAGCTCAATTTGGGATCATTTCCTATTTTGGCGTTTCCTGTCCTTTAGAAGGGGTTTTCGGCAATTCTGAGCTTAATTTGGGATCATATCCTATTTTGGCCTTTTCTGGCCTTTAGAAGGGGTTTTCGGCGATTCTGAGCTTAATTTGGGCTCATTTTCTATTTTGGCCTTTTCTGGCCTTTAGAAGGGGTTTTTGGCCATTCTGAGCTCAATTTGGGATCATTTTCTAATTTGGCCTTTTCTGGCCTTTAGAAGGGGTTTTTGGCCATTCTGAGCTCAATTTGGGATCATTTTCTATTTGGGCGTTTCCTGGCCTTTAGAAGGGGTTTTTGGCCATTCTGAGCTCAATTTGGGATCATTTCCTATTTTGGCGTTTCCTGGCCTTTAGAAGGGGTTTTCGGCAATTCTGAGCTTAATTTGGGATCATATCCTATTTTGGCCTTTTCTGGCCTTTAGAAGGGGTTTTCGGCGATTCTGAGCTTAATTTGGGCTCATTTTCTATTTTGGCCTTTTCTGGCCTTTAGAAGGGGTTTTTGGCCATTCTGAGCTCAATTTGGGATCATTTTCTATTTTGGCGTTTTCTGGCCTTAAAAAGGGATTTTCGGCGATTCTGAGCTTTATTTGGGCTTATTTTCTTATTTGGCGTTTTCTGGCCTTTAGAAGGGGTTTTCGGCCATTCTGAGCTCAATTTGGGCTCATTTTCTATTTTGGCGTTTTCTTGCCTTTAGAAGGGGTTTTCGGCCATTCTGAGCTCAATTTGGGATCATTTTCTAATTTGGCGTTTTCTGGCCTTTAGAAGGGGGTTTCGGCGGTTCTGAACTTAATTTGGGCTCATTTTCTATTATGGCCTTTTCTATTTTGGCCTTTTCTATTTTGGCCTTTTCTGGCCTTAAGAAGGGTTTTTCGGCCATTCTGAGCTTAATTTGGGATCATTTTCTATTTTGCCCTTTTCTGGCCTTTAGAAGGGGTTTTTGGCCATTCTGAGCTCAATTTGGGATCATTTTCTAATTTGGCGTTTTCTGGCCTTTAGAAGGGGTTTTCGGCCATTCTGAGCTCAATTTGGGATCATTTTCTATTTTGGCGTTTCCTGGCCTTTAGAAGGGGTTTTTGGCCATTCTGAGCTCAATTTGGGATCATTTCCTATTTTGGCGTTTCCTGGCCTTTAGAAGGGGTTTTCGGCAATTCTGAGCTTAATTTGGGATCATATCCTATTTTGGCCTTTTCTGGCCTTTAGAAGGGGTTTTCGGCGATTCTGAGCTTAATTTGGGCTCATTTTCTATTTTGGCCTTTTCTGGCCTTTAGAAGGGGTTTTTGGCCATTCTGAGCTCAATTTGGGATCATTTTCTAATTTGGCCTTTTCTGGCCTTTAGAAGGGGTTTTTGGCCATTCTGAGCTCAATTTGGGATCATTTTCTATTTTGGCGTTTCCTGGCCTTTAGAAGGGGTTTTTGGCCATTCTGAGCTCAATTTGGGATCATTTCCTATTTTGGCGTTTCCTGGCCTTTAGAAGGGGTTTTCGGCAATTCTGAGCTTAATTTGGGATCATATCCTATTTTGGCCTTTTCTGGCCTTTAGAAGGGGGTTTCGGCGGTTCTGAACTTAATTTGGGCTCATTTTCTATTTTGGCCTTTTCTATTTTGGCCTTTTCTATTTTGGCCTTTTCTGGCCTTAAGAAGGGTTTTTCGGCCATTCTGAGCTTAATTTGGGATCATTTTCTATTTTGACGTTTTCTGGCCTTCAGAAGGGGTTTAGAAGGGGTTTTTGGCCATTCTGAGCTCAATTTGGGATCATTTTATATTTTGGCGTTTTCTGGCCTTTAGAAGGGGTTTTCGGCCATTCTGAGCTCAATTTGGGATCATTTTCTATTTTGGCCTTTTCTGGCCTTTAGAAGGGGTTTTTGGCCATTCTGAGCTCAATTTGGGATCATTTTCTATTTTGGCCTTTTCTGGCCTTTTCTGGCTTTTCGAAGGGGTTTTCGGCGATTCTGAGCTTTATTTGGGCTTATTTTCTATTTTGGCCTTTTCTGGCCTTTAGAAGGGGTTTTTGGCCATTCTGAGCTCAATTTGGGATCATTTTCTATTTTGGCGTTTTCTGGCCTTTAGAAGGGATTTTCGGCAATTCTGAGCCTAATTTGGGCTCATTTTCTATTTTGGCCTTTTCTGGCTTTTAGAAGGGGTTTTTGGCCATTCTGAGCTCAATTTGGGCTCATTTTCTATTTTGGCCTTTTCTGGCCTTTAAAAGGGGTTTTTGGCCATTTTGAGCTCAATTTGGGATCATTTTCTATTTTGGCGTTTTCTGGCCTTTATAAGGGGTTTTCGGCCATTCTGAGCTCAATTTGGGATCATTTTCTATTTTGGCGTTTTCTTGCCTTTAGAAGGGGTTTTCGGCCATTCTGAGCTCAATTTGGGATCATTTTCTAATTTGGCCTTTTCTGGCCTTTAGAAGGGGTTTTCGGCGATTCTGAGCTTAATTTGGGCTCATTTTCTATTTTGGCGTTTTCTGGCCTTTAGAAGGGGTTTTTGGCCATTCTGAGCTCAATTTGGGCTCATTTTCTATTTTGGCCTTTTCTGGCCTTTAAAAGGGGTTTTCGGCCATTCTGAGCTCAATTTGGGATCATTTTCTATTTTGGCGTTTCCTGGCCTTTAGAAGGGGTTTTTGGCCATTCTGAGCTCAATTTGGGATCATTTTCTATTTTGGCGTTTTCTGGCCTTTAGAAGGGGTTTTTGGCCATTCTGAGCTCAATTTGGGATCATTTTCTATTTTGGCGTTTCCTGGCCTTTAGAAGGGGTATTTGGCCATTCTGAGCTCAATTTAAGATCATTTTCTATTTTGGCGTTTTCTGGCCTTTAGAAGGGGTTTTTGGCCATTCTGAGCTCAATTTGGGATCATATCCTATTTTGGCCTTTTCTGGCCTTTAGAAGGGGTTTTTGGCCATTCTGAGCTCAATTTGGGATCATTTTCTAATTTGGCGTTTTCTGGCCTTTAGAAGGGGTTTTCGGCCATTCTGAGCTCAATTTGGGATCATTTTCTATTTTGGCCTTTTCTGGCCTTTAGAAGGGGTTTTTGGCCATTCTGAGCTCAATTTGGGATCATTTTCTAATTTGGCGTTTTCTGGCCTTTAGAAGGGGTTTTCGGCCATTCTGAGCTCAATTTGGGATCATTTTCTATTTTGGCGTTTCCTGGCCTTTAGAAGGGGTTTTCGGCCATTCTGAGCTCAATTTGGGCTCATTTTCTATTTTGGCCTTTTCTGGCCTTTAGAAGGGGTTTTTGGCCATTCTGAGCTCAATTTGGGATCATTTTCTAATTTGGCGTTTTCTGGCCTTTAGAAGGGGTTTTCGGCCATTCTGAGCTCAATTTGGGATCATTTTCTATTTTGGCGTTTCCTGGCCTTTAGAAGGGGTTTTTGGCCATTCTGAGCTCAATTTGGGATCATTTCCTATTTTGGCGTTTCCTGGCCTTTAGAAGGGGTTTTCGGCAATTCTGAGCTTAATTTGGGATCATATCCTATTTTGGCCTTTTCTGGCCTTTAGAAGGGGTTTTCGGCGATTCTGAGCTTAATTTGGGCTCATTTTCTATTTTGGCCTTTTCTGGCCTTTAGAAGGGGTTTTTGGCCATTCTGAGCTCAATTTGGGATCATTTTCTAATTTGGCCTTTTCTGGCCTTTAGAAGGGGTTTTTGGCCATTCTGAGCTCAATTTGGGATCATTTTCTATTTTGGCGTTTCCTGGCCTTTAGAAGGGGTTTTTGGCCATTCTGAGCTCAATTTGGGATCATTTCCTATTTTGGCCTTTTCTGGCCTTTAGAAGGGGTTTTTGGCCATTCTGAGCTCAATTTGGGATCATTTTCTAATTTGGCGTTTTCTGGCCTTTAGAAGGGGTTTTCGGCCATTCTGAGCTCAATTTGGGATCATTTTCTATTTTGGCCTTTTCTGGCCTTTAGAAGGGGTTTTTGGCCATTCTGAGCTCAATTTGGGATCATTTTCTAATTTGGCGTTTTCTGGCCTTTAGAAGGGGTTTTCGGCCATTCTGAGCTCAATTTGGGATCATTTTCTAATTTGGCGTTTTCTGGCCTTTAGAAGGGGTTTTCGGCCATTCTGAGCTCAATTTGGGCTCATTTTCTATTTTGGCCTTTTCTGGCCTTTAGAAGGGGTTTTTGGCCATTCTGAGCTCAATTTGGGATCATTTTCTAATTTGGCGTTTTCTGGCCTTTAGAAGGGGTTTTCGGCCATTCTGAGCTCAATTTGGGATCATTTTCTATTTTGGCGTTTCCTGGCCTTTAGAAGGGGTTTTTGGCCATTCTGAGCTCAATTTGGGATCATTTCCTATTTTGGCGTTTCCTGGCCTTTAGAAGGGGTTTTCGGCAATTCTTTGCTTAATTTGGGATCATATCCTATTTTGGCCTTTTCTGGCCTTTAGAAGGGGTTTTCGGCGATTCTGAGCTTAATTTGGGCTCATTTTCTATTTTGGCCTTTTCTGGCCTTTAGAAGGGGTTTTTGGCCATTCTGAGCTCAATTTGGGATCATTTTCTATTTTGGCGTTTCCTGGCCTTTAGAAGGGGTATTTGGCCATTCTGAGCTCAATTTAAGATCATTTTCTATTTTGGCGTTTTCTGGCCTTTAGAAGGGGTTTTTGGCCATTCTGAGCTCAATTTGGGATCATATCCTATTTTGGCCTTTTCTGGCCTTTAGAAGGGGTTTTTGGCCATTCTGAGCTCAATTTGGGATCATTTTCTAATTTGGCGTTTTCTGGCCTTTAGAAGGGGTTTTCGGCCATTCTGAGCTCAATTTGGGATCATTTTCTAATTTGGCCTTTTCTGGCCTTTAGAAGGGGTTTTTGGCCATTCTGAGCTCAATTTGGGATCATTTTCTAATTTGGCGTTTTCTGGCCTTTAGAAGGGGTTTTCGGCCATTCTGAGCTCAATTTGGGATCATTTTCTATTTTGGCGTTTCCTGGCCTTTAGAAGGGGTTTTCGGCCATTCTGAGCTCAATTTGGGCTCATTTTCTATTTTGGCCTTTTCTGGCCTTTAGAAGGGGTTTTTGGCCATTCTGAGCTCAATTTGGGATCATTTTCTAATTTGGCGTTTTCTGGCCTTTAGAAGGGGTTTTCGGCCATTCTGAGCTCAATTTGGGATCATTTTCTATTTTGGCGTTTCCTGGCCTTTAGAAGGGGTTTTTGGCCATTCTGAGCTCAATTTGGGATCATTTCCTATTTTGGCGTTTCCTGGCCTTTAGAAGGGGTTTTCGGCAATTCTGAGCTTAATTTGGGATCATATCCTATTTTGGCCTTTTCTGGCCTTTAGAAGGGGTTTTCGGCGATTCTGAGCTTAATTTGGGCTCATTTTCTATTTTGGCCTTTTCTGGCCTTTAGAAGGGGTTTTTGGCCATTCTGAGCTCAATTTGGGATCATTTTCTAATTTGGCCTTTTCTGGCCTTTAGAAGGGGTTTTTGGCCATTCTGAGCTCAATTTGGGATCATTTTCTATTTTGGCGTTTCCTGGCCTTTAGAAGGGGTTTTTGGCCATTCTGAGCTCAATTTGGGATCATTTCCTATTTTGGCCTTTTCTGGCCTTTAGAAGGGGTTTTTGGCCATTCTGAGCTCAATTTGGGATCATTTTCTAATTTGGCGTTTTCTGGCCTTTAGAAGGGGTTTTCGGCCATTCTGAGCTCAATTTGGGATCATTTTCTATTTTGGCCTTTTCTGGCCTTTAGAAGGGGTTTTTGGCCATTCTGAGCTCAATTTGGGATCATTTTCTAATTTGGCGTTTTCTGGCCTTTAGAAGGGGTTTTCGGCCATTCTGAGCTCAATTTGGGATCATTTTCTAATTTGGCGTTTTCTGGCCTTTAGAAGGGGTTTTCGGCCATTCTGAGCTCAATTTGGGCTCATTTTCTATTTTGGCCTTTTCTGGCCTTTAGAAGGGGTTTTCGGCGATTCTGAGCTTAATTTGGGCTCATTTTCTATTTTGGCCTTTTCTGGCCTTTAGAAGGGGTTTTTGGCCATTCTGAGCTCAATTTGGGATCATTTTCTAATTTGGCCTTTTCTGGCCTTTAGAAGGGGTTTTTGGCCATTCTGAGCTCAATTTGGGATCATTTTCTATTTGGGCGTTTCCTGGCCTTTAGAAGGGGTTTTTGGCCATTCTGAGCTCAATTTGGGATCATTTCCTATTTTGGCGTTTCCTGGCCTTTAGAAGGGGTTTTCGGCAATTCTGAGCTTAATTTGGGATCATATCCTATTTTGGCCTTTTCTGGCCTTTAGAAGGGGTTTTCGGCGATTCTGAGCTTAATTTGGGCTCATTTTCTATTTTGGCCTTTTCTGGCCTTTAGAAGGGGTTTTTGGCCATTCTGAGCTCAATTTGGGATCATTTTTAATTTTGGCGTTTTCTGGCCTTAAGAAGGGATTTTCGGCCATTCTGAGCTTTATTTGGGCTTATTTTCTAATTTGGCGTTTTCTGGCCTTTAGAAGGGGTTTTCGGCCATTCTGAGCTCAATTTGGGCTCATTTTCTATTTTGGCGTTTTCTTGCCTTTAGAAGGGGTTTTCGGCCATTCTGAGCTCAATTTGGGATCATTTTCTAATTTGGCGTTTTCTGGCCTTTAGAAGGGGGTTTCGGCGGTTCGGAACTTAATTTGGGCTCATTTTCTATTTTGGCCTTTTCTATTTTGGCCTTTTCTATTTTGGCCTTTTCTGGCCTTAAGAAGGGTTTTTCGGCCATTCTGAGCTTAATTTGGGATCATTTTCTATTTTGCCCTTTTCTGGCCTTTAGAAGGGGTTTTTGGCCATTCTGAGCTCAATTTGGGATCATTTTCTAATTTGGCGTTTTCTGGCCTTTAGAAGGGGTTTTCGGCCATTCTGAGCTCAATTTGGGATCATTTTCTATTTTGGCGTTTCCTGGCCTTTAGAAGGGGTTTTCGGCCATTCTGAGCTCAATTTGGGCTCATTTTCTATTTTGGCCTTTTCTGGCCTTTAGAAGGGGTTTTTGGCCATTCTGAGCTCAATTTGGGATCATTTTCTAATTTGGCGTTTTCTGGCCTTTAGAAGGGGTTTTCGGCCATTCTGAGCTCAATTTGGGATCATTTTCTATTTTGGCCTTTTCTGGCCTTTAGAAGGGGTTTTTGGCCATTCTGAGCTCAATTTGGGATCATTTTCTAATTTGGCGTTTTCTGGCCTTTAGAAGGGGTTTTCGGCCATTCTGAGCTCAATTTGGGATCATTTTCTATTTTGGCGTTTCCTGGCCTTTAGAAGGGGTTTTCGGCCATTCTGAGCTCAATTTGGGCTCATTTTCTATTTTGGCCTTTTCTGGCCTTTAGAAGGGGTTTTTGGCCATTCTGAGCTCAATTTGGGATCATTTTCTAATATGGCGTTTTTTGGCCTTTAGAAGGGGTTTTCGGCCATTCTGAGCTCAATTTGGGATCATTTTCTATTTTGGCGTTTCCTGGCCTTTAGAAGGGGTTTTTGGCCATTCTGAGCTCAATTTGGGATCATTTCCTATTTTGGCGTTTCCTGGCCTTTAGAAGGGGTTTTCGGCAATTCTGAGCTTAATTTGGGATCATATCCTATTTTGGCCTTTTCTGGCCTTTAGAAGGGGTTTTCGGCGATTCTGAGCTTAATTTGGGCTCATTTTCTATTTTGGCCTTTTCTGGCCTTTAGAAGGGGTTTTTGGCCATTCTGAGCTCAATTTGGGATCATTTTCTAATTTGGCCTTTTCTGGCCTTTAGAAGGGGTTTTTGGCCATTCTGAGCTCAATTTGGGATCATTTTCTATTTTGGCGTTTCCTGGCCTTTAGAAGGGGTTTTTGGCCATTCTGAGCTCAATTTGGGATCATTTCCTATTTTGGCCTTTTCTGGCCTTTAGAAGGGGTTTTTGGCCATTCTGAGCTCAATTTGGGATCATTTTCTAATTTGGCGTTTTCTGGCCTTTAGAAGGGGTTTTCGGCCATTCTGAGCTCAATTTGGGATCATTTTCTATTTTGGCCTTTTCTGGCCTTTAGAAGGGGTTTTTGGCCATTCTGAGCTCAATTTGGGATCATTTTCTAATTTGGCGTTTTCTGGCCTTTAGAAGGGGTTTTCGGCCATTCTGAGCTCAATTTGGGATCATTTTCTAATTTGGCGTTTTCTGGCCTTTAGAAGGGGTTTTCGGCCATTCTGAGCTCAATTTGGGCTCATTTTCTATTTTGGCCTTTTCTGGCCTTTAGAAGGGGTTTTCGGCGATTCTGAGCTTAATTTGGGCTCATTTTCTATTTTGGCCTTTTCTGGCCTTTAGAAGGGGTTTTTGGCCATTCTGAGCTCAATTTGGGATCATTTTCTAATTTGGCCTTTTCTGGCCTTTAGAAGGGGTTTTTGGCCATTCTGAGCTCAATTTGGGATCATTTTCTATTTGGGCGTTTCCTGGCCTTTAGAAGGGGTTTTTGGCCATTCTGAGCTCAATTTGGGATCATTTCCTATTTTGGCGTTTCCTGGCCTTTAGAAGGGGTTTTCGGCAATTCTGAGCTTAATTTGGGATCATATCCTATTTTGGCCTTTTCTGGCCTTTAGAAGGGGTTTTCGGCGATTCTGAGCTTAATTTGGGCTCATTTTCTATTTTGGCCTTTTCTGGCCTTTAGAAGGGGTTTTTGGCCATTCTGAGCTCAATTTGGGATCATTTTTAATTTTGGCGTTTTCTGGCCTTAAGAAGGGATTTTCGGCCATTCTGAGCTTTATTTGGGCTTATTTTCTAATTTGGCGTTTTCTGGCCTTTAGAAGGGGTTTTCGGCCATTCTGAGCTCAATTTGGGCTCATTTTCTATTTTGGCGTTTTCTTGCCTTTAGAAGGGGTTTTCGGCCATTCTGAGCTCAATTTGGGATCATTTTCTAATTTGGCGTTTTCTGGCCTTTAGAAGGGGGTTTCGGCGGTTCTGAACTTAATTTGGGCTCATTTTCTATTTTGGCCTTTTCTATTTTGGCCTTTTCTATTTTGGCCTTTTCTGGCCTTAAGAAGGGTTTTTCGGCCATTCTGAGCTTAATTTGGGCTCATTTTCTATTTTGGCCTTTTCTGGCCTTTAGAAGGGGTTTTTGGCCATTCTGAGCTCAATTTGGGATCATTTTCTAATTTGGCGTTTTCTGGCCTTTAGAAGGGGTTTTCGGCCATTCTGAGCTCAATTTGGGATCATTTTCTATTTTGGCGTTTCCTGGCCTTTAGAAGGGGTTTTTGGCCATTCTGAGCTCAATTTGGGATCATTTCCTATTTTGGCGTTTCCTGGCCTTTAGAAGGGGTTTTCGGCAATTCTGAGCTTAATTTGGGATCATATCCTATTTTGGCCTTTTCTGGCCTTTAGAAGGGGTTTTCGGCGATTCTGAGCTTAATTTGGGCTCATTTTCTATTTTGGCCTTTTCTGGCCTTTAGAAGGGGTTTTTGGCCATTCTGAGCTCAATTTGGGATCATTTTCTAATTTGGCCTTTTCTGGCCTTTAGAAGGGGTTTTTGGCCATTCTGAGCTCAATTTGGGATCATTTTCTATTTTGGCGTTTCCTGGCCTTTAGAAGGGGTTTTTGGCCATTCTGAGCTCAATTTGGGATCATTTCCTATTTTGGCGTTTCCTGGCCTTTAGAAGGGGTTTTCGGCAATTCTGAGCTTAATTTGGGATCATATCCTATTTTGGCCTTTTCTGGCCTTTAGAAGGGGTTTTCGGCGATTCTGAGCTTAATTTGGGCTCATTTTCTATTTTGGCCTTTTCTGGCCTTTAGAAGGGGTTTTTGGCCATTCTGAGCTCAATTTGGGATCATTTCCTATTCTGGCGTTTTCTGGCCTTTAGAAGGGATTTTCGGCAATTCTGAGCTTAATTTGGGCTCAATTTCTATTTTGCCCTTTTCTGGCCTTTAGAAGGGGTTTTCGGCCATTCTGAGCTCAATTTGGGATCATTTTCTAATTTGGCGTTTTCTGGCCTTTAGAAGGGGTTTTCGGCCATTCTGAGCTCAATTTGGGATCATTTTCTATTTTGGCGTTTCTTGCCTTTAGAAGGGTTTTCGGCCATTCTGAGCTCAATTTGGATCATTTTCTAATTTGGCGTTTTCTGGCCTTTAGAACGGGTTTTCGGCGATTCTGAGCTTAATTTGGGCTCATTTTCTATTTTGGCCTTTTCTGGCCTTTAGAAGGGGTTTTTGGCCATTCTGAGCTCAATTTGGGATCATTTTCTATTTTGGCGTTTCCTGGCTTTAGAAGGGGTATTTGGCCATTCTGAGCTCAATTTAAGATCATTTTCTATTTTGGCGTTTTCTGGCCTTTAGAAGGGGTTTTCGGCAATTCTGAGCTTAATTTGGGCTCATTTTCTATTTTGGCCTTTTCTGGCCTTTAGAAGGGGTTTTTGGCCATTCTGAGCTCAATTTGGGATCATTTTCTAATTTGGCGTTTTCTGGCCTTTAGAAGGGGTTTTCGGCCATTCTGAGCTCAATTTGGGATCATTTTCTATTTTGGCGTTTCCTGGCCTTTAGAAGGGGTTTTTGGCCATTCTGAGCTCAATTTGGGATCATTTCCTATTTTGGCGTTTCCTGGCCTTTAGAAGGGGTTTTCGGCAATTCTGAGCTTAATTTGGGATCATATCCTATTTTGGCCTTTTCTGGCCTTTAGAAGGGGTTTTCGGCGATTCTGAGCTTAATTTGGGCTCATTTTCTATTTTGGCCTTTTCTGGCCTTTAGAAGGGGTTTTTGGCCATTCTGAGCTCAATTTGGGATCATTTTCTATTTTGGCGTTTCCTGGCCTTTAGAAGGGGTATTTGGCCATTCTGAGCTCAATTTAAGATCATTTTCTATTTTGGCGTTTTCTGGCCTTTAGAAGGGGTTTTTGGCCATTCTGAGCTCAATTTGGGATCATATCCTATTTTGGCCTTTTCTGGCCTTTAGAAGGGGTTTTTGGCCATTCTGAGCTCAATTTGGGATCATTTTCTAATTTGGCGTTTTCTGGCCTTTAGAAGGGGTTTTCGGCCATTCTGAGCTCAATTTGGGATCATTTTCTATTTTGGCCTTTTCTGGCCTTTAGAAGGGGTTTTTGGCCATTCTGAGCTCAATTTGGGATCATTTTCTAATTTGGCGTTTTCTGGCCTTTAGAAGGGGTTTTCGGCCATTCTGAGCTCAATTTGGGATCATTTTCTATTTTGGCGTTTCCTGGCCTTTAGAAGGGGTTTTCGGCCATTCTGAGCTCAATTTGGGCTCATTTTCTATTTTGGCCTTTTCTGGCCTTTAGAAGGGGTTTTTGGCCATTCTGAGCTCAATTTGGGATCATTTTCTAATTTGGCGTTTTCTGGCCTTTAGAAGGGGTTTTCGGCCATTCTGAGCTCAATTTGGGATCATTTTCTATTTTGGCGTTTCCTGGCCTTTAGAAGGGGTTTTTGGCCATTCTGAGCTCAATTTGGGATCATTTCCTATTTTGGCGTTTCCTGGCCTTTAGAAGGGGTTTTCGGCAATTCTGAGCTTAATTTGGGATCATATCCTATTTTGGCCTTTTCTGGCCTTTAGAAGGGGTTTTCGGCGATTCTGAGCTTAATTTGGGCTCATTTTCTATTTTGGCCTTTTCTGGCCTTTAGAAGGGGTTTTTGGCCATTCTGAGCTCAATTTGGGATCATTTTCTAATTTGGCCTTTTCTGGCCTTTAGAAGGGGTTTTTGGCCATTCTGAGCTCAATTTGGGATCATTTTCTATTTTGGCGTTTCCTGGCCTTTAGAAGGGGTTTTTGGCCATTCTGAGCTCAATTTGGGATCATTTCCTATTTTGGCCTTTTCTGGCCTTTAGAAGGGGTTTTTGGCCATTCTGAGCTCAATTTGGGATCATTTTCTAATTTGGCGTTTTCTGGCCTTTAGAAGGGGTTTTCGGCCATTCTGAGCTCAATTTGGGATCATTTTCTATTTTGGCCTTTTCTGGCCTTTAGAAGGGGTTTTTGGCCATTCTGAGCTCAATTTGGGATCATTTTCTAATTTGGCGTTTTCTGGCCTTTAGAAGGGGTTTTCGGCCATTCTGAGCTCAATTTGGGATCATTTTCTAATTTGGCGTTTTCTGGCCTTTAGAAGGGGTTTTCGGCCATTCTGAGCTCAATTTGGGCTCATTTTCTATTTTGGCCTTTTCTGGCCTTTAGAAGGGGTTTTCGGCGATTCTGAGCTTAATTTGGGCTCATTTTCTATTTTGGCCTTTTCTGGCCTTTAGAAGGGGTTTTTGGCCATTCTGAGCTCAATTTGGGATCATTTTCTAATTTGGCCTTTTCTGGCCTTTAGAAGGGGTTTTTGGCCATTCTGAGCTCAATTTGGGATCATTTTCTATTTGGGCGTTTCCTGGCCTTTAGAAGGGGTTTTTGGCCATTCTGAGCTCAATTGGGATCATTTCCTATTTTGGCGTTTCCTGGCCTTTAGAAGGGGTTTTCGGCAATTCTGAGCTTAATTTGGGATCATATCCTATTTTGGCCTTTTCTGGCCTTTAGAAGGGGTTTTCGGCGATTCTGAGCTTAATTTGGGCTCATTTTCTATTTTGGCCTTTTCTGGCCTTTAGAAGGGGTTTTTGGCCATTCTGAGCTCAATTTGGGATCATTTTTATTTTGGCGTTTTCTGGCCTTAAGAAGGGATTTTCGGCCATTCTGAGCTTTATTTGGGCTTATTTTCTAATTGGCGTTTTCTGGCCTTTAGAAGGGGTTTTCGGCCATTCTGAGCTCAATTTGGGCTCATTTTCTATTTTGGCGTTTTCTTGCCTTTAGAAGGGGTTTTCGGCCATTCTGAGCTCAATTTGGGATCATTTTCTAATTTGGCGTTTTCTGGCCTTTAGAAGGGGGTTTCGGCGGTTCTGAACTTAATTTGGGCTCATTTTCTATTTTGGCCTTTTCTATTTTGGCCTTTTCTATTTTGGCCTTTTCTGGCCTTAAGAAGGGTTTTTCGGCCATTCTGAGCTTAATTTGGGCTCATTTTCTATTTTGGCCTTTTCTGGCCTTTAGAAGGGGTTTTTGGCCATTCTGAGCTCAATTTGGGATCATTTTCTAATTTGGCGTTTTCTGGCCTTTAGAAGGGGTTTTCGGCCATTCTGAGCTCAATTTGGGATCATTTTCTATTTTGGCGTTTCTGGCCTTTAGAAGGGGTTTTTGGCCATTCTGAGCTCAATTTGGGATCATTTCCTATTTTGGCGTTTCCTGGCCTTTAGAAGGGGTTTTCGGCAATTCTGAGCTTAATTTGGGATCATATCCTATTTTGGCCTTTTCTGGCCTTTAGAAGGGGTTTTCGGCGATTCTGAGCTTAATTTGGGCTCATTTTCTATTTTGGCCTTTTCTGGCCTTTAGAAGGGGTTTTTGGCCATTCTGAGCTCAATTTGGGATCATTTTCTAATTTGGCCTTTTCTGGCCTTTAGAAGGGGTTTTTGGCCATTCTGAGCTCAATTTGGGATCATTTTCTATTTTGGCGTTTCCTGGCCTTTAGAAGGGGTTTTTGGCCATTCTGAGCTCAATTTGGGATCATTTCCTATTTTGGCGTTTCCTGGCCTTTAGAAGGGGTTTTCGGCAATTCTGAGCTTAATTTGGGATCATATCCTATTTTGGCCTTTTCTGGCCTTTAGAAGGGGTTTTCGGCGATTCTGAGCTTAATTTGGGCTCATTTTCTATTTTGGCCTTTTCTGGCCTTTAGAAGGGGTTTTTGCCATTCTGAGCTCAATTTGGGATCATTTCCTATTCTGGCGTTTTCTGGCCTTTAGAAGGGATTTTCGGCAATTCTGAGCTTAATTTGGGCTCAATTTCTATTTTGCCCTTTTCTGGCCTTTAGAAGGGGTTTTCGGCCATTCTGAGCTCAATTTGGGATCATTTTCTAATTTGGCGTTTTCTGGCCTTTAGAAGGGGTTTTCGGCCATTCTGAGCTCAATTTGGGATCATTTTCTATTTTGGCGTTTTCTTGCCTTTAGAAGGGTTTTCGGCCATTCTGAGCTCATTTGGGATCATTTTCTAATTTGGCGTTTTCTGGCCTTTAGAACGGGTTTTCGGCGATTCTGAGCTTAATTTGGGCTCATTTTCTATTTTGGCCTTTTCTGGCCTTTAGAAGGGGTTTTTGGCCATTCTGAGCTCAATTTGGGATCATTTTCTATTTTGGCGTTTCCTGGCCTTTAGAAGGGGTATTTGGCCATTCTGAGCTCAATTTAAGATCATTTTCTATTTTGGCGTTTTCTGGCCTTTAGAAGGGGTTTCGGCAATTCTGAGCTTAATTTGGGCTCATTTTCTATTTTGGCCTTTTCTGGCCTTTAGAAGGGGTTTTTGGCCATTCTGAGCTCAATTTGGGATCATTTTCTAATTTGGCGTTTTCTGGCCTTTAGAAGGGGTTTTCGGCCATTCTGAGCTCAATTTGGGATCATTTTCTATTTTGGCGTTTCCTGGCCTTTAGAAGGGGTTTTTGGCCATTCTGAGCTCAATTTGGGATCATTTCCTATTTTGGCGTTTCCTGGCCTTTAGAAGGGGTTTTCGGCAATTCTGAGCTTAATTTGGGATCATATCCTATTTTGGCCTTTTCTGGCCTTTAGAAGGGGTTTTCGGCGATTCTGAGCTTAATTTGGGCTCATTTTCTATTTTGGCCTTTTCTGGCCTTTAGAAGGGGTTTTTGGCCATTCTGAGCTCAATTTGGGATCATTTTCTATTTTGGCGTTTCCTGGCCTTTAGAAGGGTATTTGGCCATTCTGAGCTCAATTTAAGATCATTTTCTATTTTGGCGTTTTCTGGCCTTTAGAAGGGGTTTTTGGCCATTCTGAGCTCAATTTGGGATCATATCCTATTTTGGCCTTTTCTGGCCTTTAGAAGGGGTTTTTGGCCATTCTGAGCTCAATTTGGGATCATTTTCTAATTTGGCGTTTTCTGGCCTTTAGAAGGGGTTTTCGGCCATTCTGAGCTCAATTTGGGATCATTTTCTATTTTGGCCTTTTCTGGCCTTTAGAAGGGGTTTTTGGCCATTCTGAGCTCAATTTGGGATCATTTTCTAATTTGGCGTTTTCTGGCCTTTAGAAGGGGTTTTCGGCCATTCTGAGCTCAATTTGGGATCATTTCTATTTTGGCGTTTCCTGGCCTTTAGAAGGGGTTTTCGGCCATTCTGAGCTCAATTTGGGCTCATTTTCTATTTTGGCCTTTTCTGGCCTTTAGAAGGGGTTTTTGGCCATTCTGAGCTCAATTTGGGATCATTTTCTAATTTGGCGTTTTCTGGCCTTTAGAAGGGGTTTTCGGCCATTCTGAGCTCAATTTGGGATCATTTTCTATTTGGCGTTTCCTGGCCTTTAGAAGGGGTTTTTGGCCATTCTGAGCTCAATTTGGGATCATTTCCTATTTTGGCGTTTCCTGGCCTTTAGAAGGGGTTTTCAGCAATTCTGAGCTTAATTTGGGATCATATCCTATTTTGGCCTTTTCTGGCCTTTAGAAGGGGTTTTCGGCGATTCTGAGCTTAATTTGGGCTCATTTTCTATTTTGGCGTTTTCTGGCCTTTAGAAGGGGTTTTTGGCCATTCTGAGCTCAATTTGGGATCATTTTCTAATTTGGCCTTTTCTGGCCTTTAGAAGGGGTTTTTGGCCATTCTGAGCTCAATTTGGGATCATTTCTATTTTGGCGTTTCCTGGCCTTTAGAAGGGGTTTTTGGCCATTCTGAGCTCAATTTGGGATCATTTCCTATTTTGGCCTTTTCTGGCCTTTAGAAGGGGTTTTTGGCCATTCTGAGCTCAATTTGGGATCATTTTCTAATTTGGCGTTTTCTGGCCTTTAGAAGGGGTTTTCGGCCATTCTGAGCTCAATTTGGGATCATTTTCTATTTTGGCCTTTTCTGGCCTTTAGAAGGGGTTTTCGGCCATTCTGAGCTCAATTTGGGATCATTTTCTAATTTGGCGTTTTTTGGCCTTTAGAAGGGGTTTTCGGCCATTCTGAGCTCAATTTGGGCTCATTTTCTATTTTGGCCTTTTCTGGCCTTTAGAAGGGGTTTTTGGCCATTCTGAGCTCAATTTGGGATCATTTTCTAATTTGGCGTTTTCTGGCCT